>NC_140997.1:123653659-124004245 GCF_052327205.1 Somniosus microcephalus
ATTACTTGAACAACTCACAGATTTAACATACACACAGGAGTGATTTGGAAATGGAACGAAGACTGTAAACATGCCTTCCATAAATGTAAAGACTTAATCACATCCGAGAAAGTTTTGGCTCATTACAACCCATCACTACCAATCAGACTGGCGTGCGATGCATCCCCTTATGGCATAGGAGCGGTATTGTCCCATAGATTCCCTGATGGCTCGGAACGGCCGATAGCTTTTGCGTCACGCTCATTGAACTCAGCTGAGCGTAACTATTCCCAGATAGACAGGGAAGCACTCAGCCTGGTATGGGGAGTGAAGAAATTCAACCATTACCTGCACGGACAAAAATTTACCTTGCTGACTGACCATCAACCCCTCATCTCCATATTCAACCCTAAGAAAGGTGTCCCCATTATGACGGCACAAAGACTACAGAGGTGGTCCCTTTTTCTAGGGGCACACCAATACAACATTGAATACAAAGGGTCAAAACAGCATGGGAATGCTGACGGTTTATCGCGCCTGCCGTTGCCAACGATAGAAGAGGCACCTACAGTAGACCCAGTAGAGATATTCCACTCTACCATAGTGGAATGTCTACCGGTGACAAATTCTGCCATTGAAAGGGAGACAAGAAATGACCCTACTCTCTCACGGGTCTACGATTTAACAATGAAGGGATGGCCAGCACATGGCGAACCACTGTTGCTAGCATTCTCGCAAAGAAGAGAACAGCTGTCAGTGTGCCGAGGAACCTTGATGTGTGGATCCAGAGTGGTGATTCCACCCAAACTCCAGGATAAAGTGCTAAAGGAGCTTCACGAGGGGCATCTGGGTGGAGTGAAAATGAAGAACCTAGCTAGGGCGTTTGTATGGTGGCCAGGTATCGATGGAGACATTGAAGACATGACCAAGAGCTGCCTAGGATGCCAGAAGGTCCAAAATGCTCCGCCACAGGCCCCTCTACATCCATGGGAGTGGCCCTCATCTCCCTGGCAAAGGGTGCACATCGACTTTGCTGGTCCATTTATGGATTCAATGTTCTTAATCGCAGTTGATGCACACTCCAAGTGGCCGGAGGTAATAAAGATGTCCTCCACCACCACGGAAAAAACCATCACAGTATTAAGGACCATATTTGCCAGGAATGGGCTGCCGGAACAGATATGTTCTGATAATGGACCGCAATTTGTGTCCGAAGAATTCAGAAAGTTCTTAAAGAACAATGGGGTAAAGCACTACACGTCCGCCCCATACCATCCCGCCACCAATGGATTGGCTGAAAGGTTTGTCCAGACCTTTAAGAAGGCCATAAAGGCCATGGGTAATGAAGACATAAAACTTCAGCACAAGGTGGATAACTTCTTATTTGCATATAGGAATGCAACACATATGGTTACAAACCAAACTCCCGCCATGATGTTCTACAATAGAAACCTAAGATGCCGGCTGGATTTGGTCAAGCCCAACATCCGAAGGGACGTGGAGAACTGGCAGTTTCAGGGCATGAATGAAAGGCCAACTAGGGCCTTCCAGATAGGCCAACCGGTTTTGGCCCGGGACTACCGTACCGAGAAATGGCAGCCTGGAACTATCTGCACACGACTAGGACCACTGATGTATACCGTGGACATCGGAGAAAGCATAATAAGGCGCCATGCTGACCAAATCATCAAGTCATCCGAAAAGGGACAACCTACACCACCACGCTATACATCTAACAATGAAGTAGAGATACCCATATCTACCTCCGATCCGGTGATACTGGAACCCGATGAACCCGACACTGGCCTTCAAGCCGAATCAGCCTTGCCAGAAGAACCTACTACACCACCAGAAACGACTACACCCCCGAGGCGTTATCCGGACCGAGTCAGGAAGCCTCCTGAGAGACTAACTTATAATTAATTAATACAGCAATGTATATTATTTTGCATATAACATGTAATTAATAATTACTTAAAATATGATGTACTAGTTAGCTAGAAGGGGAGGAATTGTGGTGTATGTGCCTTTAAGAGCAATTGTGGTGTCTGTGCCTTTAAGAGCCCCAGGTGTGCGTAATGCCGGTAATTGCCACTTGGGCTATATAAGCCTGTGTATTGTGTATATCCTTTAGAAATCCCCCCCAGACATGCTTAGTAAATACCTATGAACCAACTCCTGTCTTCAGTGTCTTTATCTACACACGGACACTACAGTACTGAGTTTGGATGATCAGCCATGATCTCATTGAATGGCAGAGCAGGCTCGAGGGGCCGAATGGCCTACTCCTGCTCCTATCTTCTATGTTTCTGCCATCCCAGGTATCAGTCTGGTGAATCTTCGCTGCACTCCTTCCATGGCAAGAACATCCTTCCTCAGATAAGGCGACCAAAACTGCACACAATACTCGAGGTGTGGTCTCACCAAGGCCCTGTACAACTGCAGCAAGACATCCTTGCTCCTGTACTCGAATCCTCTCACTACGAAGGCCAACATACCATTTGCCTTCTTAACTGCCTGCTGCACCTGCATGCTTACCTTCAGCGACTGGTGCACAAGGACACCGAGGTCTCTTTGCACTTCCTCTTCTCCCAATCTATTGCCGTTCAGATAATAATCTGCCTTCCTGTTTTTGCCACCAAAGTGGATAACCTCGCATTTATCTACATTATACTGCATCTGCCCAATTACCCAACCTGTCCAAACCATCCTGGAGTTTCTCGGTATCCTCCTCACAGCACACACACCCACCCAGCTTTGTGTCATCTGCAAACTTGGAGGTATTCCATCTAGTTCCCTCGTCTAGATCATTAATATATATTGTGAATAGCTGGGGTACTAGCACCAATCCCTGTGTAAGGCTGGGGCTTCTTTAAACTGGTTTAAAGTAATTTTCCTGGTCTTGCAGCCTTTGCCTGCACTCAGACCAATTCCAATAAAACCAATTTTAAAACAGCGGTTTCGAATCGCTACCCCTCCTTCCAGTTCTGACTGCAGGGCTTATAATTATTGATATTAAAACAAACACGTAGTTTGGATGAGAGAAAAAATCAAGTTTTATGAACTAAAAGAAACTATAATCAAAATATCAAACTATCCCACATGAACACAGTAATTACAGTAAAATTGCTTAAAATGGGGTAAGGCAGACGGCAAAAATGAGGGGTAAGTGACTACAATGTTGATTAAACAATCTTAGCAATCCCCTGAAATTACCATCCCCCAACTCCTGCTAGGATGCCTTGTTGAGGAGTCAGAAACTCCGCTCACCTTTGGTCCAGCGAAGTGAGAGAGAGAGAGAGAGAGAGAGAGGCTCAGCTGTGATCCCGCGAAGTGAGAGAGAGAGAGAGAGAGAGGCTCAGCTGTGGTCCCGCGAAGTGAGAGAGAGAGAGAGAGAGGCTCACCTGTGGTCCAGCGAAGTGAGAGAGAGAGAGAGAGAGAGGCTCACCTGTGGTCCCGCGAAGTGAGAGAGAGAGAGAGAGAGAGAGAGAGGCTCACCTGTGGTCCAGCGAAGTGAGAGAGAGAGAGAGAGAGAGGCTCACCTGTGGTCCCGCGAAGTGAGAGAGAGAGAGAGAGAGGCTCACCTATGGTCCAGCGAAGTGAGAGAGAGAGAGAGAGAGAGCTCACCTATGGTCCAGCGAAGTGAGAGAGAGAGAGAGAGCTCACCTATGGTCCAGCGAAGTGAGAGAGAGAGAGAGAGAGAGAGAGGCTCACCTGTGGTCCAGCGAAGTGAGAGAGTGAGAGAGAGAGGCTCACCTGTGGTCCAGCGAAGTGAGAGAGAGAGAGAGAGACAGGCTCACCTGTGGTCCAGCGAAGTGAGAGAGAGAGAGAGAGAGAGAGGCTCACCTGTGGTCCAGCGAAGTGAGAGAGAGAGAGAGAGAGAGAGGCTCAGCTGTGGTCCCGCAAAGTGAGAGAGAGAGAGAGAGAGAGAGGCTCACATGTGGTCCCGCGAAGTGAGAGAGAGAGAGAGAGAGAGAGAGGCTCACCTGTGGTCCAGCGAAGTGAGAGAGAGAGAGAGAGAGAGAGAGAGAGAGCTCACCTATGGTCCAGCGAAGTGAGAGAGAGAGAGAGAGCTCACCTGTGGTCCAGCGAAGTGAGAGAGAGAGGCTCAACTGTGGTCCAGCGAAGTGAGAGAGTGAGAGAGAGAGGCTCACCTGTGGTCCAGCGAAGTGAGAGAGAGAGAGAGAGAGAGGCTCACCTGTGGTCCAGCGAAGTGAGAGAGAGAGGGAGAGAGAGAGGCTCACCTGTGGTCCCGCGAAGTGAGAGAGAGAGAGAGAGAGAGGCTCACCTGTGGTCCCGCGAAGTGAGAGAGAGAGAGAGAGAGAGAGAGAGAGAGAGGCTCACCTGTGGTCCAGCGAAGTGAGAGAGAGAGAGAGAGAGCTCACCTGTAGTCCAGCGAAGTGAGAGAGAGAGAGAGAGAGAGAGGCTCACCTATGGTCCAGCGAAGTGAGAGAGAGAGAGAGAGAGAGCTCACCTATGGTCCAGCGAAGTGAGCGAGAGAGAGAGAGAGAGAGCTCACCTATGGTCCAGCGAAGTGAGAGAGAGAGAGAGAGAGAGAGAGAGAGGCTCACCTGTGGTCCAGCGAAGTGAGAGAGGGAGGCTCACCTGTGGTCCAGCGAAGTGAGAGAGAGAGAGAGAGAGAGAGAGAGGCTCACCTGTGGTCCAGCGAAGTGAGAGAGAGAGAGAGAGAGGCTCACCTGTGGTCCAGCGAAGTGAGAGAGAGAGAGAGAGAGAGAGAGGCTCAACTGTGGTCCAGCGAAGTGAGAGAGAGAGAGAGAGAGAGGCTCACCTGTGGTCCAGTGAAGTGAGAGAGAGAGAGAGAGAGAGGCTCACCTATGGTCCAGCGAAGTGAGAGAGAGAGAGAGAGAGAGAGGCTCACCTGCGGTCCAGCGAAGTGAGAGAGAGAGAGAGAGAGAGCTCACCTGTGGTCCAGCGAAGTGAGAGAGAGAGAGAGAGAGAGGCTCACCTGTGGTCCCACGAAGTGAGAGAGAGAGAGAGAGCTCACCTGTGGTCCAGCGAAGTGAGAGAGAGAGAGATTTCTTCACCCAGAGAAGAGGCGTCCGACAGGGCTGCAATTTGAGCCCGACCCTGTTCAACATATACATAAATGAATTAGCAGACATGCTGGAGCAAAGCGAGTCACCAGGTCTCCGTCTCCTTGATGGAGAAGTGAAATCCCTGTTCTATGCAGACGACCTGGTTCTGCTGTCTCCCACAGAACAGGGATTACAGCAACAACTAGACCTACTCGACAAATACTGCCAAAATTGGGCTCTAACAGTAAATCTAAAGAAAACCAACATCATGATTTTTCAAAAAAGGCCCAGATGTCAGGAAAACAAATACCAATTTACCCTCAGTGATACCGCTATAGGACACACTATGAGCTACACCTACCTTGGTCTAACTATTACAGCATCAGGGAGCTTCAGCATAGCAGTGAATGCACTAAAAGAAAAAGCCCGAAGAGCCCTATATGCAATAAAAAGAAAATTCTACAACATCCAAATCCCAATCAAAATCTGGCTCAAAATATTTGACAGCATAATCCTGCCCATTGCACTGTACGGTAGTGAAGTATGGGGCCCGCTAAATCACCAAAGCTACACTAAATGGGAAAAACACACAATAGAAGCCCTACATGCAGAATTCTGCCGAAGCATCCTTCGCACCCAAAGAAAAACGCCAACAAATGCATGCAGAGCCGAACTAGGCAGATACCCACTGATAATAAACATCCAAAAACGAGCACTAAACTTCCTAAATCACCTCAAATCTAGCTCCCCAGACACCCTTCATTTCAAAGCCTTTCAGACCCAAGAGCTAAACCCAGAAAAGAGTCCCCTGAGTCAGCTGCTACTGAAACTAAGTACTCAGCCGGACCCTGACCAGCCCCAGACCAACACAGCCGTCCAAACACCAATCCGAGTGAACCAAATCATTAAACAATGCAAAGAAACCTACCTGGAACATTGGAACAAAATAACCGAAAGCCAAAGCAGATTAGAATGTTACCGGGCCCTAAAAAGAGATTATAAACTGGCAGACTACCTCACGACCATCAGAGACACAAAACAGAGACAGACCCTCACCAGGTACAGACTAAGCGACCACCAACTGGAAATTGAAAAAGGCAGATACAAGAAATCCTGGCAGCCTAGAGAGAATAGAATATGCGATCAATGTCTGGCCGGCGAGGTTGAAACAGAAATGCATTTCCTCCTAAAATGCGAAAAATTCAACACATCAAGAAACATATTATTCAACAAGCTAAGCCAAACAACCCCAGATTTCAAGGAATTGGATGACCTGTCAAAATTGAGATTAGTCCTGGGAGAAGGAGACAGACCATACCTTGGGGCCAAATATGTAACAACATGTCACAACCTGAGGACTGTTTAAAAGTAAGACTGTTTAAAATTAATATTGTTTAAAAGTAATATTGTATGTACCCAACAAATGTCAAATCGATTGACACCTACAGAATGTTGGAAAACTGTACCTTTTTGCTATGTAAGCTTTGGCAATATGGTTCTCTGTAAACTTTCATGCCAATAAAGCATTTGAATTGGAATTGGAATTGGATTAGTCAGAGTAGAAATAGAAGGATATTTCAGATGAATACGTGGCTAGAGGAATGGTGCAACGGGGAGGGATTCAAATTCCTGGGACATTGGAACCTGTTCTGGAGGAGGTGGGACCAGTACAAAATGGACGGTTTGCACCTGGGCAGGGCCGGGACCGATGTCCTAGGGGGAGTGTTTGCTAATGTTCTGGGGGAGGGTTTAAACTAAAATGGCAGGGGGTTGGGGACCTGAGCAGGGAGTCAGAGGAAAGGGAAACGAGGATAAAAGCAAAAGACAGGAAGGAGAAAAACAAAAGTGGCAGGCAGAGAAATCAAGGGCTAGATTTTCAGTATAGGCAGTTTTGGGGCGCTAACCTTAGCGCCCGCCCGAAGTTAGCGCCCGCCCCAAAGTAGCGCCCCGTTGCCGGAAATTCAGTGGCTTCGCCCTAAGAGATTGGTGGAGCGCTAAAAGAGGCGTTCCACTACTATCTTTAGGCGCTAAGCCGGCGGTCCAGAGGGATAGCGCCCAGGCGGGGCGCAGCGCGGGTGCGGTCATTTTTGGACTGACAGCAGACCCCGTGGCGCCGACCAGCTCTTAAAGGGGGAAGGGACGAATTGGTCTGCTGCCACGCCCTGCACACTGCAGCCTTGCAAAGAGGCCTCAACACTGCTGCTCAGCCCCAGGGAGCCATGGCAACGCCAAAGAAGGCCCGTCAGCGTGCCCTGCGCTTCTCAGAGGGTGATCTGGACATAATGGTCACAGCTCTGGAGGTGAGGCGCAAGATCTTGTTCCCAGAGAGTGGGAGGAATCCAACCCACCACGACTACACCAAAGCCTGGAAGCAGATCGCCCAGAGGGTGACGTTCACCGGCGATGCCCCCAGGACCCACAAACAATGTCGTAAAAAATACAACGACCTGACCAGGATTGTCAGGGTGAGTACCCTTTCCAGTCTCCTCCTCATTCTTGCATGTACACCTGACATGATGGGCAAAGGGAGCTGAAAGTCCTATTGGCCAGCCCTCAGCCAGCAGCATTGGGACAGTCATGAGCATCAATTGGCCATTCGGCACTCTACACTCTGGCCAAGCTATTCCACCATGGGAGGCAGTGCACACTACATCAGGGCTTCACTCTGGCCAAGCTATTCCACCATGGGAGGCAGTGCACACTACATCAGGGCTTCACTCTGGCCAAGCTATTCCACCATGGGAGGCAGTGCACACTACATCAGGGCTTCACTCTGGCCAAGCTATTCCACCATGGGAGGCTGTGCACACTACATCAGGGCTTCACTCTGGCCAAGCTATTCCACCATGGGAGGCAGTGCACACGACATCAGGGCTACACTGCGCACTTACAGCCCGTCCTTTCTCTTGCAGGCTAAAGTAGCCTTTAATCGCCAGGCCCGTGCCAGGGGTGGCCGCGCCAAGCTGCAGAAGCTCACTCGGCTGGAGGAGCGCGTGTGTGTGCTCATGGGAGCCCGTGTGATCGTCCCCACAGCGTGCGGAGTAGCCGACCCTCCACTGCCCGGCAATGGTAAGGACCTCGCCTTTTGGCCCTCTCGCGTCGCACTGGCCCATCCGAGCTACCTCCTTTGCCACTGTCCCACCAATGCGCTGAATGCCACCAGTCCTAACTCCCTCGCTGATGCCGTCTCCTCACTCTGAAGCTACTCTTGTGCATTCCTGCTTTCAGCTGGTGACGACCAGGACCCTGAAGCTGCCAGTGACAGCACCTCCGAGCAGGAGGAGGAGGAGGAGCAAGCCGGACCATCGGGGGAACAGTCACGTCCCGCAGGAGAGGAGGAAATGCTTGACACCTCCTCACTGGACGAGTGCCTGGAGGAACTGTCGCAGGGCAATGCAGCTTCTGGGACCAGTGGCGTCCAGCCACCCAGGAGCCGTGCGCGTGGCCCGCGGCCTTCCCCCCAAAGGGGGCAAGGATCAGAGGGGAGTGCTGCTGATCGGCACACTCGCCGCCACCAACGTGGCAAGGGTCCCCTAGTTCGGCTCCCTCCTCCCCAGCGGGAGAGTCGCGACTCCAGTCCGGACACCTTCACCTCGGAGGAGGTGCGGAAGCTGGATAAGATGGCCGAGGATTCGGACCGGCGCCACACGGAGCTCATGAGCGTGGTGGGGCGCATGCCTGAGGCCATCGAGTCGCTGGCGACCAGTGTGCGCGAGTTCGGGGCAGCAACTGCCGCGAGTGGCGGCATGCTGACTGATGCCGTCAAGACCCTGGCGGATGTGATGCGGGCGCACACCAGGACAACAGGGGCACTCACTGCTGCCACACGCGCTGTCTCAGGCAGGCATCGCCAGGGCAGCCGCCGCGCTGGACCATCCCAGCAAGCCGCCCCTCGGCTGATTGTTGCGGATCCTGCAGTGCGGGCCCGGCCGAGTGCCACCGCGCCACAGCACCAGCCAGCGCATCCCAGATGCCAGCTGGCCCACATTGCGCCATCCGTCGCCGCCATTCCCCCACTGGGGCGTCAAGGGCAAGCGGCTGCAGCTGATGGTGGCCAGGCTCAGGTGCGCCACTCAGCAGACGGCCCCTCGAGGCCCAAACGCCGTGTAGGCCGCCCCCCAGCGGCATCTGGCGGAAGGGCATCTGAGCCTCAGGCGCCTTCCCCCAGCCTCGCAGCAGCCACTGGGCAGAGCTTGCGAAGGAGCAGCAGGCCGGGCAGGGGAGGCAAAAGGCTGGGCAAGGTCTCGCCCTCGCGGGCCACTCAGTAGAGGGTGTGGCCAGCTTTCCTTTTATATGGCGGTGGCCATCTTTATTTTGCACATGGTTGTGTTGTTGGAGGGCTTATTTTTTGCGTTAGGCCGACGTTGAGGCCCGGTTTGAAGAAATGTGAGTGACTCCTCCCCAGTTTGTGGGAGTGAGTCGTTTGTTGGGCTTTTTGTGGGGCCCGTTTATTGTTTTTGGGGATTCATGTGGGAAGGGCTTTTCATTTTTGTGTAATAAATAATTATCTTTATTCATGCAGTCTCCATGGTTGTTCTTCTTAGTGTTTGTTGGCTTCGCCGGCTGAGGGCTTGCGAAGCGGCTGCATTCATCTTCCCTCATGGCCCCTGGCCATTCCCTGACAGGGGGCTTAGAAGTACCGTGTAATAAGGTGGCGTCGTGCGGCCCTTGGCCCTGGTCGCTCCCTCCTGGGAACGTACTCCTGCTCCTCCTCATGCTCCTCCTGCTCCTCCTCCTGAGGTGCTGGTCCAACGTCAGGTGGCAGTGCCTGAGTCCTGCGGATAGCCAGGTTGTGTAGCATGCAGCAAACCACCACAAATTGGGAGACCCAGTCCGGCGAATACTGGAGAGCTCCTCCGGAGCGATCAAGGCAGCGGAACCGCTGCTTGAGGACCCCAATAGTTTGCTCGATGATGTTGCGGGTGGTTTGATGGCTCTCGTTGTAGGCCTCTTCAGCAGCGGTCCTGGGCGTGCGGAGCGGGGTCATGAGCCAGGTGCACAAAGGATAGCCTTTGTCCCCGAGTAGCCATCCTCTTGGGGGAGGCTGTGCCTGGAACATGTCATGCACAGTACTCTGCCGCAGGATAAAGACATCGTGGCTGCTGCCTGGGAAGCTGGCATTGACTGCCATGATGCGCTGCTTGTGGTCACACACCAGCTGCACATTCAGAGAATGGTAGCCCTTCCTGTTGCGATACTGCTCGCCATGCTCCAGAGGGGCCCGCAAAGCCACATGCGTACAGTCAATGGCGCCCTGCACCAAGGGGAATTCCCCGAGTCTGGAAAATCCCAATGCGCGCTGATGCTGGCTCTCCAGGGCCATGGGGAAGGAGATGAATTGGCTTCTCCTTCTGAACAGTGCTTCGGTCACCTGGCGGATGCAGCGATGCGCGCCGTACTGGGAGATGTTTGCTATGTCCCCAGCAGCGTATTGGAAGGAGCCGGTGGCATAGAAGTTCAATGCCACCGTCACCTTCACTTCCACCGACAGAGACGTCCTGCACCTGAGCTTTGGCCGCAGATCTCGGCGAAGCAGGTGGCAGATCTCTGCAATCACCTCCTTTCGGAATCGGAGCCTTTTAACACATCGCGCGGCACTCATGTTTAGGTAGGAGCGCTGCTGGCAGTATAGCCTGACTGGGTAAGGCCTACGTGGCCGACGCCTGTAGCCCCCTCTGCCTCTAGCCAGGGCTGCCCCTCTCACAATGCGCCTGCGAGCCCTACGGACATGGAGCTGCAGCTCTGCGTTGGCACCCCATGCAACCCCCATCAAATCCTGGCAAACACTCAAATTTCCAAAAGGCCACTTGCAGCGCTCTGGCCTGAGTCCAAAAATACCTGAGCTCTTGCTGCTTGAAACCAGTTAGCTATCCTCCTTGTTGTGTCTCCAGAAATGCATTGCACAAGAGTGTTTTCTGAAAAAAGGCTGGCCTTTATACTGGAGAGCACGTCCCCTTTAATTTGCGCCCCCCGGGGCCCGCGCTGGTTGTGTTGCGTTCCTTTTTCCAAACGCTCCGGCCGCCAGCCGCACAATGGGGCGGTCTGACTGAAGTTTGGAATCGGGGCGGCCAAAGGGCGTTGCACGAGGATGTGACGTCATTTTCTGCGCGCGCATCCGGGCGGGCGCTAAACTTTGCGCCGGCGCTAACGGGCAACTTAATTTGGGGCGGGGCGCAAACTGCGCTGCGCACGGGCGCTACACGCATAGCGCCCGAAAATCACTTCTCTTAAGGCGCTAACTGCTGGCGCTAGCAACTGAAAATCTAGCCCCAAGGGTTTAAATCAAACATGGCCACAGTAAATAATAATTCTAAAAGTGTTAAAAAAACAAGCCTGAAGGCTTTGTGTCTTAATGCGAGCAGCATGCGTAATAAGGTGGATGAATTAGCTGCGCAAATAGAGGTAAACGAATATGATATGATTGGGATTACGGAAACATGGCTCCAGGGTGGCCAAGGCTGGGAACTCAACATCCAGGGGTATTCAATATTCAGGAAAGATGGGCAATAAGGAAAATGAGGTGGGGTAGCATTGTTGGTTAAAGAGGGGATTAACACAATTGAAAGGAAGGGTATTAGCTCTGATGATGTGGAATCTGTATGAGTAGAACTGAGAAATAACAAGGGGCAGAAAACGTTAGTGGGAGTGGTATATAGACCTCCAAACAGTAATGCGGAGGTTGGGGACGGCATTAAACAGGAAATTAGAGAAGTGTGCAATAAGGGCACAGCAGTTATCATGGGTGACTTTAATCTACATATAGATTGGGCTAACCAAATTAGTAACAATACTGTGGAGGAGGAATTCCTGGAGTGTAGACGGGATGGTTTCCTGGACCAATATGTTGAGGAACCAACTAGAGATCAGGCCATCTTAGACTGGGTATTATGTAATGAGAAAGGATTAATTAGCAAGCTTGTTGTGCGAGGCCCCTTGGGTCAGAGCGATCATAATGTGATAGAATTCTTCATTAAGATGGAGAGTGAAATAGTTGACTCGGAGACCAGGGTCCTGAATTTATATAAAGGAGACCACGATGGTATGAGGTGTGAGTTGGGTAGGATTGATTGGGGAATGTCACTCAAAGGGTTGACGGTGGATGGGCAATGGCAAACATTCAAAGATCGCATGGATGAACTACAGAACTTGTTCATCCCAGTTTGGCATAAAAATAAAACAAAAAAGGTGACTCAACTGTAGCTAACAAGGGAAATTAGGGATAGCATAAGATCCAAGGAGAGGACATATAAATTGGCCAGAAAAAGCAGTAAACCTGAGGATTGGGAGCAGTTTAGTATTCAACAAAGGAGGACAAGGGGATTAATTAAGAGTGGGAAAATAGAGTATGAGAGTAAGCTTGCACGGAACATAAAAACTGACTGTAAAAGCTTTTATAGATATGTGAAGAGAAAAAGATTGGTGAAGTCAAGCGTAGGTCCCTTGCAGTCAGAATCAGGGGCATTTATAATGGGGAACAAAGAAATGGCTGACCAATTAAATACATACTTTTGTTCTGTCTTCACAAAGGAGGACACAAATAACCCCCCAAAGATGTCAGGGAACATAGTGTCTAATGAAAGGGAGGAACTGATAGAAATCAGTATTTGTAGGGAAATGGTGTTAGGGAAATTGATGGGATTGAGGGCTGATAAATCCCCAAGGCCTGATAATCTACATCCCAGGGTACTTAAGGAAGTGGCCCTAGAAATAGTAGATGCATTGCTGGTCATCTTCCAAAATTCGATCGACTCTGGAACAGTACCCATGGATTGGTGGGTAGCTAATGTTACCCCACTGTTCAAAAAGGGTGGTAGAGAGAAAACGGGGAATTACAGACATCGGTAATGGGGAAAATGCTAGAATCCATTATAAAGGATGTAATAGCAGAGCACTTGGAAAAAAGTGACCGGATCGGACAAGGTCAACATGGATTTACAAAAGGTAAATCGTGCTTGACTAATCTACTGGAATTTTGAGGATGTAACTGGTAAAATAGATAAGGGAGAACCAGTGGATGTGGTGTATTTGGATTTTCAAAAGGCTTTCGATAAGGTCCCGCATAAGAGATTAGCGTGTAAAATTAAGGCACATGGGATTGGGGGCAAGGTATTGACTTGGATAGAGAACTGGTTGGCAGACAGAAAGCAAAGAGTTGGAATAAACGTCTCTTTTTCCGAGTGGCAGGCAGTGACTAGTGGGGTACCGCAGGGATCGGTCCTTGGACCCCAGCTATTCACAATATATATTAATGATCTGGACAAGGGAACTAGATGTAATGGCCCAGAAATTCGGGTCGGGGGCTTCCCGCGGGTGCAAGCCGCCGACCTGCACTTACCTTGCGCGCCGGCCTTTGAGCTGTGGGGCCCTGTGGGATTCCGATCCTGGGCCTGCTCCAGCAGTCGGCGCGCAGTGCTTGCATATCCCAGGGGCGCAGTTAGTTCCCCTGGGATCACGTGGGCCATAGGGAGCCATACGGAGCAGGGAACCCCGTGTGTACTCACCCGTGGAGACCCGAATTTCTGGGCCATTAATATCTCCAAGTTTGCAGACGACACAAAGCTGGGTGGGCGTGTGTGCTGTGAGGAGGATGCCGAGAAACTCCAGTATAATTTGGACAGGTTGGGTGATTGGACAAAAGCATGGCAGATGCAATATAACGTGGATAAATGTGAGGTTATCCACTTTGGTGGCAAAAACAGGAAGGCAGATTATTATCTGAATGGCAATAGATTGGGAGAAGGGGAAGTGCAATGAGACCTGGGCATCCTTATGCACCAGTCACTGAAAGTAAGCATGCAGGTGCAGCAGGCGGTTAAGAAGGCAAATGGTATGTTGGCCTTCATAGCGAGAGGGTTTGAGTACAGGAACAAGAATGTCTTGCTGCAGTTGTACATGGCCTTGGTGAGACCACACCTTGAGTATTGTGTGCAGTTTTGATCACCTTATCGGAGGAAGGATGTTCTTGCCATGGAAGGAGTGCAGCGAAGATTCACCAGGCTGATACCTGGGATGGCAGGAATGACGTATGAGGAGAGATTGGGTCGATTGGTCTTGTACTCGCTGGAGTTTAGAAGAATGAGAGGGGATCTCATCGAAACTTTTAAAATTCTAACAGGACTAGACAGACTAGATGCTGGAAGGATGTTCCCGATGGTCGGGGAGTCCAGAACCAGGGGTCACAGTCTAAGGATAAGGGGTAAGCCATTTAGGACAGAGATGAGGAGGAATTTCTTCACCCAGAGAGTGGTGAACCTGTGGAATTCTCTGCCAAAGAAGGCAGTTGAGGCCAATTCATTAAATATATTCAAGAAGGAGTTAGATATATTTCTTAAGGCTAAATGGATCAAGGGATATGGAGAGAAGGTAGGGACAGGGTACTGAATCTGGATGATCAGCCATGATCTCATTGAATGGCGGAGCAGGCTCGAGCGGCCGAATGGCCTACTCCTGCTCCTATCTTCTATGTTTCTATGGTATGTTGGCCTTTATTACAAGAGGATTTGAGTATAAGAGTAAAGACATCTTACTGCAATTATATAGGGCCCTGGTGAGACCACACCTGGAGTATTTTGTACAGTTTTAGTCTCCTTACCTAAGGAAGGATATACTTGCCATAGAGGGAGTGCAACAAGGTTCATCAGACTCGTTCCTGGGATGGGGGGATTGTCCTATGAGGAGAGATTGAGTAGACTGGGCCTATATTCTCTAGAGCTTAGAAGAATGAGAGGTGATCTCATTGAAACATACAAAATTCTTACACGGCTTGACAGGGTAGATGCAGGGAGTATGTTTCCCCTGACTGGGGAGTCTAGAACCAGGGGTCACAGTCTCAGAATAAGAGGTCGGCCATTTAGGACTGAGATGAGGAGATATTTCTTCACTCATAGGGTGGTGAATCTTTGGAATTCTCTACCCCAGAGGGCTGTGGAGGCTCAGTCATTGAGTATATTCAAGACAGAGATCGATAGAATTTTGAATATTAAGAGAATCAAGGGATATGGGGATAGTTCAGGAAAGTGGAGATGAGGTAGATCAGCCATGATCTTATTGAATGGCGGAGCAGGCTCGAAGGGCCAAATGGCCTACTCCTGCTCCTATTTCTTATGTTCTTATATTTTTATGTTCCTACTCTCATTTGTTCTCTAACTTGGGCTTTATAAATAGAGGCATAGAGTGTAAAAGCCAGGAAGTTATGCTAAACCTATGTAATACACTAGTTTGACCCCAGCTGGAGTATTGTGTGCAATTCTGGGCACCACCCTTTAGGAAGGATATGAAGGCTTTGGAGAGGGTACAGAAGAGATTTTCTGGAATGGTTCCAGGGATGAGGGAACACAGTTATGTTGATAGACTGGAGAAGCTGGGGTTGTTCTCCTTGGAGCAGAGAAGATTGAGAGGAGATTTGATAGAGGTGTTCAAAATCATGATAGAGAGAAACTGTTCCCATTGGCAGAAGGGTCGAGAACCAGAGGACACAGATTTAAGGTGATTGGCAGAAGAACCAAAGGCGACGTAAAACTTTTTTTTACGCAACGAGTGGTTAAGATCTGGAATGCACTGCCTGAATGGGTGGTAGAGGCAGACTCAATCTTATCTTTCAAAAGGGAGTATAATAAGTATCTGAAGGAAAAAAATTTGCAGGGCTACGGGGAAAAGGCGGGGAAGTGAGACTAGCTGAGAGTCGGCGCGGGCTCGACGGGCCGAATGGCCTTTTCCCGTGCTGTAACCAATCTATGATTCTGTGACATAAGCGCACCCAGCACCAGCACAGATACGCACACCTGGGTGGGTCCCACACGACATAGAGCAGTGTTGTCACCTGGCATCTCATAACTCACAAGTGAGCAAGGGCAGATTGTGCAGACAGGGACAGCAGTGGGACTCCTTGCCGGAGGGCGCAGGACGCTCCTAGCTCTGTTCAGCTGCATGCAGATGCTGAGCCATGAGGGTCGTCCAGAAAGAGGGTGATCCTGGAGGTGCAGGAAGAAGTGCAGGAGGCTCTCGCAGGTTTTGCGAACACGATGTCTACAAATGTTCAGAGAATGGAGGAGTCCATCTCCAACATGAGCACCACCATGTCGCAGGCGATGGTGAATGTAGGCTCCTCCATGGAAAGGATGGCCACCTGCATGGAGCAGCTAATGCGCCACTCACAGGAGCACATGGTCCCTATGGAGAATAGATGGCTATCTATGGAGAATAGATGGCAGAGGCTGATAGACCTCTTCTCTAGGAGGGATGTCAGCATAGACGTGGGTCCTCATGGCCCCACTGATATGCAGTAAGGCACTCTCCAGCTCCTTGGCAGCAGGGAAGTGAGCAGGCTGCTTCTACCTCTGCTGAAGCCACAGGGCTAGCACCTCGTAGAAGCACGCGTAAGAGAAAGATGACACTTGGGTGTTTTATTTAATGTTTATGTAAAGTTTCCATTAATGCGCTGTCAAACATAAAAATCTTTATTTTCAACACTTTCCAGTCTTAGACAGGTTTGTGTGCACCTTTGGAAGTGGTTTAGTGAGTTGCAGTGAATGGTGAGACATTACCTCCAACAATGGTGGTGAGTGTGAAAGGAATGGCTTGGTCATTGTAGGGATGCTTTATGGTGTTTTCGTGGGGTGGTGGCAACCTGGCACATCATGTGGCAGCCATATGGGTGTACAGCGTAAAGTTAGTAAATCTGGCCATGATGAGGCCATCCCAGGCCTCCTGGGCAGCAATGTGCTCGGGTGCTGATGCTCTCTGTCCTGTGCAGCATCAGGTGGTTGAGGAGAAGGTTGGTGGTGTTGTTGTTGGTGCTGCTGGTGTTGGGGCTCATCGTGGTCAGATTCTGAGGACCAAGGTGACAGAGTATAAAGGGCACCCATGTTGATGGAATAGATGACAGAAGCATTCTGTCAATGGTGAGAGAGGTTCTTCCAATGAGGTGACAGTGGATGGACGCTTTGCTGGAAAGACTTGCAGACTGCAGGAAGCTCAATCTGTGCTGGGAATGCAGTCAGCAACAGCTTCTGTCTGGGGAAAGTGATCAGCTGTCAGGTGGGAGCTTTTATACTACATTTGATGCTGTCAACTAATCAGCTGGATCAATGGCCACTCAACTCCTGCCTCAGGTTGACAAATGTGGTCCCCGAGCAGCGTGAGTCCTGTGGGCATCCAGTGAAATTGCAAAGGTAAGATTGAAAAGACTCTTAACGGTCTTAGAGGTACCTGTTAATGATTTAAATTGCTGCCGCACTGACAGACGAGCCCGAGGGAAAGGCCCGTGGGGGCGGGTTCCTGACTCGCTCCTAGAAATGTCAACTTTCCCACCCAACCCGCCTCCGATCGTGCCCACATGGACCCTGGAAAATTCCGGCCTAAGAGTCAGAAGGTTGAGTGTGGCTGGCATGAAGCAAACACTTTGAGACAAGAACAGTAATCCAGGGAAGAAGCTGACTGCCCAGGTAATATGTGCCATGGTCCGTCAGGGTTATCTTGATGTAGAGGGAGGAAAGGTGTTGGTGGAATTTATTGTCCAAAAGTGGGCTCTATCCCCTGATTCATAAACCCTTTTCCAACAAATCCATTTGAACCAATGTACCCGAATGAAAAGAGCAAGAAGGTTGTTAGGACTTGTGACTTAACGTTGCTTTTGGTCAGCCCACTTATTGGGTCAGACAAGGCATCCTCAATGATGCAGAAGTATTACAGAACTATACAGAGTTCCTGAAGGTCATCGCCTAGAACTGATTAAAGACTTCCCTGATAGGAGTGACCGGTATATCACACATTGTGTGTCCTTCAAAGTGTGGGAACAAGGGTTCACATTACTTGGGTACCTTGCTATTCATTCTGGGCAGTCTGTGAGACCAGCACACAATGAGTTAAAAGTTAAAAACCGCTTTCTGCTGAGCATGGGATGTAAATTGGGTAAGAGGATTTTAAAGTAAGGATATCTTCTGTAGGATTCTCAAAATTTACAGATCCCCCATTACGAAAGAAAACCCTATTAAAGTGATTTTGGACCCTTGCTAAAAAATTCAGGAGTGATAAAAGGGCATGTTGGGCCTAACGAGGAGATTCAAGATCAGAAATCAGACTTGGCATTTTAAAAGGACATGTTCAGGCATGTTTGGGAAAAAGGCTGCAACAAAGAATTTGGGATCTACCTATGCAGTGGACAGTTTGAGTATTCGAGGTAGTCAAACTGTCTGGGGGAACTGTAAACGTCACTCAGTCCCTAGCAAGAAATTTACATGCTAACAATAGACCCACGGAAGAACAGCCTCACAGAACCCATCCAAAAACATGCATAAACCAAATCGTTTAGCCAACCTACAAAGAATCTCAGGCCCCACAGGAAACTCAAAGCTTGAGAACAATTCAATACAATTAGATAAGAGCTCAACAGCTCAGGAAAACCATCCCGAAACCACTTCACACATTCTTAAAAACTTCAACAGCCCATGGAACCATCCTGAAACCACTTTAAACAACTTAAGATTAGGAGGCCCCAATTAGTATAATTGAAAGCCTGTTTTCTAAAGACAGAGAAGTCAAGAAGTTTGAAGACTCGTTCAGCAGTTCAGTTCAGCAGTTACACAGTTGCAACAAGTTCTCTACAAGCTCTACAGTTCTGGGCAGTTCTCAGGAGTTCATCGAGTTCGAAGAAGTCCACAGTTCTGGAAGCAGGTCAACACACAAGAAGAAACCAGAGCAACAGTTTCAGTGACCATCAGACACCTCGCGGCAACAAGGGCCTTACGAAACAACCAACCGGGGTACGGCAGGCCCCAACCGACACATCTAGCGAACCCCAAAATCGTGAACCAGCTCAACTGTCAAGGAGTCATTTTGGTGAGCATTATCCCTGGTCCTTCAGAGCCTAACTTAGCTAGTAAGGTGGGATTGGGAGGGGTGAGAGATTTGTCTACTGTAATTTTTCTCTTGTGTATGTCGAAGTGTTTCCCCATTTTACTAGGTAAAATGAAATCTGTTTGTCTTGATCCTGTATTCGTTTTGCACTCATGTATATTACCCTCCCCCACTGTGTATAGTTTCACTTCCTCTTTCCCGACTAACCTGGAAGGTTCCAGGTCTTGGCTCTTGGCTCCGCCCCTGACTTCTCTTACATAAAGATCCCAGGATCTGTATGACTCATTCCTGTGAACCAGTCGGCGTGTTGAGATGTTAGCTCTGATCTTAGTGATTAAAAGCCAACTTGTTTAAGTCTATAACTTCTAGTTTTGTGGTTATTGAAGGCCCATCACTAGGGTGTTATTATTGTGTTGTATTTTCTTTCTCAAATAAAAATCACTTTCATCACAACCCCCAAATAAGTCCAAGGTCTAGAACCAAGGGAGTGGGAATGATTCAAACCGCTTATAAGTCAGAGGTGAAGCTGACCCCAAACACCACCCCCTTACATAATGGCGACCGTGGCACGATCTTGGCAAAAGGGATGTGATGCAGTGGACACTGCTTTTGAGGAGAGAACTAAGATGGAAGAGAGGATTTCCTCTTATGTGTTTGAGAAAGTAAAAATAACAAAGAAATGGGTGCTCAGTCTATTGCGCACTGAGTGTCCGATGGACGCTGCAGCCAAATGGACTGAGAGCAAGGATCATAAAAAGTCTGGAGAAAGCCATCTGGTTGGTCTGCTCCCAGCGACAGATCCAGCTTTTAGATAAACGCATTGAGGCACTGACAGAAGAGCTGCGGGAATCAGCTCAACTGTCTCAAGCAAGGGCTCTAGCAGGGGGAAGGTTGTTAGCAGAACTAACCGCCCAAAGCCAGGAAAAGATGCAGATAGTGGAAAAGCATAGGAACAGACAGGAATACTTTCGGTGTCAGCTCACCGAAGCAAAAAGTAATGAAATAATGTTACGAGAAGAGAATGCCCGCCTTGTCAGGCAAATAAAAGAACAGGAGGAGAGGTTGGGAGATGTACAGGCAGCAAGCACTAGGGGGTTTGAAGCAGGAGATCACGGCCCCTGTCAGAAGCAGATCAATAGTTTGAACCTTGCTCTGTCCAGGGCAAAATGCATGGTGTGCCTAATAAGCCCGGGTGCAGCCCGGGTGGACCTGGAAGTGCAAGGGGAAACTGTTCAGACGCTACCTGTGACGCTGGGGAGCAACCCGGTTGGGCAGCAGGAGGGACGAATGATTTGTGAGGCTCGCAGGGAGTGCACACCACCACCACCTGTGGCGCTGGGTTTTAACTCAGTTTGGCAGCAGGGAGAGGAGGGCGAACCAATGCAGGAAAGGTCGGGGCTGGGGCCGATGTGCCCGGCCCGGCAGCAAAAGTTTGGCCCGCCTGGCAGTGGTGAGGGTCAGGGACCCCTTGAAAGCCAATTCGTGATTCCCCATGGTACCCAACAGCTTAAGGCTATGGTAAGCCACCTGAACAAACTCGCCCAAAAGGGAGACCCCTCGGTCCACTTCATGGAAGTTGAACAGGCAGTAGGCATCAACGAGTGCGATGACTCCGAGATGGCCAAAATGCTCCTTTTCTCTCTGGATGGCAAACTGTACCAGTTCCTCTCTGCGGAGAGCAAGAAAGGTCAAGGGGGTACACTGCCATCCGGGAGGAAGTTCTGGAGGCTGTTATGTTCATTAATAACTAGACATTCTTATTATGAACAGCTAGCTTCTAGCTAGACATTTATTCAGTACACGTTCTCTAGGTACAGCATCTGTAGAGATTCAGCATGTGTGCTTCTGTGTGCAGGCTTCCATCTTGACTACTACTCCAGAATGACATGTTATTGATCATTACATCCCCCTTTCTTTGAGGTTAACAAAATCAGTATCAATCAACTTTCAAGAGAAACGATAAAGATGATATCAGTAATACTTTTGTTAGTGCTCTATAAACATAAACATTTTCACAACAGTCAATACATTTTCAATATAGTTTTTTTTTGTACTCAAAGATTAAGTCTATCAGGCTTTTTTAACTACACGTGTGGGTCTTCTCAGCACGGGTAAGTCTGATGTGTTTTCATGAGATTGTTCTGGTGGTGAATGACAAGATTCAGTTGCGGCATTGTCATCAATCTGCTCTTGGATAATTTCTTGTGTTTTCAGGAGGGAACGGCGGTTCCTCCTGAGAATCTGTCCTTCCTCAGTTCTAACAGGGTATGACGTTGGTCGTACTTCCTCAAGAACTGTAGCTTTCCTGTTCCATGCATCTGGATCCTCAATCCTGACAACATCATCCCTTGTCAATGGTTTTAGAGTTTTGGATGACTTGTCATAGTATGATTTCTGTTTCAGCTTTAACAGTTAAAGTCTCTGTCTCAGTTCCTTACTTTGCTGTTGTTTTGCACAGCAGGGTAGCGTGGGGCGCAACTTGCGACCCATTAGTTGTTCAGCAGGTGAAGAACCACAGTCTAAAGGTGAGGCTCGGTAGCTCAGCAGGGCGAGATAAGGATCAGACTTGCTTTCTGTCGCTTTCTTCAGTAGCTGCTTGAGAACTTGAACACCTTTCTCTGCCTTACCATTTGACTGAGCATACAAAGGACTGGATGTGATGTGCTGAAAGTCATACTGTGCTGCAAACTGTTGCCACTCCTTACAGTTGAAGCACGGACCATTGTCGCTAATGGCAATCCTGGGAATTCCATGTCTGGCGAAGATGGATTTCACATGCATTATGACACTCCTTGCTGTGGTGCTTGAGAGCAGCGCCATCTCAGGATAGTTAGAATAGTAGTCAATCACTATTAGATATTCTTTACCATTTAAATGAAAGAGGTCCATACCAACCTTTTGCCATGGTGCTGTTGGTAAGTCAGCTACTATCATTGGTTCCTTTGTTTTGGTGTTTCTGACATGTCTCACATTTGCCTATCATGTTCTCAATGTCCTTATTTATGCCAGGCCAATAAACAGTGTCTCTTGCTCTCCTTTTGCATTTTTCAATTCCGAGGTGTCCCTCATGAAACCTTTTGAGCATGTCTTGACGTAGAGCCTGCGGAATGACTATTCTGTTCTGTTTTAGTAATAGTTCACTTGCGACACTCAATTCTGACCTTATGTGAAACTATTTTGGACAGGAACCTTTTGGCCAATCATGATGAATGTTTTCTATTACTGTTTGTAACACTGTATCTTTTACTGTTTCTTCTGCTATTTGCTTTGATTTTGTGTCTGACACGGGCAGCGCAGCAGTGACCATACTCACATGAACATCCACGTCTTCTTCAGTAGAGCTCACATGACTCATTGTGGGTGCTCGGGATAGTGCATCTGCTAACACTATGTGTTTGCCTGGTGTGTAGATCAGTTCAAAGTCATATCTTTGCAGCTTCATCATGAGTCGTTGAATCCTTGGAGACATCTCATTCAGATTTTTTTTATGATGGCAACCAGTGGGCTGTGGTCTGTCTCAACTGTGAAGGTGGGAAGTCCATATATGTAGCCATGAAACTTTTCTAGTCCAACTACCAAGCCTAGACATTCCTTTTCAATCTGGGCGTATCGACACTCAGAATCAGTCATAGACCTGGAGGCATAGGCAACAGGCTTCCAATCTTCACCCTCTGCTTGTAGCAAGACCGCGCCTAGGCCATCTTTTGATGCATCCGTTGACACTTTGATTCTCTTTGTTTGGTCAAAGAAAGTGAGTACAGGTGTGGTTGTCAGCACTGTTTTGAGGTTCATCCACTCTTGTTCATGTCTTTCTGTCCATGCGAACTCATTTGTTTTATGTAGCAGGTCTTGCAGACAGGTTGTCTTGGCTGACAAGTTAGGAATGAACTTTCCAATGAAGTTTATCATCCCCATGATGCATAGCACTCCTTTTTTGTCAGTGGGTCGGGGCATTTTGAGTATGGCGTTTACTTTTTCCATATCTGGCTCTATTCCTTTACCAGATAGAATATCTCCTAGGAAAGTGACTTCCTGGACGCCAAACTGACACTTGGCTTTGTTGAGCTTCAGTCCATTCCGGTGTATGCTCCGTAGCACTTTAGTCAGTCGCTCGTTGTGTTCTTTCAGTGTGGAGCCCCAGATGATGATGTCATCAACATAGACCCGAACTCCTTCCAGACCTTCAATTATGTGTTCCATCGCTCTATGAAAGATTTCAGATGCAGATATTATCCCGAAAGGAATTCTGAGGAGACAATACCTGCCAAATGGTGTGTTGAAGGTACAGTATTTGGTGCTCTCTTCATCCAGTTTTAGTTGCCAAACTCCTTGTGAGGCATCGAGCTTTGTAAAGTATTTGGCACCTGACATTTCACTGGTGATTTCTTCTCGCTTGGGAATCTGGTAGTGTTCACATTTTATGTTTGCATTTAAGTCCTTTGGATCCATGCATATTCTTAGATCATTGTTCTTTTTCTTTACACATACCATGGAGTTAACCCAGTCTGTTGGCTCTTCGACTTTCCTGATGACTCCTAGTGTGGTCATTCTGTCCAGTTCTTTCTTGAGCCGGTCACGCAGGGGTGCTGGAACTCTTCGTGGAGCATGTACCACTGGCTGAGCATCCTCCTTTAGCTGGATCTTGTAAGTGATTGGTAGAACTCCAAATCCTTTGAACACATCCTGGAAATTACTCACTACAGAATCCACTGAGTCATCTGGTCTGCTTATGGCACAGTTTATACGGTAGACTCTCTTGACCAGTTCTAAGTCTTCACAAGCTTTGTCACCCAGTAGTGAATCAAGTCCTTCAGCCACAACAGAAAACATGAGATGATGCACTTTGTCTTTGACTGTCACTTTAAGTCTGCATACACCTAAGCTATCTATTTTCTGTCCATTATAGCTCTTCAGTAGTACTGACTTTTTCTGTATTTTGGGCTTTTCTGTCATGTTTTTAATGTCACTCATACTGATTAAGTTTGCTTTTGTCCCAGTGTCTAGTTTCAATGTAACTAATGCTCCATTCACCTGCAGTGGGATGATCCATTTGTCCACTTTTACTGCATTGACGTTATGTTCAGCATTGTTTACTCCTGAGGGCTGCACATTTTCTGTATCCTTTTCTATATTGCCACATGACACCATTCCTACAAAAAATGTCTCACTTAAATCAGTGTCCTCAATCACATTAACTTGGACTTGTTGCCCTTTCTTTGTTTTTACTTTTGAAAAGCATTGTTTGGCAAAGTGATTCTTTCCATGACATTTTGTGCACATTTTTCCAAACGCTGGGCATTGTTTTAACTGGTGTTTGTAACCACAGCGTTTACAATTAAAAATTCCTTCCTCCGATTGCTTTTCATTTCTGTTCTGCCCATGTTGCTTCCCCTTGTAGAACACAGCACTGACAGCAGCACTTACTACAATCGCATCATTATTGATTTCACTGAAAGTCTTCGCGTGCTGTCGAGCTAGCTCACTGGCTTGGCATATATTCACAGCATTTTCCAATGTTAGTTTGGTTTCTCTCAACAGACGTTCCCTGACTTTTTTATCATGAATACCAAACACAATCTGGTCATGAATCATGGATGCTTTCAGCTCAGAGAAATTACATGTCCGTGCTTTCAGTTTCAGATCGGTCACAAAGCTATCAAAAGTCTCATTTTGCTGCTGTGTCCTCGAATGGAACACGTGTCTTTCATAGGTTTCATTCTTTTTGGGAGAACAATGTGTATCAAATTTCTTTAGCACATCGTCTAAATTTTCTCTGTTCTCCTCTGGATTAAATACAAATGTATTAAATACCTCTATCGCCTGTGGGCCTGCAGCCATGAGCAGCAACGCTATTTTTCTTGCGTCTGGCTTCGTACCGAATCCGATGGCAGCAATGTAGAGTTCGAATTGCTGTTTGAAAGTCCGCCAATTGTAGTCGACATTTCCCATGAGATTCAAAAACTCTGGTGGCCTCAAGTTCTCCATGTCGCTTTTCACAATTTTCAGCAGATCTTCACCAATCCTGGTACCATGTTATGTTCATTAATAACTAGACATTCTTATTATGAACAGCTAGCTTCTAGCTAGACATTTATTCAGTACATGTTCTCTAGGTACAGCATCTGTAGAGATTCAACATGTGTGCTTCTGTGTGCAGGCTTCCATCTTGACTACTACTCCAGAATGACATGTTATTGATCATTACAGAGGCCATGGGTATGAACGATGATAGTCCTTTCTCCCGGGTGCAGAAGATGACTCAACTAGCAGGGGCGACCCCACAGGCTTTCGCAGACCGACTGTGGCCTGTGTACAGGAGTGCCTGTCATGGGGATCTCAACCGGGCTCACCTGAATCAGGACGAGCTGGCCCACTGGCTCTGAAGCCTGGTGGCAAACAGCTTGCCACGGATCAGAGCCAAGGCTGAGCTGTGGTTTGACCCAAAAGGCCCCCAGGTCACCGAGGAGACAGTGGTCAGACAACTGACCCTGGCTTACCGCAACGGTAGAGGGACAGAAGAACACCCACAAAAAGGAAAGGTTCACGAAATGAAACCCAGCCAGAATAAGAAAGAATGGCACCAGGAAGGGGGTAACCCTTCCAATATGAAGCGTAACTGCTTCGGGTGTGGGGAGAATGGGCATTGGAGAAGGGACTGTAGGAACCCGTGGAAGGATAACGTAGGAAAGAACTCCCCAGCTCCTGCCCCAAAAACAGAAACACCGACCTCTCCCCCCACGCTTGATTCAATACTAGCTGCGCTCCGCATTTTATTAAATGGCCCAGGGAAGGTAGCCACCGCCACTGGTGCTTTAACCCCATCTGCCCCATACAACCCAGGCCTATGACTAGAACCAGCGCAGCCTGTCTACCTGTGTCCCCTTGAAAGACGCGCCCAGGAAGAGACCTCCCGTAATATGGGGGAATACCTGCAGTGCCAGGTTACGGAGGCCAGGTTAAATGAGCAGGCCTTACGGGAGGAGAACGCAAGATTAACAACGAGAGCTGACGGTTTGGAGGGTCAGCTGAGGGACATTAATATAGCTCAGAAGGTAGCTAGAAGTAGTGGTTATGAAGAATCTGATCACGGTCCCTGCATTAAAAAATTGACCCAAACCTCATCTGAGGCCAGAGGCATGGTCTGTTCAATGGCACCAGGAGAAACCCGGGTGGGGTGGGACGAGGAGGGTCAGGAAACAAAGGATAAGGTTAAAAATAGAGATTCTCAGCCAGCAGCTGTGGCAGACTCACAGACCGCACCGGAGGGGGCAGTGGCTTGTGTCACTGGAGGGGCCATCCCAGCAATTGTTTGGGACACGCCCCCAGTAACCAGAGCCCTAAGAAAGTCTCCTCGCATACTACAGCCTAAACTACCATGGTCACCAGTGTACCAGTTTAAATGGTTCAGCTCCAAAGGGGTCACAACCCGAAAAGGTATGCCCAAGGTCACGGATCCATCTAAGGACAGGGATCCCCAGCCTGCAGCCTCCAACGGTGAGGGACTCACAGGAGAGGTAGCATTGGGCAAGGAAAGCAAGAGGGATCCCCAGCCTGTGGCCTCAGGCTGCGAGGAACCCACAGGACAGGACAGGGACTCAGCAGCCACACTGAAGGGGGGTAGTGTGCTGCAGTACAGGAGGGCACATTCCCCCGATCATCTGGGATTCAGGGAAACTCCCAGTTGTTTTAAGAAGGACTTTTTGGGTCCGGCGGCACAGACCACCTTACGCCCAGGCGTACAAGCTGCCCAGAGGCTGCAAAAGACAGAGGCCATACAGGAATTAACCTGGCTGTCCGGAGATGGGCGGTGGATGTACATAGCTTCTCTGTTGAATTTTAAGTGTGTTTTATAGTTTTGATAAGTTTTAGGTTTACTATTGTTTGATTAGTTATGATAAGTTTAAGTTTTCGAGATTCGATCACTTGTCAAGCCAGAGGACCTTCTAGGGACATGGCTATCTGTTTTATGTGTCCCTACAGAAAGGAAATCAGCATGGGAAAGTTTCTGCTCCTGCTCGCCCTGGTAGGGTTGAGCATCGGTGACCGAGGTGACGTGGAGGACTCCCACATCTATAGGTGCTCGGGAGAGAGAGCACCGATCGTTACCGCAGGGGGTGGCGAATGGGATGTGGAGGAGCTCACCATTTACTTCCATGAGGGAGGGTGGCTGGGGTCTAACTCGACCCAATACTCCAGCCAGACTGGGTTCACCTACGGGGAGGCCTCCATCCCGTGCCCCAGGGTACAGGTCGTTGCTACAAGGGTCAGTGTCACTGAGGGGAAACGTGTGTGCCTCACATGTAAGGGACAGATTCCCCTGGATAGGTAGCGATGGCTCAGGAAGCTGAGCAGGGACATAGGGGACCGTACAGCTGACTGGAAACGACTGGGGAATGACACCCACTGGACGATCACAGGAACCCAAGGGGGAGTGAGTGTGTGTTGGGCTAAGTGGTGGGAGTCAGAACAGGGAATCCATGTCTGTATGTGGGGGTCAGAGAGAGTGTGCCCCACAGGCATATCCATCATCTTCTCCAGACAATGGCAAGATGCCGGGGAGGGGATGGGGTGGGATTCTAGCCTGCATGTGTGCGTGGTCCCACACTCCCCGATCCCAGTCAATGCCACCGAACTCGTGGCACACACCCGAAAGCTCCTGCCCACAACCACGACATCACGGACCACAGTAGAGAGGTGTCCTACCACCACCAAGGGACCAGGGAATGGGTTAGTATTAGTGCCGACTGATAAGGTACTATACCAGGGGGTACACTATGCAGTAGCTTCAGTGATCCTAAACCTTACTGAAGTACACTTACCTGCATGGTGCCCTAAGGAGACAGAACAGTTGTACCAGGCCCTACTAAAGGAAATGTTTAGGAAATTTTACAAATTTGACTTTGTCAACGTAGACAAAGCAGAACTATACACTTTACATGCTGAGCATACTATGGGCACGGGGAGACAAAGAAGGGGAACCTGGAATGATATTTTCACCACTTATAATACAGAATCCTCTGTAATAAACAGCCTGGATGACATAGAGCTTCAAACACAGATAAATGGCTTGAAAATCCTAACAGAGGAGAACACAGTGGTAGGCTCAGAGCTACACGAGGACCAAGCTATGACGGTCCATTTAAAATAAATATTTGCTGAGCTGGAGAGACATGCTAAAACAGTAAATGCACTCATATGGGAGGACAGAAATGCTTCAGATCAGGCGGCACAGAATGAGGTGTGTGTGCTATACGGGGCATGGTTGCTGGGCGAGGGCCGCAGCAACCTGGAGGATTTAAAACAGGGTTTAGTCCCCTCCTGGATTAGCAACAAGCACCTCACAGCCCTCCATCTGATTAGTAATTCGCTGAGCCCGTGCCAGCTCCGTCTAGCCTCTGAAGCCTACCCTGTCCCAGTGGATTGTGTACATTCCAATCAAACTATCATGGGGATAGTAGTGAGGATGCCGGTCATGGATGGGACAGCCCAACCCGCACCAGTATACAGGGTGGAGAACATTGGGATCATTCAAGGGGGTGCACACGTCAGTTTCGCAGCGGTCCCCCCTTATGTCATAAAGTGGGAGCAAGCTATGACAGGTACAGACATCTCGGGGTGCCGGAGCCGGGGTGCACACATAATACTGTGTCCCCAGCACTTGAACACCTATTCTAGACCACAGTGTGGGTTTAAAGCTGCTGGCGCACAACCTGTGAACTGTACCATGGAGGTAATGGCACAAGGCCATGTTTCCCCACAGGTAGCATTCATAGGAAGTGGGACATATTGTGTCACCACAAGTGCGGCCACCAGCATGGACAGCACACCTGGTGTCCGGTGAGTGACAGCAGTTTCTGCTTTAAACCCGAGGCAGAAGTTCAAGTGGCCCAGGAACAGATTGTCCCCATTCCTGAACCCTCCACTGTTCACCTCACTGTAACTGAAAACATCACCAACCTGCAAAACTATGTCACACATTTCGGCTATCAAATCCCCCCTCTACCCGAACATCTTACCGCCCTACTAAAAGCAGTTGTTATATCACAAAAACATTTCTACACACTAGAACAGAAGACAGTCGAGACAGGGGCCAAGATCTTGGATATCGTAGTTCCACCCTGGTGGGATATTTTTGAAAATATAGAGGTCCCTTCTTGGATCAGACTGGCTTCCCACATTTTAGTAGTCTGCCAGCTAGGTATAGTTTTCTACTTACTGTACTATGCACAAATATAATAGCAAAATACTGCGGATGCTGGAAATCTGAAATAACAACAGAAAATGCTGGAAATACTCAGCAGGCCAGGCAGCATCCGTGGAGAGAGAAACAGAGTTAACGTTTCAGGTCTGGGACCCTTCATCAGAACTGGAAAAAGCTGGAGATGTAACAGATATTAAGCAGGTGCAGAGACAGGGGGGGAAGGGTTTAGGAGGGGAGGAAGGAATTGAAAGAACATGCTGTGAAAATGTTGCAAATGGGAATGGCAAAATCATACTGCATGAAAAATGGGGGCAGGGATTATTATCTGAAATTGTTGAACTCTACGTTGAGTCCGGCAGACTGCAAAGTGCCCAATCGAAAGATGAGGTGCTGTTCCTCGAGCTTACATTGAGCTTCACTGGAACAGTGTAAGAGGCCGAGGGCGGTGAGATCAGAGTGGGAGTGAAGTGGAGAATTAAAGTGACAGGCGACCGGAAGCTCAGGGTCACCCTTACGGACTGAACGGAGGTGTTCCGCAAAGCAGCCGCCCAATCTGCGTTTGGTCTCCCCAATGTAGAGGAGACCGCGTCGTGAGCAGCGAATACAGTATATTAAATTGCAAGAAGTACAAGTAAATCGCTGTTTCACCTGGAAGGGGTGTTTGGGGCCCTGGACAGTGGGAAGGGAGGAGGTAAAAGGGCATGTGTTGCATCTCCTGCGTTTGCACGGGAAGGTGCCAGGTGAAGGAGAAGGGCTGCTGGGGGTGATTGAGGAGTGGACAAGGGTGTCGCGGAGGGAGCGGTCCCTTCGGAATGCTGAAAGGGGAGGTGAGGGGAAGATGTGTTTGGTGGTGGGATCACGTTGAAGGTGGCGGAAATGGCGGAGGATGATCCGTTGAATGTGGAGGCTGGTGGGGTGAAAGGTGAGGACAAGGGGAACCCTATTGTGGTTCTGGGAGGGAGGGGAAGGGGTGAGAGCAGAAGTGCGGGAAATAGAACGGACACGGTCAAGGGCCGTGTCAACCACAGTGGAGGGGAATCCTCGTTTGAGGAAAAAGGAAGACATGTCGGAAGCACTGGTATGGAAGGTGGCATCGTCAGAACAGACACAGCGGAGATGGAGAAACTGGGAGAATGGAATAGAGTCCTGACAGGAAGCGGGGTGGGAGGAAGTGTAGTCCAGGTAGCTGTGGGAGTCGGTGGGCTTGTAGTGGATGTTTGTCGAAAGTCGATCTCCAGAAATGGAGACGGAGAAGTCAAGGAAGGGAAGGGAAGAGTTGGAGATGGACCATGTGAAGGTGAGGGAAGGGTGGAAATTGGAAGTAAAGTGAATGAACTTATCTAGTTCAGGGCGAGAGCAGGAAACGGCACCAATACAGTCATCGATGTACTGGAAAAAGAGGTGAGGGAGGGGACCTGAGTAGTGTTGTGTCGGTACCTTTCTACCTAGACACAATTTAGGACTCAGAACTCAGCGATTCAAACATGAAGTGCTTTATTGGAAGGAAAGGAAGTTCTGGAAAGTTCCGAACAAAGAGAGCTAAACTTAACCGAGAGAACACCCAACCATTTATCTCCTGTGACAGCGCCACCACAGGTGGGAGGAGAACACACAATACATAACATTTCCTCCCCTCTTAAATGGAAGGTCCACATTATTCCTCAACAGGTAAGTTACTTTCAATGCACTCAACGAACCTAGTGTAGAGGTAGACTGCCTCAAACCCTGACTTTACCCTGGGGTTTATTCTGCCCCAGTCTTGTGGGTAAGTCACTAAGCCTACAGATCCAAGCGCCTTGGAAGCCGCCGCTCTCTGACAGGATACCGGCGGTCATCACTGGCTTCCACAGCAGTAGGCATTGACACAGGCCTGGATGGAGAAGGTGCCTGTGTCAGTTGAAAGTCAGGAGTTTGCACAGGTGGAACAGTCCCTTTGACTTCCTGTGTTGGAGAAGAGCACTGTGGCAAAGGATGCTGGTTTGCAGTATCATCCGGAAACAGTTCAGGCCAACCAGCCGTTGGAGCCTCTGTGGCTGTCTCTGCTCCTAGCAACAGTTGATCTGTGTGTCTTCTCCAGACGACGTCCTCAGCAGTCTCAACCGTGTAAGACACAGGGCCCGTCTGCGCGATCACCGTAGCAGGAACCCATTTCGGTCCAGTGTTGTAGTTTCGAGCTAGGACGTGCTCTCCCGGATGAAACCGTCTCTCCTTGGCTCTTTTCTCTCTCTTTTCAACTTGAGCTTATTGTTGACGATGGACAACCTGCTCTGCCCTTGGAGGTTTGAGTAAGTCAAAACTTGTCCACAACTGCCTCTTCATCATGAGCGAAGCGGGGGAAGTTTTGGCTGTGGCATGCGGCTCGTTCCTGTAGGACAACAGGAAGCTGTTCCGACATTGGTGGATTGAGCCCTGACCTTGCGATGCCTTCAAGGTGTGCTTCAAAGTTTGCACAAACCTTTCTGCCTGGCCATTAGTAGAGGGATGATAGGGCGCAGACCTGATGTGTTGGATACCATTCACATGCAGGAAGGTTGCAAACTCCTGTGATACAAATTGTGGACCGTTGTCACTTACGAGTTGTTCCGGTGAGCCATAACGGCTGAACATCTCACCAAGCTTCTCAATTGTTTTCTCTGCCGTGGTAGACCTCATCACAGCGACCTCCGGCCACTTGCTACGAGCGTCTACAACCACCATAAACATCTTCTCTTCGAAAGGACCGGCGAAGTCAACATGTACTCGCTGCCACACTTCTGCAGGCCAATCCCAGGGGTGTAGGGTTGCCAGCTGTGGAACATTCTGGACCCTTTGACATGGGGAACATGTTTTGGCTTTCTCCTCAATATTCCCATCGAGACCTGGCCACCAGAAGTAGCTTCTTGCCATTTCCTTCATCCGAACCATCCCACTGTGGCCTGTATGAAGTTGTTGCAGTATAGGTTCCCTCAGAGGTGGCGGAATGATGACACGGCGTCCCCAAAGAAGACAACCTGCCTGGACGGAGAGCTCATTTCTTTTTGAAACGTAAGGTTTCAACCTAGGAGAATCTCCTATAGCTCTCTCTCAAATGGCATCGTCCATTACCTCAGACAGGACTGGATCGTTGCGGGTGTACCTTCGCACCTGAACTGCAGTGACAGGTGCTCCCTCCACTTGTCTAAAGTAGAAGATGTCTATCTGACGAGGCTCTGGGGGAGTAATAGGCAAGGGTAGCCTCGAGAGACCGTCTGCGTTGCCGTGCTAGTCTGATTTGCGATATTTGATGTCGTATGTGTGTCCTGACAACAGTAAAGACCACCTTTGCATCCTGCTTGCAGCGAGAGATGGAATTCCGGTGTGGGGCCCGAAGATTGAAGTCAATGGACGGTGGTCCATCAGGAGTGTGAACCTTCTCCCAAACAGGTACTGATGAAATTTTCGAATTCCAAAAACGATTCCCAAGGCCTCGCGCTCGATCTGTGCATAGTTACTCTCGGCCTTGTTCAAGGTGCGTGATGCGAAGGCGATAGGTTTCTCTTCACCCGAAGGCATGATGTGGGATATGACTGCTCCCACACCATATGGTGATGCATCACATGCTAGCTGCATGGGTAGCTTTGGGTTGAAGTGTGTCAGGACCTCCGATTTCAGCAATGCTTTCTTTGCTTGGGCGAAAGCTTCGTTGCACAGTTCAGTCCATTTCCATGTTTTGCCTTGACATAGCAACTGATGTAACGGCTTCAGCAATGTTGCTAAGTTTGGAATAAACTTCCCATAGTAGTTAAGTAGCCCCAGAAATGAACGTAACTGGCTCACATTCTGGGGTGCTGGGGCCTCCACGATCGCCTTGACCTTTGACGGCGCCTTATGCAGGCCAGTAGCGTCAATCACATGCCCCAGGTACTCAACTGAAGACTGAAAGAATTCACATTTGTCTTTACGAACTCTGAGTCCGTACTCTTTCAGTCATTGTAGTGTCGCATCCATGTTCAGAAGATGACCCTCCTCATATGTCCCAGTGACAATGATGTCATCCAGGTAGCACTGGACTCCTGGCAGTCCACTCAAAATCTGATCCATTGCCCTTTGGAATAGAGCAGGGGCTGACGTAATTCCAAACGGAAGGCGGCAGTACCTGTGTAGCCCCTTGTGTGTCACAATTGTCAGCAGCTCCTTTGATTTGTCATCGACATGTTATTTAACAATCAGGAAGGACAGGCAGGAAGGGAGAGGAGGTGGGGTGGCTATGTTAATAAAGGAAGGAATCACTATAATACAGAGAAATGATATTGGGTCAAAGGAGCAGGATAGTGAAACAGTTTGGGTGGAGATAAGGAATAATAAGGGGAAAAAACACTAGTGGGTGTAGTCTATAGGCCTCCGAACAGTTGCAACTCTGTTGGACGGAGTATTAATCAGGAAATATTTGAGGCTTGTAATAAGGGAACAGCTATAATTATGGGGGATTTTAATTATCATATTAACTGGACAAATCAAATTGGACAGAGCAGCCTTGAGGATGAGTTCATTGAGTGTATTAGGGATGGGTTTCTTGAGCAGTATGTAACTGAACCGACCAGGGGGCAAGCAACCTTAGATTTGGTCCTCTGTAATGAGACAGGATTAATTAAAAATGTCGTAGTAAAGGATCCCCTTGGAATGAGTGACCATAACATGGTTGAGTTCCATATTCAATTAAAGGGTGAGAAGGTTGGATCTCAAACAAGCGTGCTGAGCTTGAATAAAGGAGACTATGAAGGTATGAGAGTGGAATTGATTAGAGTGGACTGGGTAAATAGATTAAAGGGTAAGACGGTACATGATCAGTGGTGTACATTTAAGGAGTTATTTTACAACTTCCAAAAAAAATATATTCCACTGAGGAAAAAAGGGTGTAAAAGAAAAGATAGCCATCCGTGGCTAAGTAAAGTAATTAAGGATAGTATCCGACTAAAAACAAGGGCATATAAGGTAGCCAAATCTAGTGGGAGGATGGAAGATTGGGAAGTCTTTAAAAGACAGCAAAAAATAACTAAAAGATTGATTAAGAAAGGGAAGATAGGTTATGAAAGTAAATTAGCAAAAAATATAAAAACAGACAGTAAAAGTTTCTATCGTTATATAAAAAGAAAAAAGGTGGCGAAAGTAAATGTTGGTCCCTTAGAGGATGAGACCGGGAAATTAACGGTGGGAAACATGGAGATGGCAAAAACACTGAACAATTATTTTGTATCAGTCTTTACAGTAGAGGACACTAAGAATATCCCAACACTGGACAAACAGGGGGCTCTAGGTGGGGAGGAACTAAATACGATTAAGATCACTAAGGAAGTGGTACTTGGTAAAATAATGGGACTCAAGGCGGATAAATCCCCTGGACCTGATGGCTTGCATCCTAGGGTCTTGAGGGAAGTAGCAGTAGGGACTGTGGATGCATTGGTAATAATTTTCCAAAACTCCCTGGACTCAGCAAAGGTCCCGGCAGATTGGAAAACTGCTAATGTAACACCCTTATTTAAAAAGGGTAGTAGGCAGAAGGCTGGAAACTATAGACCTGTTAGCCTAACATCTGTGGTTGGTAAAATGTTAGAGTCCATTATTAAGGAGACAGTAACGGGACATTTGGATAAACATAATTTAATAGGACAAACTCAGCATGGTTTCATGAAGGGGAAGTCATGTTTGACAAATTTGCTGGAGTTTTTTGAGGAAGTAACATACAGGGTGGATAAAGGGGAACCAGTGGACGTAGTGTATTTAGACATCCAAAAGGCATTTGACAAGGTGCCACACAAAAGATTATTGCTCAAGATAAAAAATCACGGGATTGGGGGTAATATTCTGGCGTGGGTGGAGGATTGGCTCTCTAACAGAAAGCAGAGAGTTGGGATAAATGGTTCGTTCTCAGATTGGCAACCAGTAACTAGTGGTGTTCCGCAGGGGTCAGTGCTGGGTCCCCAACTCTTTACAATCTATATTAACGATTTGGAGGAGGGGACCGAGTGTAACATATCAAAGTTTGCAGATGATACAAAGATGGGACGGAAAGTAGTGAGTGAGGAGGACATAAAAAACCTGCAAAGGGACATAGACAGGCTAAGTAAGTGGGCAGAGATTTGGCAGATGGAATACAATACTGGAAAGTGTGAGGTTATGCACTTTGGCAGGAAAAATCATAGAGCAAATTATTATCTTAATGGCAAGAAACTGGAAAGTACTGTAGTACAAAGGGATCTGGGGGTCCTGGTGCACGAAACTCAAAAAGTTAGTATGCAGGTGCAGCAAGTGATCAAGAAGGCCAATGGAATGTTGGCTTTTATTGCTAGGGGGATGGAATATAAAAACAGGGAGGTATTGCTGCAGTTGTACAAGGTATTGGTGAGACCGCACCTGGAATACTGCATACAGTTTTGGTGTCCATGCTTAAGAAAAGACATACTTGCTCTCGAGTCAGTACAAAGAAGGTTCACTCGGTTAATCCCGGGATGAGGGGGTGGTCATATGAGGAGAGGTTGAGTAGATTGGGACTCTACTCATTGGAGTTCAGAAGAATGAGAGGCGATCTTATTGAAACATATAAGATTGTGAAGGGGCTTGATCGGGTGGATGCGGTGAGGATGTTCCCAATGATGGGTGAAACTAGAACTAGGGGGCATAATCTTAAAATAAGGGGCTGCTCTTTGAAAACTGAGATGAGGAGAAACTTCTTCACTCAGAGGGTGGTAGGTTTGTGGAATTTGCTGCCCCAGAAAGCTGTGGAAGCTACATCATTAAATAAATTTAAAACAGAAATAGTTGTTTCCTAGAAGTAAAGGGAATTAAGGGTTACGGGGAGCGGGCAGGAAATTGGACATGAGTCTAGGTTTGGAATGGTCATGGCCCTGTGGGTAGTGGAGTGGGCCCAGGGGCCGTGTAGCCTGGTTCTGCTTCTACTGTGTTCTAATTCTGTGTTAGATTTCAGGAGATGGTTTTATTCCTGTTCCTGGCTGGGGTGGAGATCGCCTTTACAGAAGGCAAGTACTGTAGAAAATATAGGGACAGAGTGATCTCCTGGAAGAATTTCGATCGCCTAGATGGGTCGGAGAGGAATTTCCCAGATTTTTTTCTCCCAAATTGGCCATTGGGTCTTTATTTGGTTTTTCGCCTCTCCCGGGAGATCACATGGGTTCGGGCGGATGCACAGTGATAGAAGATTTGAGGTTAGGATCAGATCAGCCATGATCTTATTGAATGGTGGAGCAGGCTCGAGGGGCCGATTGGCCTACTCCTGCTCCTATTTCTTATGTTCTTATGTTCTTATTTGTAGATAAGCCTGGCATAAGTCTATTTTGCTGAACTTTTGCCCTCCGGCCAGGCCCGTAAAAAGATCATCAATGAGGGGAAGAGGGTACTGTTCCGCAGACAGCACCGGGTTAATAGTCACTTTAAAATCCCCGCAGATTCGAACAGATCCATCCTTTTTCAGGACAGGAACAATGGGTGTGGCCTATTTGCTCACGCTCACAGGCTCCAGGACTCCATTCTCGACTAAGGCCTCCAAGTTAGCCTCAACTTTTGGCCTAATTGCATAGGGTACAGGTCGGGCTTTGTCAAACTTCGGCTTGCTGTCAGGTTTAATGTCCAGTCTCACGCTGATCTTTTTCATGCTCCCAAGTTCCCCATTGAAGAGTTCTGCATGTTTGTTTAATACTGCAGTCAGACCTGACTCCCCTTTTGACATCATGCGGACTGCAGGCCAGTCCAGCGTGATTTTCTCTAGCCACGCACATCCCAGTAGCGATGGGTAATTTCCCTTTACCACATATAGTGGCAGTTTTGCAGTCTGTCCGTTCAATTTAACTGTCACCTCAATGGCGCCTCTCATGGCCACAGGTTCACCGGTATACGTCTTTAGCACAATGTTTGTTGGCTGAAGGGTAAGATGCTTTAGCATTTTGTTGTAGACAGTGTCTGAAACAAGGGACACAGCCACGCCTGTGTCCACCTCCATCCGCACTGATTGTCCCTCCACCAGTGGTGACACCCAGTAGCCATTTGAATCACCTGCAACCGTCAGTATGTGCACCTCTTCCTCCTCAGAGGTGTCGCTCCCCTCTGTTTTGCTTGTTCCATCATACTGCACTGAATGAACACTCTTTTTCCCCTCTTGTCCAAATACAGACATTTTGCTTCCATGCTTCCCAGCTCTGTCTGTTCTTTTTTTTACCTCTACAGGCGCGTTCAATGTGACCCTTTTTGCCACAATTTCGGAATTCCAGCTCCGTACACCAGCAGTCATTAGCGTGATGGCCCGTTTTCCCACAACGGTAACATGTGCCGTTCCGCGCACCTTTAGGCTCAGACGACACCTTGTGAACTCTCCCTGTTGAACTCAACCGGTGAGCCTCCTTTTCCGCCATCTCCATGGAGACACTAACTTCAATGGCCTTTTCAAGAGTAAGGTTGTCCTCAGTAAGAAGGCACTTCTGTGTGGCTGCATTTTGCAGACCACACACGAGTCTGTCTCTAATGGTGTCATTCAGCACCTCCTTGAACTCGCAGTGTTCTGATAACCTTTTTAAAGCAGCAATAAACATCGTCACTGATTCCCCCTCCTCTTGATTCCGTTTGTGAAATCTAAATCTCTCAGCAATAACCAGAGGTTTTGGTGAAAAATGTGCTCCAAGAATTTCCACTAGTTGCTTATATGTTTTAGTTCCTGGCTTATCTGGCTGCACGAGGCTGCGAAGTAAATTGAATGTCTTCGGCCCGATTACACTCAAAAAGGTAGGCACGACCTTTTCATTTGCCACCGCATTCGCCAATACAAAATAGTCAAAACGTTTCGTATATGCGCTCCATTGCTCCACATTTTCATCAAAATCACCGATGTTTCCTAATATAGTAGCCATCTCACGTTTCAAATTAAAATTTCTGTTTACTCACTGCCGTAACATTAATGTGATGCTGCAATCTCTGTTCCGAGTGTTTTGTAGTCAAAAACAAGAAAGTTCCCACAACACAGATTCATCCGATCCTCGTCGCCACTTGTTGTGTCGGTACCTTTCTACCTAGACAAAATTTAGGACTCAGAACTCAGAGATTCAAACATGAAGTGCTTTATTGGAAGGAAAGGAAGTTCTGGAAAGTTCCGAACAAAGAGAGCTAAACTTAACTGAGAGAACACCCAACCATTTATCTCCTGTGACAGCGCCACCACAGGTGGGAGGAGAACACACAATACATAACAAGTAGGACTGGAACAAAGAATGTTCCACATATCCCATGAACAGGCAAGCATAGCTAGGGCCCATGCGGGTTCCCATAGCAACGCCTTTAATTTGGAGGAAGTGAGTGGAGTCAAAGGAGAAGTTGTTCAATGTGAGAACAAGTTCAGCCAGGCGGAGGAGGGTGGTGGTGGATGGGGACTGGTTGGGCCACTGTTCAAGGAAGAAACGGAGTGCCTGAAGGCCGTCCTGGTGAGGGATGGAGGTGTAGAGGGATTGGACGTCCATAGTGAAAAGGAGACGGTTGGGGCCAGGAAACTGGAAACTGTTAAAGTGACGGAGGGCGTCGGAAGAGTCGCGAATATAGGTGGGAAGAGACTGGACAAGGGGAGAAAAAATAGAGTCGAGATAGGAAGAGATAAGTTCCGTGGGGCAAGAACAGGCTGAAACGATGGGTCTACCAGGGCAGTCCTGTTTGTGGATCTTGGGAAGGAGGTAGAAGCGGGCTGTGTGGGGTTGGGGGACTATGAGGTTGGCGGCCATGGAGGGAAGATCTCCAGAGGAGATGAGGTCAGTGACACACTTGGAAACAATGGCTTGATGTTTGCTAGTGGGGTCATGGTCCAGGCGGAGGTAGCAGGAGGTGTTGGAGAGTTGGCATTCAGCTTCCGCATGGTAGAGGTCGGTTCGCCAAACAACAGCACCACCCTTATCAGCAGGTTTAATGATAATGTTAGGGCTGGATCGGAGAGAACGGAATGCTGCAAGTTCAGAGGGAGGTAGGTTGGAGTGAGAGAGGGGAGCAGAGAAATGGAGATGGCCGATGTCACGTCGGCAGTTGGCAATGAAAAGATCTAGAGAGGGTAAGAGGCCAGAGGGAGGGGTCCAACTAGAACGAGAATTTAGAAAGCGGGAGAAAGGATCAGCAGTGCGGGGGGAAGACCCCTGGCCAGAGAAGTAGGCATGGAGACGAAGGCGACGGAAGAAGAGCTCAGCATCGTGCCGAGCTCGAAATTCATTCAGATGGGGGCATAAGGGGATGAAGCTCAGGCCTTTGCTGAGGACTGATCGTTCGGGGTCAGAGAGGGGAAGGTCAGAGGGGATAGTGAAAACACGGCAGGGGTGAGATTGGAAGAAGGGATGGGATCAGAGGAAAGTAATGGGGAAGAAGGTTCTGGAGGGGCGTTAGTGTGCAAGAGTTGATGAAGCTTGTTACATTTGTTACATTTCCAGCTTTTTCCAGTTCTGATGAAGGGTCCCAGACCTGAAACGTTAACTCTGTATCTCTCTCCACGGATGCTGCCTGGCCTGCTGAGTATTTCCAACATTTTCTGTTGTACTATGCACAAAGTTTGTCTGCTGCACTTTCATTACAACCCCCAAATAAGTCCAAGGTCTAGAACCAAAGGAGTGGGAGCGATTTGAACCGCTCAAAAGTCAGAGGTGAAGCTGACCCCACACACCACCCCCGACACTTCACAGGAAAGAAATATAGTACTGTAGAATGTTCAAGAGTCATTCAGCCATATCTGTAATGATCTGGAATGCGTCAGCTTGGACACGTGTTTGTGGCAATAATTGTTGGTTCTGTGGCGGTACCACCGGGTGTCCCTTACTTATAATGTACATAATTCACTTTAACTTAACTATGTATATATGTATATAACTTACCTGTTTGGGCCGTTGCCCCTTTAAGAATGCGCTGACGTCACATCGCGCATCATGTGACTCACCCAGATGCGAGCCGGCCCAGCGCGGCCTTCCACTCCCGCGACGGTCGCCGGCACAACTCGGCCTCCCACTCCTGCGGTGGCCGCCAGCCCGGTTCGGCCTCCCGCGCCCGCGATGGCCGCCGGCCCAGTTCGGCCTCCCGCTCTCGCGACTTCAGCCGCAACGGCCAGCCTCAATGCCGGGTAGACGCGCCGACGTATCGACGCGGGTCACGTGACCACCCAAGCGCGGGCAAACATGTCAACATCACGACGCAGGTCACGTGACCACACAAGCGCGGGAAAACGCGGCCGAGTGTGATGACGTCATCACGCAAGCCACAGGACTGCGGACTCAGTCCTCGTGGCGTCCCTGCTGGGGAAAGATCTACTCCAAGGCTCTCCTGCATCCATTTCTCTTGCCTGCTGTATTTCATCTGTTTCCTGTACCTACCTGTTGGAATTCGGATATTCTTGAATTAAAAAACTTCTTGATTGTTCTCCTGAAGTCAAACTCGATTATTTAGTAGGAATTCATCCAATACCTACTTAGGTGAACCCGAATACCTACAATTGGTGACCCAACGACGTGAGGACGGGAGCTCACCTATACCTACATTGGTGACCCCGTTTTCCGTGAACGTTTTTCACGGAAGAAACGCGCAGCCTGAACCTCGTCTTCACAGAAGACGACCGACGAACAGCCGACGAACAACCGACGAACACCGATTCCTACATTGGCGACCCCGCCTTTGCGAACGTATTCGTCCCTGGAGGTGAGCCCGTTTTTCACGAACAAAACGCAGCCGGACCCCGATTTTTGTGAATGATTTTCACAAAAGAAGCACGCCATGGAAGCATCAGCCATTTCGCTGTCGCTACCGCACTTCAGGGAGCAGCAACCGCCCTCGTGCTTTCTTCAGGTAGAAGCCCTGTTCGCCGAGAACATCGATGTGGCGCAGACCTCGCACCTGCTTACGGTCTCCGTATTCAACATTTCTACCGCCACACGGATCGTCCGCCTCCACGACAGCTCCCAACACAACAGCAAGTATGCATCACTCCAAGCGCGGGTTCCGCAGGTTTTCGGGCCCTCAAGATCGGAGTGCGCCCCCATGGAGATGCCACGAGGACTTGCTCCTCACGAACCACGAGGACGCACTCCTCGCGACCCATGAGGACCCTTCCCTCGCGAACCATGAGGACCCTTCCCTCGCGAACCGCGAGGACACATCCCTCGCAAACCATGAGGACCCATCCCTCATGAAACACGATGACTCATTCCCCGCCGACGACGCACCAGCCCATCAGCCTGCTGGTTGTGTTTTCTACCACTCTTTTTGGCGCGAAAGCGAAGCGTTGCCGCCCACCCAGCATTTTTCTAGTTAAATCAACAACAACTTGAAGCGTTGCCGCCCTCCCGGCAGTTTTCCTTCTCAATCAACAATAACTCGAAGCGTTGCCGCCCTCCCGGCAGTTTTCCCCCTAAAGCAACAACAACTCGAAGCGTTACCGCCCTCGCTACAGTTTTCCCCTCAACAAAAGCAAACATCTACTGACGCTGCAAACATTGACGACGGGTCCAACGGGCTTTCTGCGGCCGCGATCAGCTACGTGAAAGTTGCTGTCATCACCGATCACTGATCAACGCAGCAACGGTTCGCTTACCTGTCGGCGAGTTCGCCGACCTCACCCGCCAAGTCCTCCTGGATCGTCCGTTCGGCGTTCCTGCAGATTTTGTCAGACTGAGGGCTTTTTCCAACATCAACAGAGCCATGGTCTGCGTATGCCCAACCTGCCAGTCAGCTGTTTCACCCCGGCGCCCGCTTCGAACCACGGGCTGCAGAGGTCACACGTCACCATGGTCTTTCTGGAATGGTACACTAGGTGGTGCTGTATGTATATAAGCGTGGGCTACCCATGATGCACTAGGCTACCCACAAGGCAGCAGTCAAGATGGAGGCCTCTACAGATACTGTACCTAGTCCACATGTGCTCAATAAATTGTTTAGCATAAGCTAGCTGTTCTTAATAAAAACGACTAGTTATTAATGAACATAACATGGTACCAGGATTGGTAAGATCTGCTGAATATTGTGCAACGTGACATGGAGAATTTGAAGCCACCAGAGCATTTGAAACTCACAGGAAATGTCGACTACAATTGGCAGACTTTAAAACAACAATTCGAACACTACATTGCTGCCATCGGGTACGGTACGAAGCCAGATGCAAGGAAAATAGCATTGCTGCTCACGGTTGCAGGCCCACAGGCGATAGAGGTATTTAATACATTTGTATTTAATCCAGAGGAGAACAGAGAAAAATTAGACAATGTGCTAAAGAAGTTTGATACACATTGTTCTCCCAAAAAGAATGAAACCTATGAGAGGTACATCTTCCGTTCTCGGACACAGCAGCAAAATGAGACTTTTGATAGCTTTTTGACTGATCTGAAACTGAAAGCACAGACATGTAATTTCTCTGAGCTGAAAGCATCCATGATTCGTGACCAGATTGTGTTTGGTATTCATGATAAAAAAGTCAGGGAACGTCTGTTGAGAGAAACCGAACTAACATTGGAAATTGCTGTGAAAATATGCCAAGCTAGCGAGCTAGCTCAAAAGCATGCCAAGACTTTCAGTGAAATCAATGATGATGCGGTTGCAGTAAGTGCTGCTGTCGGTGCTGTGTCCTACAAGGGGAAGAAACATGGGCAGAACAGAAGTGAAAAGTAATCGGAGGAAGGAATTTTTAATTGTAAACGCTGTGGTTACAAACACCAGTTAAAACAATGTCCAGCGTTTGGAAAAATGTGCACAACATGTCATGGAAAGAATCACTTTGCCAAACAATGCTTTTCAAAAGTAAAAACTAAGAAAGGGCAACGAGTTAATGTAATTGAGGACACTGATTTAAGTGAGACATGTTTTGTAGGAATGGTGTCATGTGACAATATCAAAAAGGATACAGAAAATGTGCAGCCCTCAGGAATTAACAATGCTGAACATAAAGTTAATGCAGTAAAAGAGGACAAATGGATGATCCCACTGCAGGTACATGGAGCATTAGTTACATTGAAACTAGACACTGGGGCAAAAGCAAACTTAATCAGTATGAGTGACATTAACAATATCAAAGGAAAGCCCAAAATACAGAAAAAGTCAGTACTACTGAAGGACTATAATGCACAGAAAATAGATAGCTTAGGTGTATGCAGACTTAAAGTGACAGTCAAAGACAAAGTGCATCATCTCATGTTTTCTGTTGTGGCTGAAGGACTTGATTCGCTACTGGGTGACAAAGCTTGTGAAGACTTAGAACTGGTCAAGAGAGTCTACCGTATAAACTGTGCCATAAGCAGACCAGATGACTCGATGGATTCTGTAGTGAATAATTTCCAGGATGTGTTCAAAGGATTTGGAGTTCTACCATTCACTTACAAGATCCAGCTAAAGGAGGATGCTCAGCCAGTGGTACATGCTCCACGAAGAGTTCCAGCACCCCTGCGTGACCGGCTCAAGAATGAACTGGACAGAATGACCACACTAGGAAAGTCGAAGAGCCAACAGACTGGGTTAACTCCATGGTATGTGCAAAGAAAAAGAACAATGATCTAAGAATATGCATGGATCCAAAGGACTTAAATGCAAACATAAAACGTAAACACTACCAGATTCCCAAGCGAGAAGAAATCACCAGTGAAATGTCAGGTGCCAGATACTTTACAAAGCTTGATGCCTCACAAGGATTTTGGCAACTAAAACTGGATGAAGAGAGCACCAAATACTGTACCTTCAACACACCATTTGGCAGGTATTGTTTCCTCAGAATGCCTTTCGGGATAATATCTACATCTGAAATCTTTCATAGAGCGATGGAACACATAATTGAAGGTCTGGAAGGAGTTCGGGTCTATGTTGATGACATCATCATCTGGGGCTCCACACTGAAAGAACACAATGAGCGACTGACTAAAGTGCTACAGAGCATACGCTGGAATGGACTGAAGCTCAACAAAGCCAAGTGTCAGTTTGGCATCCAGGAAGTCACTTTCCTAGGAGATAATCTATCTGGTAAAGGAATAGAGCCAGATATGGAAAAAGTAAACGCCATACTCAAAATGCCCTGACCCACTGACAAAAAAGGAGTGCTACGCATCATGGGGATGATAAACTTCATTGGAAAGTTCATTCCTAACTTGTCAGCCAAGACAGCCTGTCTGCGAGACCTGCTACGTAAAACAAATGAGTTTGCATGGACAGAAAGACATGAACAAGAGTGGATGAACCTCAAAACAGTGCTGACAATCACACCTGTACTCACCTTCTTTGACCCAACAAAGAGAATCAAAGTGTCAACGGATGCATCAAAAGATGGCTTAGGTGCGGTCTTGCTGCAAGCAGAGGGTGAAGATTGGAAGCCTGTTGCCTATGCCTCCAGGTCTATGACTGATTCTGAGTGTCGATACGCCCAGATTGAAAAGGAATGTCTAGGCTTGGTAGTTGGACTAGAAAAGTTTCATGGCTACATATATGGACCTCCCACCTTCACAGTTGAGACAGACCACAGCCCACTGGTTGCCATCATATAAAAAATCTGAATGAGATGTCTCCAAGGATTCAATGACTCATGATGAAGCTGCAAAGATATGACTTTGAACTGATCTACACACCAGGCAAATACATAGTGTTAGCAGATGCACTATCCCGAACACCCACAATGAGTCATGTGAGCTCTACTGAAGAAGACGTGGATGTTCATGTGTGTATGGTCACTGCTGCACTGCCCGTGTCAGACACAAAATCAAAGCAAATAGCAGAAGAAACAGTAAAAGATACAGTATTACAAACAGTAATAGAGAACATTCATCATGGTTGGCCAAAAGGTTCCTGTCCAAAATATTTTCACATAAGGTCAGAATTGAGTGTCGCAAGTGGACTATTACTAAAACAGAACAGAATAGTCATTCCACAGGCTCTACGTCAAGACATGCTGAAAAGGATTCATGAGGGACACCTCGGAATTGAAAAATGCAAAAGGAGAGCAAGAGACACTGTTTATTGGCCTGGCATAAATAAGGACATTGGGAACTTGATAGGCAAATGTGAGACATGTCAGAAACACCAAAAGAATCAAGCAAAGGAACCAATGATAGTAGCTGACATACCAACAGCACCATGGCAAAAGGTTGGTATGGACCTTTTTCATTTAAATGGTAAAGACTATCTAATAGTGATTGACTACTATTCTAACTATCCTGAGATGGCGCTGCTCTCGAGCACCACAGCAAGCAGTGTCATAATGCATGTGAAATCCATCTTCGCCAGACATGGAATTCCCAGGATTGCCATTAGCGACAATGGTCCGTGCTTCAACTGTAAGGAGTGGCAACAGTTTGCAGCACATTATGACTTTCAACACATCACATCCAGTCCTTTGTATGCTCAGTTGAATGGTAAGGCAGAGAAAGGTGTTCAAGTTCTCAAGCAGCTACTGAAGAAAGCGACAGAAAGCAAGTCTGATCCTTATCTCGCCCTGCTGAGCTACCGAGCCTCACCTTTAGACTCTGGTTCTTCACCTGCTGAACTCCTAATGGGTCGTAAGTTGCGTACCACGCTACCCTGCTGTGCGAAAGAAAAGCAGAGTAAGGAACTGAGACAGAGACTTCAACTGTTAAAGCTGAAACAGAAATCATACTATGACAAGTCATCCAAAACTCTGAAACCATTGACAAGGGATGATGTTGTCAGGATTGAGGATCCAAATGCATGGAACAGGAAAGCTATAGTTCTTGAGGAAGTAGGACCAAGGTCATACACTGTTAGAACTGAGGAAGGACAGATTCTCAGGAGGAACCGCCGTTCCCTCCTAAAAACACAAGAGACCATCGAAGAGCAAATCGGTGACAATGCCGCAACTGAATCTTGTCACTCACCACCAGAACATTCTAACACAAATACACATACAGGCTCTCATGAAAACACATCAGACTTACCTGTGCTGAGAAGATCCACACGTGAAGCAAAAAAGCCTGATAGACTTAATCTTTGAGTACAAAGAAAACTACACTGAAAATGTATTGACTGTTTATGTTGTTATTGATTGATATTGATTGATACTGATTTTGTTTAACCTCAAAGAAAGGGGGATGTAATGATCAGTAACCTGTTATTCTGGAATGGTACACTAGGTGGTGCTGTATGTATGTAAGAGTGGGCTACCCATGATGCACTAGGCTACCCACAAGGCAGCAGTCAAGATGGAGGCCTCTACAGATACTGTACCTAGTCCACATGTGCTCAATAAAGTGTCTAGCAAAAGCTAGCTGTTCTTAATAAAAACGACTAGTTATTAATGAACATAACAACCATGACATCACGATCCTTCGCATGGCTGGATACGTTTTGTCCGTCACGACGCACGCAAGGATCCGCTCATGACCAGCGCCTTTCGACCTCGCCCACCAAGTCCAGACAGCACATCAGTACGATCGTCCGCCAGACCACCAGCTCGTCAGACCACCTCGTCTTTTGACTTTCGTTAAAGCGAATTCTGGGGGGGCATATGTGGCGGTACCACTGGGTGTCCCTTACTTATAATGTACATAATTCACTTTAACTTAACTATGTATGTATATATAACTTACCTGTTCGGGCCGTTGCCCCTTTAAGAACGCACTGACGTCACGTCGTGCAACACGTGACTCACCCAGATGCGAGCCGGCCCAGCGCAGCCTTCCACTCCCGCGATGGTCGCCGGCACAACTCGGCCTCCTGCTTCTGCGGTGGCCGCCGGCCTGGTTCGGCCTCCCGCGCCCGCGATGGCCGCCAGCCCGATTCGGCCTCCCGCTCTCGCGACTTCGGCCGCAATGGCCAGCCTCAATGCCGGGTAAACGCGCCGACGTATCGACGCTGGTCACGTGACCGCCCAAGCGTGGGCAAACGCGTCGACATCACGACGCAGGTCACGTGACCACACAAGCACGGGAAAACGCAGCCAAGCGTGATGACATCATCACACAATCCACAGGACTGCGGACTCAGTCCTCGTGGTGTCCCTGCTGGGGAAAGATCTACTCCAAGGCTCTCCTGCATCCATCTCTCTTGCCTGCTGTATTTCATCTGTTTCCTGTACCTACCTGTTGGAATTTGGTTATTCGTGAATTAAAGAACTTCTTGATTGTTCTCCTGAAGTCGAACTCGATTATTTAGTAGGAATTCGTCCAATACCTACTTAGGTGAACCCGAATACCTACAGTTCTTTCAATCTGACATTTTGTATTATTTTGTTGAAGTAATCAGCAATCATGTTGTGGGCCGGTGATTATTGGTAGATCTTCAAACAGTGCATGACCCACTGCTGTGTGATTGGGGGATCAGAGGCTAAAAATTCGGGTGGTTTGCGCCACCTGTTAATGCCATGAATTGTCGAACAAATGGCAGCCGGCGCTCTTCCGCCAGCTGGTGGTGGCTCCCACGGCGGGCGCCATTTTGCAAGGGCCGGTAGCGCTGTCGATAAACGCGATCGCTGGAGGGATTTAAATGGATGAGATTGTGACGTCAGTGAGTGTGCAACTCTGAGCTTGGGAGACTTCAAACGGAGACTGCAGGAGAGCAGCCTGAGCTTCCGCTGCAGCACTAAGATGTTGGGTCGCTTCCGCCTGTGCTGCAATGGAAGCTGCGACATCGCCTATCATGCTCGCCATCACGTCTGGGTCGCCACGGTCTCTCTAGGAGTGTACCATCATTTCCAGGTTGGAAATCTTGGGTTCTATGCTCTGCGCAGAGCCCCGTGCAATGTTGGAGGCAGACTCCCCCACGCTCCTTGACATTGTTGAGAGACTCTGGCAGCCTTGCCATTGCACCCATCAATTCTGTGTGCATGCCCATCACCCTTCCTCTGAAGGCCTCCACTTCGAGGTCCTCATCTGAGTCCTGTGCAGCAGAACTTGCGTATGAACTCGCCCTCCGGGGAGTTGGCCCCTGAGCTATCCTTTCCCCTGGCCTTGCTGTAGCCTACAAATGCCCGGTGCCTCACCCTGTGCAGATACTGCTTCTACACTAGCCTCTAAAGAACGCCAGTTTCTGAGCTGGTGTCTGCGAATGAAAGATGCAGTGATGCAGTGTCTTCTTCCTCCTTTTTCTTCTCCCTCGCTGTCTGCGATGCCCTCGGGACAGACTGTTCGGGTGCTTGTTGATTATCTGAAAGCAGGAAGGCACAAGAGTCGGGTTATGGTGAATGTGGGGGGGGTGGGGGGGGTTGGGGGGAGGGGGCGGGGATGGCAACGGGAAGCCAGAAATGCATACAGCATGAGTAGCTTGAAAGTGAGAAAAGATTGTGAGCTGTGGGAGAAGTGTGATGTGAGAAGAAGGATTAGGAATGAACATACCATTGTTATCTCCAAGGGGCTCAACCTCACCAGTTGCCATGGCATTGACGATGTGGCGCCCAATGATCTACAGTACTCGCTCCTCGAGCTGGCTTAGTTCTTGAATGTCCGCCTGTCCCTCCAGCCTGTCTGCTCCTGCTTGCGGCGATTATGTGCCACCTTGACCTGCAAGAGAAAGAGAAGTGTTGAGTGAGTTTAGTCCAATGTGTTTGGGGGTGGGGTGCCTTCCATAGTTGAATAGTTGCCAGTGTGTGCAAGGTGTGAGATATGGGTGTGAGTGTTGCAGCAGTGGTAAGGTTGTGAGGGTGAAGTGAAGCTCTGATTGTGAGGTGTGAATGGTGATAGGTGGAGATTGTTGGTAGGCGAGTGCTGGGGGTGTGGTGCATTGAGCAGTGTGTGAAGCCTGTGGTGCAGATGGTGGTACGTGTCATTTGCTGAAGCCTTCACTCACCTGACCACCCGTGTGAGGTTATTAAACTTCTTCCTGCACTGGGTGTGGGTCCTGGGGACAACAGTGCTGGCCATGATGTGGTCTGCAATCTCACGCCATATGTGTAGGATGAGGGCCTCCTGCCAGTTTGCGGGTATAGGACTGCCTGCCTCCTGTCCACCTCAAATACCAATGCCTGTAGAGCTTCATCTGAAAACCTCTGGGCTCTCTCCCTTGGCCAAGGATCTGCCATGACAATTTCTAAATATCTCTTGCTTGTCCTTAAACTTGTTCAGTTTGCTGTTGGGGCAGCTGAAGGCCCAACCAGCCTGACAATGAGGTGCTGCAGCATCAATGCACTTCCCCTTTAAGTAGTGGACAAAGCCAGTGGCAAACATGACTGTGAATTAGACTGGCCCCGATATTGGTCCACCTGTTGAACGTTAAGCCAATAAGCAGTGGTTTTAGCGCTGAAATCATGACTATATTCATGTTAATGAAGAGTGAGCATGAATTTTACATGCTACCTAGACCATGTTTGGGTGGCTTAACCTCATTTAGCCTTAACACTGCCCATTTTGCTATATCCAATTTCTATGCTGAAATCTCCCAGTGCGCACACACACAATACTGATATTAGAGACAGATCCTGCCCCTCTATTCAACGGAATCCCTGGATGGATAATGATGCTTTCTTATTTAGTAAACATGGTCTCATTGTTCAGCACTGAGTACCTTGGACCTAAGGAACTGCACACACCGATGAATAAGCAGAATTCTATTGGTGATAGGAACAACAAAGCTTTCTCTTTTCCTCCTGCAGTTACAATGTGGTGGAAATGTAGACTGCCCCTCCCTTACAACTCATCTAACCACCAACATACATCACAACCAATAAAACCAGCAAATGCTGGGCAACAGCTTTTAAAAAGGAAAGACAGACCGAAAATAAGACACAGCCCCAAAATGGGAACAGAATGCCAAAAAGGAGACATAGCTCCAAAATGAGACGCAGCCCCCCCAAAAAAGACACAAGAGAGGGACTCAGGGTTGTAACAAGCTATAGCCATTCCCAACATTCCTTCACTTGTATTGGAGGGAAGTCCTGTGTAAAACCCTAACCTCCGGCCTCGATTTCACAAATTCTGCTGTCAGTGGACAAAGTACCGTTTGTAAATTTAACCCTTAGGAATACATCAAAGGCCGAAGGAGGCACAATTGTTGAGGGTACAAGGTTTATTTTCCACGGATCCTCCAAAAAATGTTGATATTTTGCCCCTTTATTTGGTGCATTTTGCAGTCTACAATCTGCATGGACATTGCATTGTTTTAGTCCAAACAGCAAGGGACACTTATTCAATTTTACTGAAAGTACTCTCCATTTCACATTGGACATGAAATATTTTCCATCATATTTTAAACCTTCTTTCTCCCAGTTGCAGCAGATAATCTAGTCTTGGGATTAGGAATCTATTCTCTTCATTCGGAGAGTTGTGAGAGTGTAGAACTTGCTACTCCATAAAGTCACCAACTTTCCCTCGCTCACACCCTCTTTGGCCGTTACCTCAGTAAGTTTCTCATGGTGAGCTGGGGTAGCTCGGCTGCTCTGTCACCAGTGTGCATTCTCCCTCTATGGTTATTTCCACCTTCTCCCCAGGCTCCAGTGCTAAAAGCAAGGAAGTTATGCTAAAACATTATTTAAAAACTGGTTAGGCTTCAACTGGAGTATTGTGTCCAATTCTGGGCACCACACTTCAGGAAGGATGTCAAGGCCTTGGAGGGGGTGCAGAGGAGATTTATTGAATGGTTCCAGAGATGAGGGACTTCAGTTATGTGGAGAGACTGGAGAAGCTGGGATTGTTCTCCTTTGTAGGGGGCTTTTGCTACTTGCTTTGGCCAGTCGGTTATGTCTCCGGCTGCCTTATCTCTGAGGGGTTCGAATCGCTCGTCCCTTAGTTCTGATCCCCAGACTTATTGGCAGATAGCGATATAGACAAACGAGCAGACCAGTGGTTTGGTGCAAAGAAAACCAAAATTTATTAACAGAGAAAATAAAATAACAATACTATACAAAAGGATGATATGAATGCAGTACACTTACACTTAACAGGGGAGGAGAAACGGCACATCGAGGGAAAATGGCTAAAATGACAATTCAGCAATCCCCTTAACTCCCACCCTCTACACCTAGCTAGATTATCTTGTAATGCTCACCGGTCTGAGATGTTGAAAGAAAAGCCTTGCCCCTTTGCCCTATTGCCTGCCGATGTCACGTGGTCCCGCTGTTGCACAGACTTCACCGTCCAGGTAGAGATACCCCAGTAATTAAAAGGTCTCTGACAGGGTATCCTACCTCTCTGGACGGGCTCTCCTTCGATGGTCTTCTTCCTTGGTTGATGGCGAGGCAGGGCCCAGGAGGCGAGGCAAGAGAGAGAGCATGGCTTCCTGAGGGGCTATATTTATACTCCTCTCGGTAGCCCTTATCTGCTCGGCAAATCAGTACAGTCCTTTGTATGATTTAGGTGAGCGCGTTTAAAACAAAAGGTACCGATCTTGGCCCATCGACTTGGATGGCCGGTAATCGGTTCCTGCCGGTTCTGCAACTGCTCTCCTTTGTCCAACAGGTTCTTTGATGGGGGCCAGCCCCGTCTCGATAGCCCCGCTGATTATTTTGATTGTTTGAGCAAACACCTTGATGGCCTTTATGCGTAGGTCTGATTGTAATTGGGTTTGTTCCCAATGCATATGCAAAAGTCTTGTCTGGTTTCGTGATTTCCTTGCTGCAGACATTGAAATACACAAGCTGTTAGCTTGCCAGGGTCTGAATTGAAACTGACAGGCTTTCGGTCACGAGGTCTGACCGCAGCCATTTTGTTGTGCCCTGGATTTTAAAACTCAGTCTGACCAGGGTTTCTTTTAAAAACCAAATAAATCTTCGGGGTGGGGGGGGGTGGGGCAGCGGGGGAGAGATGTATGAAATTTTTGAATCCTTCAGTCCCCCCTAGGATACTGAAACTTGCTTGAAGTGTCCAACCAACGTGAGCAAAATTTCTGACCCCCCAACAAATAACCTTCCCCTGTATTTACCTATCCATAATCCCTCAGCCCACATTTCCCATACTTAGAGAAAACGCGGTGTACGACAGGCATCTACAGATGGCAAATATGATTCATTACAAACAATCCAAGCGTGGAGGGGGTCCAACACCCCTGCACCACTTGGTACATTACAAAATTTTTATTCTGTATTATCAGTCACAATCTTTATTAAAATAACACAATGAAATGAAGAAACAATCTTTATTAAAAATAACAAACAACGACCATCACGTTTAAGTGATGCGACACAAAACTCAAACAGGTGTCTCTTCTTCCACCCAGGCATAATGCTCCTTCCACACCTTTTTAGTTTTAAACTCTAATCTGGGACCCTTTCTCCTACACTGGATGCACACCAGGTAGAGAACTATCCCTAACTGACACACCACCAGGATGTGGGATGCCATACGGATCCAGGATGGGACCTCTATATTTTCAAAAACGTCCCACCAGGGTGGGGTCGTAATATCTAAAATGTCAGCCCCTATCTGGACAGTCTTCTGTTCCAGGGTATAGAAGTGTTTTTGTGACACGAAAATGGCTTTTAGCAATTTGGTGAGGTGTTCTGGGAGAGGGGGAATCTGATAACCGAAATGCGCAACATATTTCTGCAGGTGGGTGAAACTCTCGTTCACAGCGAGGTGAACAGTGGAGGGTTCAGGAATGGGGACAATTCGTAGTTGTGCCACTTGAACTTCTGCCTCGGGTTTGAAACAGAAACTGCTGTCACTCACCGCACACCAGCTATGCTGTCCATACTGGTAGTGAGGCGCTCCTGTGGTGACACAATATGTCCCACCTCCTATATATGCTACCTGGGGGGGAACATGGCCTTGTGCCATTGCCTCCGTGGTGCAATTTATAGGTTTCGCGCCAGCAGCTCTGAACCCTCACTGTGGTTTGGAATAGGCATTCAAGTGCTGGCTACAGCACCCCGAGAGGTCAGTGCCCATCATAGCATGCTCCCATTTTATGACGTAGGGCGGGACCGCTGTAAAATGAATGTGTGCACCCCCCTGAATGACTCCAATGTTCTCCACCCTGTACACTGGCGCGGGTCGGGCCGTCCCGCCCATGACTGACATTCTTACAATTATCCCCATGATGGTGTGGTTGGACCGCCCACAGTCTACTGGGACTGGGTAGGCCTCCGAAGCTAACCGGAGCTGGCACGGGCTTAATGCATTCTCAAAAGGGTGGAGGGCTGCGAGGTGTTTGTTGCTGATCCAGGAGGGGACTAAACCTTGCTTTAAATCCTCCAGATTGCTGCGGCCCTCGCCCAGCAACCATGCCCCATACAGCACGCACACTTCATTCTGCGCAGCTTGGTCAGAAGCGTTTCTGTCCTCCCTAATGAGAGCATTAACAGTTTTGGCATGTTCCTCCAGCTCTGCTATGATCTCCTTTAAGTGGAGTGTCATGGCCTGGTCCTCATGCAACTCGGAACGCACCACCTCATTCTCATCGATTAATATTTTCTTTAATTGCGTTTTTAAACCATTAATCTGGGTCTGCAGCTCGATGTCATCTAGGTTGTTGATGACAGAAGACCCCGAGTTAAAACCAGTTAAAACATCGTTAAAAGCACCCCTTTCTTTGTCTCCCAATCCCGTCCAAAAGCTCGTGGGCGTATAGTCTGGTTCTGTCCACGTCTGAAAAATCAAACTCATAGAATTTACAGAACATAGCTTTTAAGAGGGCTTGATACAACTGCGCAGTCTCTGTGGGGCACCACGCAGGTAGGTGTATCTCGGTGAGGTTTAAAATCACAGAGGCTACCACGTAGTGCACCCCTTGATGCAGCACCTGGTCTGTAGGTACTAGCACCAAGCCGTTCCCCGGTCCCTTGGTGGTGGTGGGGCATCCCTCTACTATCGTCCGTGACGTCGCGGTCGTGGGCAGGGGCTGTCGGGGGCGGGTTACTAGTTCAGTGGCATTAACTGAGATTGGGGAGTATGGGATTGCGCATGCGTCCAGGCGAGACTCCCAGTCCATCCCCCTCCCGTTATCTTGCCACTGGCTGCGGAAAATGATGGAAATGCCTGTGGGGCAGGCCTTCTCTGATCCCCACATACAGACATAGATCCCCTGATCTGGTTCCCACCATTTATCCCAGCACACACTTAACCCCCCCACGGGTCCCTGTGATAGTTCGGTGAGTGTTGTTCCCCAACTGTTCCCACTCAACTCTGGGGTTCCCCATGCCTTTACTTAATTTTCTGAGCCACCACCACCTATCCAGGGGAACGTGTCCCTTGCATGTTAAACATATCCTTTTGCCCATGGTGACGCTAATCCTGGGAGTAACGATGCGTATCCTGGGGCACAGGAGGGAGGTCTCCCCGTAGGTGAACCCGGTCTGGCTGGAGTACTGGGACGAATTGGGTCCCAGCCACCCCGGCCACGTCCCCTCGTGGAAGTGAGCGGTTGTCTCCTCCGCCTCCAGTACGCCGCTACCGTCGACCGCCACCGGCACCCTGTTCCCTGAACACCCGAAGATGTGGTGGTCCTCGACGTCCCCTCTCCTACCGATGCTCAGCCCGAGCAGGGCGAGCAGGATTACGCCTCCGTACATTCCGAAATTTCCCTGTAACAGATATAGAAGCATACAGCCAGGTTCCCTAGAGACTCGCTGGCTCGGGTGACGTATGGTCGGGCCCCGCGACCTCGACTCACATGGACAATACTCTGAGACGACTTACTCAAAACTAACCATCACCTTAATTAGAATTAAATTAAACACCCTAAACTTAACACTATATAAACTTAAAACTTAAACTACCTAAAACTATATACATCCGCCGCCCGTGTCCGGGCGGCCAGCCTAATCCTTGTTTGGGCTGTTGCAGGCTGTTCCCTGTGGCACGGCTGCACTGACCTGCACTTCCGGTCCCTTGCAGTCTGTAGCTGCTAGCTGGGGACCTTTGTCTTTCGGCTTCTCCCTGGCTCGGGAGGCTGTCGTTTTAGGCTGGGGAGTCGGTGACCATACCTTTCTGGGCTGGGGTGTCCGAGGGGACCTTCTAGCGAGGGCTACTGGTGGGGCCACCTTGGTGAGTGGACCTTTTGCTCGGACCCTTAGCTTTGTGGGCGCGGCCTGTGGGTTTCCCACGACCGCTGGCTGAGGGTCCTTTCCCTTGAGTCCCACCCCTCCCAAACCTAAGCTGCGGACAGGTACTCTCTCGCTGCCGGCTGCCGGTGGCTGAGGGTCTCCGCCTTCAGGTTCAAAACCTGTGTTGTAGGCGGGGTCATCTGGCTCGGGCTCCTCCTCCTCCCCACCTGAATCCCAGAAGATGGGGGGAGTGGTCTGAACAGGTGGCTGGGTGACTCCTCCCTTGACGCACGGGACTGCGCCTGCGTGTGCAGCCTGTGTGTGCGTGCCCGCTGCGGGCTGAGGATTTCTAACCTCGGGTTGGATCCCAGCTGCCTGCTTCTTCGCCTCTGGCTTAAACAGCTTACACTGGTTGATATGGGACCATTTTGTGCGCCGGGGCAATTTCACTGCATACACCATGGGGCTGGCTTTATCTACTATGCTATAGGGTCCCATGTACAATGGCTCTAAACTCCCCACTCGGGCATAGTTCCTAACCATTACCTGGTCCCCTATCTCCCACTGGTGACTTTTGTTAGGTTCGAGCAGCAATCGGTTATTCTGACGCTGCTTCCCCATGCTCCCTGCTCGTAGACCTGCTTTTGGTTCGGGGCCAAAGCTACCCCATGTGCCTCCCTTGTCCCGGATTGCTGCTACCGGGCCTGCTCGACAGGGGTCCCAGAACTCTCCTTCCCTGTCCCCCTGCTTGGCCACCTCGTCGGTCTTTTGGTTACCCTCCCACGTGGTATGGAGGGATCCTAAATCAATGGCCAAAGGTTTTGACCTTTCCCCAGCCTGCTCGTTCCCTGTGGATCCCATTAAGCTAAATGGGACCTTGTCAGGTCAGGTCTTCCGAATGGACCACCATGCTGGAAGCTCCAGTGTCCACTGAATATCTCCCCTGCACCGTCTTCACCCCCATCTTAACATAGGGCCTGCTCCCCTCAGCATTTTCGCGGGGACATAGGTCGACAGGCTGCGCTGGTTCTAGTCATTGCTGGGAGTCAGATGGGGCTGAGGGAACTACAACACTGGTGGTGGCAGCTATTTTCCCCTGGCTGGCCAGGAGGAGAGATCGTAGGGACTGTAGCCTCTTGCCTCTCTGACCTGGAACTCCAAACACTCCACCTTGTACCTTGCGCTACCTTTGACTTCGGCGGTCTGGCATTCCAGGCGCTCTATTTTTGCTCTTGTATTATTCTTAACTTCAGCGACCCGGCTCTCCAGGCACTCTATTTCTGCCTGGTGTTCTTTGCCGTCTGCACTCTTTCTTGGTTTAGCGCCTGAAGCGCCACTATCAATTTCTCCTCTGCTAAAATCTTATCCTGTATCTCTATCTCCTTGTCCTGGATTTCTAGGGCCGATTTCTTAAGCTTGGCAGCCTGTGCTGCTACAACCCCGTCCAACAGTAGGACCTGTTTCTTGTAGCACATAAGCCACACTGCTTTCTCTATTGACCCCTTATGTTGTTTACTGGCCGTCCACTGGGCGGCTGCATCTATGGGATGCTCAGCCTGTAATAGGGTATCCACTTCTTGGTGATATTCACCTTTCTAAACACATAATCGGACAACCTCTCTTCCATTACGGCTCCTTCGTCCGCACCGCTGTCTGCTATATCGCACACTGCTGCCGGGGTCCTGCCGCCGGTCGCCATTCTGTAAGGGGGTTTTGCTACTTGCTTTGGCCAGTCGGTTATGTCTCCGGCTGCCTTATCTCTGAGCGGTTCGAATCGCTCGTCCCTTAGTTCTGATCCCCGGACTTATTGGCAGATAGCGATATAGACAAACGAGCAGACCAGTGGTTTGGTACAAAGAAAACCAAAATTTATTAACAGAGAAATTAAGATAACAATACTATACAAAAGGATGACATGAATGCAGTACACTTACACTTAACAGGGGAGGAGAAATGGCACATTGAGGGAAAATGGCTAAAATGAAAATTCAGCAATCCCCTTAACTCCCACCCTTTACACCTAGCCAGATTATCTTGCGATGGGTTAGGAGTATAATGCTCACCGGTCTGAGATGTTGAAAGAAAAGCCTTGCCCCTTTGCCTGCCGATGTCACGTGGTCCCGCTGTTGCACAGACTTCACCGTCCAGGTAGAGATACCCCAGTAATTAAAAGGTCTCTGACAGGGTATCCTACCTCTCTGGACGGGCTCTCCTTCGATGGTCTTCTTCCTTGGTTGATGGCGAAGCAGGGCCCAGGAGGCGAGGCGAGAAAGAGAGAGCATGGCTTCCTGAGGAGCTATATTTATACTCCTCTCGGTAGCCCTTATCTGCTCGGCAAATCAGTACAGTCCTTTGTATGATTTGGGTGAGCTTGTTTAAAACAAAAGGTATCGATCTTGGCCCATCGACTTGGATGGCCGGTAATCAGTTCCTGCCGGTTCTGCAACTGCTCTCCTTTGTCCAATAGGTTCTTTGATGGGGGCCAGCCCAGTCTCGATGGCCCCGCTGATTATTTTGATTGTTTGAGCAAACACCTTGATGGCCTTTATGCGTAGGTCTGATTGTAATTGGGTTTGTTCCCAATGCATATGCAAAAGTCTTGTCTGGTTTCGTGATTTCCTTGCTGCAGACATTGAAATACACAAGCTGTTAGCTTGCCAGGGTCTGAATTGAAACTGACAGGCTTTCGGTCACGAGGTCTGACCGCAGCCATTTTGTTGTGCCCTGGATTTAAAACTCAGTCTGACCAGGGTTTCTTTTAAAAACCAAATAAATCTTCGGGGTGGTGGGTGGGGAGGGTGGGGGGGGGGGGCGGGGGTAGAGAGATGTGTGAAATTTTCGAATCCTTCACCTTAGAGCAGAGAAGGTTACGAGATTTGATAGAGGTGTTCAAGATCAAGAATAATTTCGATAGAGTAAATAAGGAAAAACTGTTTCCAGTGGCAGAAGGGTCAGTAACCAGAGGACACAGATTTAAGGTAATTGGCAAAAAAACAGAGGCAACATGAGGAAACATTTTTTTACACAGCAAGTTCTTATGATCTGGAATGCACTGCCTGAAAGGATGGTGAAGGCAGATTCAATAATAACATTCAAAAGGGAATTGGTAAATACTTGCAGGGATATGGGGAAAGAGTGAGACTAATTGGATAGCTCTTGAAAATAGCTTGCACAGGCACGATGGGCCGCATGGCCTCCTTCTGTGCTGTATACTATGATATAGCTTATATTATAACCGGCCAGACACAGTCCCGTCTCCTATATCACAGTCTGTAATATAACCGTCCAGACACAGTCTGTGATATAACCATCCACAGTCCCGTCTCCTGTATCACAGTCTGTAATATAACCGTCTAGACACAGTCCCGTCTCCTGTATCACAGTCTGTAATATAACCGTCTAGACACAGTCCCGTCTCCTGTATCACAGTCTGTAATATAACTGTCCAGGCAGTCCCGTCTCCTGTTTCATAGTCTGTAATATAACCGTCTAGACACAGTCCCGTCTCCAGTATCACAGTCTGTAATATAACCATCCAGACAGTCCCCTCTCCTGTTTCATATTCTGTAATATAACTGTCTAGACACAGTCCCGTCTCCTGTTTCACAGTCTGTAATATAACCGTCCAGACACAGTCTGTGATATAACCATCCACAGTCCCGTCTCCTGTATCACAGTCTGTAATATAACCGTCTAGACACAGTCCCGTCTCCTGTATCACAGTCTGTAATATAACCGTCCAGACACAGTCCCGTCTCCTGTATCACAGTCTGTAATATAACCGTCTCGACACAGTCCCGTCTCCTGTATCACAGTCTGTAATATAACTGTCCAGACAGTCCAGTCTCCTGTATCACAGTCTGTAATATAACCATCCAGACAGTCCCGTCTCCTGTTTCATAGTCTGTAATATAACCGTCTAGACACAGTTCCATCTCCTGTATCACAGTCTGTAATATAACCATCCAGACAGTCCCGTCTCCTGTTTCATAGTCTGTAATATAACCGTCTAGACACAGTCCCGTCTCCTGTATCACAGTCTGTAATATAACTGTCCAGACAGTCCCGTCTCCTGTTTCATAGTCTGTAATATAACCGTCTAGACACAGTCCCATCTCCTGTATCACAGTCTGCAATATAACCATCCAGACAGTCCCCTCTCCTGTTTCATATTCTGTAATATAACCGTCTAGACACAGTCCCGTCTCCTGTATGTCTGTAATATAACCGTCCAGACACAGTCCCAGCTCCTGTATCACAGCCTGTAATATAACCGTCCAGACACAGTCCCGTCTCCTGTATCACAGCCTGTAATATAACTATCCAGACACAGTCCCATCTCCTGTATCAATCTGTAATATAACCGTCCAGACACAGTCCCGTCTCCTGTATCAAAGCCTGTAATATAACTGTCCAGACACAGTCCCGTCTCCTGTATCACTGTCTGTAATATAATCGTTCAGACACAGTCCCGTCTCCTGTATCAAAGCCTGTAATATAACTGTCCAGACACAGTCCCATCTCCTGTATCAATCTGTAATATAACGGTGCAGACACAGTCCCGTCTCCTGTATCAGTCTGTAATATAACCGTCCAGACACAGTCTGTAATATAACTATCCATACACAGTCCCGTCTCCTGTATCACAGCCTGTAATATAACCGTCCAGACACAGTCCCGTCTCCTGTATCACAGCCTGTAATATAACGGTCCAGACACAGTCCCGTCTCCTGTATCACAGCCTGTAATATAACCGTCCAGACACAGTCCCGTCTCCTGTATCACAGCCTGTAATATAACCGTCCAGACACAGTCCCGTCTCCTGTATCAGTCTATAATATAACCGTCCAGACACAGTCCCGTCTCCTGTATCACAGCATGTAATATAATCGTCCAGACACAGTCCCGTCTCCTGTACCACAGCCTGTAATATAACCGTCCAGACACAGTCCCATCTCCTGTATCACAGTCTGTAATTATAACCGTCCAGACACAGTCCCGTCTCCTGTATCAGTCTATAATATAACCGTCCAGACACAGTCCCGTCTCCTGTATCACAGCCTGTAATATAATCGTCCAGACACAGTCCCCGTCTCCTGTACCACAGCCTGCAATAGAACCGTCCAGACAAAGTCCCGTCTCCTGTATCACAGACTGTAATATAACCGTCCAGACACAGTCCCATCTCCTGTATCACAGTCTGTAATATAACCGTCCAGACACAGTCCCTTCTCCTGTATCAGTCTGTAATATAACCGTCCAGACACAGTCCCGTCTCCTGTATCAGTCTGTAATATAACCGTCCAGACACAGTCCCTTCTCCTGTATCAGTCTGTAATAAAGCCGTCCAGACACAGTCCCGTCTCCTGTATCACATCCTGTAATATAACCGTCCAGACACAGTCCCGTCTCCTGTATCACAGCCTGTAATATAACCGTCCAGACACAATCCCGTCTCCTGTATCACAGCCTGTAATATAACTGTCCAGACACAGTCCCGTCTCCTGTATCAGTCTATAATATAACCGTCCAGACACAGTCCCGTCTCCTGTACAACAGCCTGTAATATAACAGACCAGACACAGTCCCGTCTCCTGTATCAGTCTGTAATATAACCGTCCAGACACAGTCCTGTCTCCTGTATCAGTCTGTAATATAACCGTCCAGACACAGCCCCGTCTCCTGTATCACAGCCTGTAATCTAACCGTCCAGACACAGTCCCATCTCCTGTATCACAGCCTGTAATATAACCGTCCAGACAGTCCCGTCTCCTGTATCAGTCTGTAATACAACCGTCCAGACACAGTCCCGTCTCCTGTATCAGTCTGTAATATAACCATCCAGACACAGTCCCATCTCCTGTATCACAGCCTGTAATATAACCGTCCAGACACAGTCCCGTCTCCTGTATCACAGCCTGTGATATAACCGTCCAGACACAGTCCCGTCTCCTGTATCAGTCTATAATATAAGCGTCCAGACACAGTCCCGTCTCCTGTATCACAGCCTGGAATATAATCGTCCAGACACAGTCCCGTCTCCTGTACCACAGCCTGCAATAGAACCGTCCAGACACAGTCCCGTCTCCTGTATCACAGACTGTAATATAACCGTCCAGACACAGTCCCATCTCCTGTATCACAGCCTGTAATATAACCGTCCAGACAGTCCCGTCTCCTTTATCACAGCCTGTAATATAAACGTCCAGACACAGTCCCTTCTCCTGTATCAGTCTGTAATATAACCGTCCAGACACAATCCCATCTCCTGTATCAGTCTGTAATATAACCGTCCAGACACAGTCCCTTCTCCTGTATCAGTCTGTAATAAAGCCGTCCAGACACTGTCCCGTCTCCTGTTTCACATCCTGTAATATAACCGTCCAGACACTGTCCCGTCTCCTGTTTCACATCCTGTAATATAACCGTCCAGACACAGTCCCGTCTCCTGTATCACAGCCTGTAATATAACCGTCCAGACACAGTCCCGTCTCCTGTATCACAGCCTGTAATATAATCGTCCAGACACAGTCCCGTCTCCTGCATCACAGCCTGTAATATAACCGTCCAGACACAGTCCGGTCCCCTGTATCACAGCCTGTATTATAACCGTCCAGACACAGTCCCGTCTCCTGCATCACAGCCTGTAATATAACCGTCCAGACACAGTACCATCTCCTGCATCACAGCCTGTAATATAACCGTCCAGACAGAGTCTCGTCTCCTGTATCACAGCCTGTAATATAACCGTCCAGACACAGTCCAGTCTCCTGTATCACAGCCTGTAATATAACCGTCCAGACACAGTCCCGTCTCCTGTATCACAGCCTGTAATATAACCGTCCAGACACAGTCCCGTCTCCTGTATCACAGCCTGTAATATAACCGTCCAGACAGTCCCGTCTCCTGCATCACAGTCTGTAATATAACCGTCCAGACACAGTCCCGTCTCCTGTATCACAGTCTGTAATATAGCCGTCCAGACACAGTCCCGTCTCCTGTATCTCAGCCTGTAATATAACCGTCCAGACACAGTCCCGTCTCCTGTATCACAGTCTGTAATATAACCGTCCAGACACAGTCCCGTCTCCTGTATCACAGTCTGTAATATAATCGTCCAGACACAGTCCCATCTCCTGTATCAGACTGTAATATAACCGTCCAGACACAGTCCCGTCTCCTGTATCACAATCTGTAATATAACCATCCAGACACAGTCCCGTCTCCTGTATCAAAGACTGTAATATAACCGTCCAGACACAGTCCCGTCTCCTGTATCACAGTCTGTAATATAACCGTCCAGATACAGTCCCGTCTCCTGTATCACAGTCTGTAATATAACTGTCCAGACACAGTCCCTTCTCCTGTATCACAGCCTGTAATATAACCATCCAGACACAGTCCCGTCTCCTGTATCACAGTCTGTAATATAACCGTCCAGACACAGTCCCGTCTCCTATATCACAGTCCCGTCGCCTATATCAGTCTGTAATATAACCGTCCAGACACAGTCCTGTCTCCTGTATCAGTCTGTAATATTACCGTCCAGACACAGTCCCGTCTCCTGTATCACAGTCTGTAATATAACCGTCCAGATACAGTCCCGTCTCCTGTATCACAGTCTGTAATATAACCGTCCAGACACAGTCCCGTCTCCTGTATCACAGCCTGTAATATAACCGTCCAGATATAGTCCCGTCTCTTGTATCACAGTCTGTAATATAACCGTCCAGACACAATCCCGTCTCCTGTATCACAGCCTGTAACATATCCGTCCAGACACAGTCCCGTCTCCTGTATCAGTCTGTAATATAACCGTCCAGACACAGTCCCGTCTCCTGTATCACAGTCTGTAATATAACCGTCCAGACACAGTCCCGTCTCCTGTATCAGCCTGTAATATAACCGTCCAGTACACAGTCCCGTCTCCTGTATCACAGCCTGTATTATAACCGTCCAGACACAGTCCCGTCTCCTGCATCACAGCCTGTAATATAACCGTCCAGACACAGTACCATCTCCTGCATCACAGCCTGTAATATAACCGTCCAGACAGAGTCTCGTCTCCTGTATCACAGCCTGTAATATAACCGTCCAGACACAGTCCCGTCTCCTGCATCACAGCCTGTAATATAACCGTCCAGACACAGTCCCGTCTCCTGTATCACAGCCTGTAATATAACCGTCCAGACACAGTCCAGTCTCCTGTATCACAGCCTGTAATATAACCGTCCAGACACAGTCCCGTCTCCTGTATCACAGCCTGTAATATAACCGTCCAGACACAGTCCCGTCTCCTGTATCACAGCCTGTAATATAACCATCCAGACAGTCCCGTCTCCTGCATCACAGTCTGTAATATAACCGTCCAGACACAGTCCCGTCTCCTGTATCACAGTCTGTAATATAGCCGTCCAGACACAGTCCCGTCTCCTGTATCTCAGCCTATAATATAACCGTCCAGACACAGTCCCGTCTCCTGTATCACAGTCTGTAATATAACCGTCCAGACACAGTCCCGTCTCCTGTATCACAGTCTGTAATATAATCGTCCAGACACAGTCCCATCTCCTGTATCAGACTGTAATATAACCGTCCAGACACAGTCCCGTCTCCTGTATCACAATCTGTAATATAACCGTCCAGACACAGTCCCGTCTCCTGTATCAAAGACTGTAATATAACCGTCCAGACACAGTCCCGTCTCCTGTATCACAGTCTGTATTATAACCGTCCAGATACAGTCCCATCTCCTGTATCACAGTCTGTAATATAACTGTCCAGACACAGTCCCTTCTCCTGTATCACAGCCTGTAATATAACCATCCAGACACAGTCCCGTCTCCTGTATCACAGTCTGTAATATAACCGTCCAGACACAGTCCCGTCTCCTATATCACAGTCCCGTCGCCTATATCAGTCTGTAATATAACCGTCCAGACACAGTCCTGTCTCCTGTATCAGTCTGTAATATTACCGTCCAGACACAGTCCCGTCTCCTGTATCACAGTCTGTAATATAACCGTCCAGATACAGCCCCGTCTCCTGTATCACAGTCTCTAATATAACCGTCCAGACACAGTCCCGTCTCCTGTATCACAGCCTGTAATATAACCGTCCAGATACAGTCCCGTCTCTTGTATCACAGTCTGTAATATAACCGTCCAGACACAATCCCGTCTCCTGTATCACAGCCTGTAACATATCCGTCCAGACACAGTCCCGTCTCCTGTATCAGTCTGTAATATAACCGTCCAGACACAGTCCCGTCTCCTGTATCACAGTCTGTAATATAACCGTCCAGACACAGTCCCGTCTCCTGTATCAGCCTGTAATATAACCGTCCAGTACACAGTCCCGTCTCCTGTATCAGTCTGTAATATAACGGTCCAAACACAGTCCTGTCTCCTGTATCACAGTCTGTAATATAACCGTCCAGACACAGTCCCGTCTCTTGTATCACAGCCTGTAATATAACCGTCCAGACACAGTCCTGTCTCCTGTATCACAGCCTGTAATATACCCGTCGAGACACAGTCCCGTCTCCTGTATCACAGCATGTAATATAACCATCCAGACACAGACCCGTCTCCTGTATCACAGCCGGTAATATAACCGTCCAGACACAGCTCCGTCTCCTGTATCACAGCCTGTTATATAACCGTCCAGACACAGTCCCGTCTCCTGTATCAAAGACTGTAATAGAACCGTCCAGACACAGTCCCGTCTCCTGTATCACACACTGTAATATAATCGTCCAGACACAGTCCCGTCTCCTGTATCACAGCCTGTAATATAACCGTCCAGAGAGTCCCGTCTCCTGTATCACAGCCTGTAATTATAACTGTCCAGACACAGTCCCGTCTCCTGTATCAGTCTGTAATATAACCGTCCAGACACAGTCCCGTCTCCTGTATCACAGCCTGTAATATAACCGTCCAGACACAGTCCCGTCTCCTGTATCACAGCCTGTAATATAACCGTCCAGACAGTCCCATCTCCTGTATCACAGACTGTAATATAACCGTCCAGACACAGTCCTGTCTCCTGTATCAGTCTGTAATATAACCGTCCAGACACAGTCCCGTCTCCTGTATCACAGCCTGTAATATAATCGTCCAGACACAGTCCCGTCTCCTGTATCACAGCCTGTAATATAACCACCCAGACACAGTCTCGTCTCCTGTATCAGTCTGTAATATAACCGTCCAGACGCAGTCACGTCTCCTGTATCACAGCCTGTAATATAACCGTGCAGACACAGTCCCGTCTCCTGTATCACAGCCTGTAATATAACCGTCCAGACACAGTCCCGTCTCCTGTATCACAGCCTGTAATATAACCGTCCAGACACAGTCCCGTCTCCTGTATCACAGCCTGTAATATAACCGCCCAGACACAGTCCCGTCTCCTGTATCAGCCTGTAATATAACCGTCCAGACACAGTCCCGTCTCCTGTATCAGTCAGTAATCTAACGGTCCAGGCACAGTCCGGTCTCCTGTATCACAGCCTGTACTTTAACCGTCCAGACAGTCCCGTCTCCTGTATCACAGCCTGTAATATAACCGTCCAGACACAGTCCCGTCTCCTGTATCACAGTCTGTAATTATAACCGTCCAGACACAGTCCCGTCTCCTGTATCAGTCTGTAATATAACCGTCCAGACAGTCCCGTCTCCTGTATCAGTCTGTAATAAAGCCGTCCAGACATAGTCCCGTCTCCTGTATCAGTCTGTAATATAACCGTCCGGACACAGTCCCGTCTCCTGTATCAGTCTGTAATATAACTGTCCGGACACAGTCCCGTCTCCTGTATCATAGCCTGTAATATAACCGTCCAGACACAGTCCCATCTCCTGTATCACAGCCTGTAATATAACCGTCCAGACACATTCCCGTCTCCTGTATCACAGCCTGTAATATAGCCGTCCAGACACAGTCCCGTCTCCTGTATCACAGCATGTAATATAACCGTCCAGGCACAGTCCCGTCTCCTGTATCACAGCCTGCAATATAACCGTCCAGACACAGTCCCGTCTCCTGTATCACAGCCTGTAATATAACCGTCCAGACACAGTCCCGTCTCCTGTATCAAAGAGTGTAATAGAACCGTCCAGACACAGTCCCGTCTCCTGTATCACAGACTGTAATATAACCGTCCAGACACAGTCCCGTCTCCTGTATCACAGCCTGTAATATAACCGTCCAGACAGTCCCGTCTCCTGTATCAGTCTGTAATACAACCGTCCAGACACAGTCCCGTCTCCTGTATCAGTCTGTAATATAACCGTCCAGACACAGTCCCATCTCCTGTATCACAGCCTGTAATATAACCGTCCAGACACAGTCCCGTCCCCTGTATCACAGCCTGTAATATAACCGTCCAGACATAGTCCCATCTCCTGTATCACAGCCTGTAATATAACCGTCCAGACATAGTCTCGTCTCCTGTATCACAGCCTGTAATATAACCGTCCAGACACAGTCCCGTCTCCTGTATCAGTCTGTAATAAAGCCGTCCAGACACAGTCCCATCTCCTGTATCACAGCCTGTAATATAACCGTCCAGACACAGTCCCGTCTCCTGTATCACAGCCTGTAATATAACCGTCCAGACACAGTCCCGTCTCCTGTATCACAGCCTGTAATATAACCGTCCAGACACAGTCCCGTCTCCTGTATCAGTCTATAATATAACCGTCCAGACACAGTCCCGTCTCCTGTATCACAGCCTGTAATATAATCGTCCAGACACAGTCCCGTCTCCTGTACCACAGCCTGTAATATAACCGTCCAGACACAGTCCCGTCTCCTGCATCACAGCCTGTAATATAACCGTCCAGACACAGTCCCGTCCCCTGTATCACAGCCTGTAATATAACCGTCCAGACACAGTCCCGTCTCCTGTATCACAGCCTGTAATATAACCGTCCAGACATAGTCCCATCTCCTGTATCACAGCCTGTAATATAACCGTTCAGACATAGTCTCGTCTCCTGTATCACAGCCTGTAATATAACCGTCCAGACACAGTCCCGTCTCCTGTATCACAGCCTGTGATATAACCATCCAGACACAGTCCCGTCTCCTTTATCAGAGTGTGTAATATAACCGTCCAGACACAGTCCCGTCTCCTGTATTACAGTCTGTACTATAACCGTCCAGATACAGTCCCGTCTCCTGTATCACAGTCTGTAATTTCACTGTCCAGACACAGTCCCGTCTCCTGTATCAGTCTGTAATAAAGCCGTCCAGACACAGTCCCATCTCCTGTATCACAGCCTGTAATATAACCGTCCAGACACAGTCCCGTCTCCTGTATCACAGCCTGTAATATAACCGTCCAGACACAGTCCCGTCTCCTGCATCACAGCCTGTAATATAACCATCCAGACACAGTCCCGTCTCCTGTATCAGTCTATAATATAACCGTCCAGACACGGTCCCGTCTCCTGTATCACAGCCTGTAATATAATCGTCCAGACACAGTCCCGTCTCCTGTACCACAGCCTGTAATATAACCGTCCAGACACAGTCCCATCTCCTGTATCACAGTCTGTAATTATAACCGTCCAGACACAGTCCCGTCTCCTGTATCAGTGTATAATATAACCGTCCAGACACAGTCCCGTCTCCTGTATCACAGCCTGTAATATAATCGTCCAGACACAGTCCCCGTCTCCTGTACCACAGCCTGTAATATAACTGTCCAGACACAGTCCCGTCTCCTGTATCAGTCTGTAATATAACCGTCCAGACACAGTCCTGTCTCCTGTATCAGTCTGTAATATAACCGTCCAGACACAGCCCCGTCTCCTGTATCACAGCCTGTAATCTAACCGTCCAGACACAGTCCCATCTCCTGTATCACAGCCTGTAATATAACCGTCCAGACAGTCCCGTCTCCTGTATCAGTCTGTAATACAACCGTCCAGACACAGTCCCGTCTCCTGTATCAGTCTGTAATATAACCGTCCAGACACAGTCCCATCTCCTGTATCACAGCCTGTAATATAACCGTCCAGGCACAGTCCCGTCTCCTGTATCACAGCCTGTGATATAACCGTCCAGACACAGTCCCGTCTCCTGTATCAGTCTATAATATAACCGTCCAGACACAGTCCCGTCTCCTGTATCACAGCCTGTAATATAATCGTCCAGACACAGTCCCGTCTCCTGTACCACAGCCTGCAATATAACCGTCCAGACACAGTCCCGTCTCCTGTATCGCAGACTGTAATATAACCGTCCAGACACAGTCCCATCTCCTGTATCACAGCCTGTAATATAACCGTCCAGACAGTCCCGTCTCCTTTATCACAGCCTGTAATATAAACGTCCAGACATAGTCCCTTCTCCTGTATCAGTCTGTAATATAACCGTCCAGACACAGTCCCGTCTCCTGTATCAGTCTGTAATAAAGCCGTCCAGACACAGTCCCGTCTCCTGTTTCACATCCTGTAATATAACCGTCCAGACACAGTCCCGTCTCCTGTATCACAGCCTGTAATATAACCGTCCAGACACAGTCCCGTCTCCTGTATCACAGCCTGTAATATCACTGTCCAGACACAGTCCCGTCTCCTGTATCAGTCTATAATATAACCGTCCAGACACAGTCCCGTCTCCTGTACCACAGCCTGTAATATAACCGACCAGACACAGTCCCATCTCCTGTATCACAGCCTGTAATCTAACCGTCCAGACACAGTCCCATCTCCTGTATCACAGCCTGTAATATAACCGTCCAGACAGTCCCGTCTCCTGTATCAGTCTGTAATACAACCGTCCAGACACAGTCCCGTCTCCTGTATCAGTCTGTAATATAACCGTCCAGACACAGTCCCATCTCCTGTATCACAGCCTGTAATATAACCGTGCAGACACAGTCCCGTCCCCTGTATCACAGCCTGTAATATAACCGTCCAGACACAGTCCCGTCTCCTGCATCACAGCCTGTAATATAACCGTCCAGACAAAGTCCGGTCCCCTGTATCACAGCCTGTAATATAACCGTCCAGACACAGTCCCGTCTCCTGCATCACAGCCTGTAATATAACCGTCCAGACACAGTACCATCTCCTGTATCACAGCCTGTAATATAACCGTCCAGACACAGTCCAGTCTCCTGTATCACAGCCTGTAATATAACCGTCCAGACACAGTCCCGTCTCCTGTATCACAGCCTGTAATATAACCGTCCAGTCACACTCCCGTCTTCTGTATCACAGCCTGTAATATAACCGTCCAGACACAGTCCCGTCTCCTGTATCACAGCCTGTAATATCACCGTCCAGAGAGTCCCGTCTCCTGCATCACAGTCTGTAATATAACCGTCCAGACACAGTCCCGTCTCCTGCATCACAGCCTGTAATATAACCGTCCAGACACAGTCCGGTCCCCTGTATCACAGCCTGTAATATAACCGTCCAGACACAGTCCTGTCTCCTGTATCACAGTCTGTAATATAACCGTCCAGACACAGTCCCGTCTCCTGTATCACAGTCTGTAATATAATCGTCCAGACACAGTCCCATCTCCTGTATCAGACTGTAATATACCCGTCCAGACACAGTCCCGTCTCCTGTATCACAATCTGTAATATAACCGTCCAGACACAGTCCCGTCTCCTGTATCAAAGACTGTAATATAACCGTCCAGACACAGTCCCGTCTCCTGTATCACAGTCTGTAATATAACCGTCCAGATACAGTCCCGTCTCCTGTATCACAGTCTGTAATATAACTGTCCAGACACAGTCCCTTCTCCTGTATCACAGCCTGTAATATAACCATCCAGACACAGTCCCGTCTCCTGTATCACAGCCTGTAATATAACCGTCCAGATACAGTCCCGTCTCTTGTATCACAGTCTGTAATATAACCGTCCAGACACAATCCCGTCTCCTGTATCACAGCCTGTAACATATCCGTCCAGACACAGTCCCGTCTCCTGTATCATTCTGTAATGTAACCGTCCAGTACACAGTCCCGTCTCCTGTATCAGTCTGTAATATAACCGTCCAGACACAGTCCCGTCTCCTGTATCAGTCTGTAATATAACGGTCCAAACACAGTCCCGTCTCCTGTATCACAGTCTGTAATATAACCGTCCAGACACAGTCCCGTCTCATGTATCACAGCCTGTAATATAACCGTCCAGACACAGTCCTGTCTCCTGTATCACAGCCTGTAATATACCCGTCGAGACACAGTCCCGTCTCCTGTATCACAGCATGTAATATAACCATCCAGACACAGACCCGTCTCCTGTATCACAGCCGGTAATATAACCGTCCAGACACAGCTCCGTCTCCTGTATCACAGCCTGTTATATAACCGTCCAGACACAGTCCCGTCTCCTGTATCAAAGACTGTAATAGAACCGTCCAGACACAGACCCGTCTCCTGTATCACAGCCTGTAATATAACCGTCCAGAGAGTCCCGTCTCCTGTATCACAGCCTGTAATTATAACTGTCCAGACACAGTCCCGTCTCCTGTATCAGTCTGTAATATAACCGTCCAGACACAGTCCCGTCTCCTGTATCAGTCTGTAATAAAGCCGTCCAGACACAGTCCCGTCTCCTGTATCACAGCCTGTAATATAACCGTCCAGACACAGTCCCGTCTCCTGTATCACAGCCTGTAATATAACCGTCCAGACAGTCCCATCTCCTGTATCACAGCCTGTAATATAACCGTCCAGACACAGTCCTGTCTCCTGTATCAGTCTGTAATATAACCGTCCAGACACAGTCCCGTCTCCTGTATCACAGCCTGTAATATAATCGTCCAGACACAGTCCCGTCTTCTGTATCACAGCCTGTAATATAACCGCCCAGACACAGTCTCGTCTCCTGTATCAGTCTGTAATATAACCGTCCAGACGCAGTCCCGTCTCCTGTATCACAGCCTGTAATATAACCGTGCAGACACAGTCCCGTCTCCTGTATCACAGCCTGTAATATAACCGTCCAGACACAGTCCCGTCTCCTGTATCACAGCCTGTAATATAACCGTCCAGACACAGTCCCGTCTCCTGTATCACAGCCTGTAATATAACCGTCCAGACACAGTCCCGTCTCCTGTATCAGCCTGTAATATAACCGTCCAGACACAGTCCCGTCTCCTGTATCAGTCAGTAATCTAACGGTCCAGGCACAGTCCGGTCTCCTGTATCACAGCCTGTACTTTAACCATCCAGACAGTCCCGTCTCCTGTATCACAGCCTGTAATATAACCGTCCAGACACAGTCCCGTCTCCTGTATCACAGTCTGTAATTATAACCGTCCAGACACAGTCCCGTCTCCTGTATCAGTCTGTAATATAACCGTCCAGACAGTCCCGTCTCCTGTATCAGTCTGTAATAAAGCCGTCCAGACACAGTCCCGTCTCCTGTATCAGTCTGTAATATAACCGTCCGGACACAGTCCCGTCTCCTGTATCAGTCTGTAATATAACCGTCCGGACACAGTCCCGTCTCCTGTATCACAGCCTGTAATATAACCGTCCAGACACAGTCCCATCTCCTGTATCACAGCCTGTAATATAACCGTCCAGACACATTCCCGTCTCCTGTATCACAGCCTGTAATATAGCCGTCCAGACACAGTCCCGTCTCCTGTATCACAGCATGTAATATAACCGTCCAGGCACAGTCCCGTCTCCTGTATCACAGCCTGCAATATAACCGTCCAGACACAGTCCCGTCTCCTGTATCACAGCCTGTAATATAACCGTCCAGACACAGTCCCGTCTCCTGTATCACAGACTGTAATATAACCGTCCAGACACAGTCCCGTCTCCTGTATCACAGCCTGTAATATAACCGTCCAGACAGTCCCGTCTCCTGTATCAGTCTGTAATACAACCGTCCAGACACAGTCCCGTCTCCTGTATCAGTCTGTAATAAAGCCGTCCAGACACAGTCCCATCTCCTGTATCACAGCCTGTAATATAACCGTCCAGACACAGTCCCGTCTCCTGTATCAAAGAGTGTAATAGAACCGTCCACACACAGTCCCGTCTTCTGCATCACAGCCTGTAATATAACCGTCCAGACACAGTCCCGTCCCCTGTATCACAGCCTGTAATATAACCGTCCAGACACAGTCCCGTCTCCTGTGTCACAGCCTGTAATATAACCGTCCAGACATAGTCCCATCTCCTGTATCACAGCCTGTAATATAACCGTTCAGACATAGTCTCGTCTCCTGTATCACAGCCTGTAATATAACCGTCCAGACACAGTCCCGTCTCCTGTATCACAGCCTGTGATATAACCATCCAGACACAGTCCCGTCTCCTTTATCAGAGTTTGTAATATAACCGTCCAGACACAGTCCCGTCTCCTGTATCACAGTCTGTACTATAACCGTCCAGATACAGTCCCGTCTCCTGTATCACAGTCTGTAATTTCACTGTCCAGACACAGTCCCGTCTCCTGTATCACAGCCTGTAATGTAACCGTCCAGACACAGTCCCTTCTCCTGTATCACAGCCTGTAATATAGCCGTCCAGACACAGTCCCGTCTACTGTATCACAGCCTGTAATTATAACCGTCCAGACACAGTCCCGTCTCCTGTCTCACAGCCTGTAATATAACCGTCCAGGCACAGTCCTGTCTCCTGTATCACAGCCTGTAATATACCCGTCAACAAACAGTCCCGTCTCCTGTATCACAGCATGTAATATAACCGTCCAGACACAGTCCCGTCTCCTGTATCAGTCTGTAATAAAGCCGTCCAGACACAGTCCCATCTCCTGTATCACAGCCTGTAATATAACCGTCCAGACACAGTCCCGTCTCCTGTATCACAGCCTGTAATATAACCGTCCAGACACAGTCCCGTCTCCTGCATCACAGCCTGTAATATAACCGTCCAGACACAGTCCCGTCTCCTGTATCAGTCTATAATATAACCGTCCAGACACAGTCCCGTCTCCTGTATCACAGCCTGTAATATAATCGTCCAGACACAGTCCCGTCTCCTGTACCACAGCCTGTAATATAACCGTCCAGACACAGTCCCATCTCCTGTATCACAGTCTGTAATTATAACCGTCCAGACACAGTCCCGTCTCCTGTATCAGTGTATAATATAACCGTCCAGACACAGTCCCGTCTCCTGTATCACAGCCTGTAATATAATCGTCCAGACACAGTCCCCGTCTCCTGTACCACAGCCTGTAATATAACTGTCCAGACACAGTCCCGTCTCCTGTATCAGTCTGTAATATAACCGTCCAGACACAGTCCTGTCTCCTGTATCAGTCTGTAATATAACCGTCCAGACACAGCCCCGTATCCTGTATCACAGCCTGTAATCTAACCGTCCAGACACAGTCCCATCTCCTGTATCACAGCCTGTAATATAACCGTCCAGACAGTCCCGTCTCCTGTATCAGTCTGTAAAACAACCGTCCAGACACAGTCCCGTCTCCTGTATCAGTCTGTAATATAACCGTCCAGACACAGTCCCATCTCCTGTATCACAGCCTGTAATATAACCGTCCAGGCACAGTCCCGTCTCCTGTATCACAGCCTGTGATATAACCGTCCAGACACAGTCCCGTCTCCTGTATCAGTCTATAATATAACCGTCCAGACACAGTCCCGTCTCCTGTATCACAGCCTGTAATATAATCGTCCAGACACAGTCCCGTCTCCTGTACCACAGCCTGCAATATAACCGTCCAGACACAGTCCCGTCTCCTGTATCGCAGACTGTAATATAACCGTCCAGACACAGTCCCATCTCCTGTATCACAGCCTGTAATATAACCGTCCAGACAGTCCCGTCTCCTTTATCACAGCCTGTAATATAAACGTCCAGACACAGTCCCTTCTCCTGTATCAGTCTGTAATATAACCATCCAGACACAGTCCCGTCTCCTGTATCAGTCTGTAATATAACCGTCCAGACACAGTCCCTTCTCCAGTATCAGTCTGTAATAAAGCCGTCCAGACACAGTCCCGTCTCCTGTTTCACATCCTGTAATATAACCGTCCAGACACAGTCCCGTCTCCTGTATCACAGCCTGTAATATAACCGTCCAGACACAGTCCCATCTCCTGTATCACAGCCTGTAATATAACTGTCCAGACACAGTCCCGTCTCCTGTATCAGTCTATAATATAACCGTCCAGACACAGTCCCGTCTCCTGTACCACAGCCTGTAATATAAACGACCAGACACAGTCCCGTCTCCTGTATCAGTCTGTAATATAACCGTCCAGACACTGTCCTGTCTCCTGTATCAGTCTGTAATATAACCGTCCAGACACAGCCCCGTCTCCTGTATCACAGCCTGTAATCTAACCGTCCAGACACAGTCCCATCTCCTGTATCACAGCCTGTAATATAACCGTCCAGACAGTCCCGTCTCCTGTATCAGTCTGTAATACAACCGTCCAGACACAGTCCCGTCTCCTGTATCAGTCTGTAATATAACCGTCCAGACACAGTCCCATCTCCTGTATCACAGCCTGTAATATAACCGTCCAGACACAGTCCCGTCCCCTGTATCACAGCCTGTAATATAACCGTCCAGACACAGTCCCGTCTCCTGCATCACAGCCTGTAATATAACCGTCCAGACACAGTCCGGTTCCCTGTATCACAGCCTGTAATATAACCGTCCAGACACAGTCCCGTCTCCTGCATTACAGCCTGTAATATAACCGTCCAGACACAGTACCATCTCCTGCATCACAGCCTGTAATATAACCGTCCAGACACAGTCCCGTCTCCTGCATCACAGCCTGTAATATAACCGTCCAGACAGAGTCTCGTCTCCTGTATCACAGCCTGTAATATAACTGTCCAGACACAGTCCCGTCTCCTGTATCAGTCTGTAATATAACCGTCCAGACACAGTCCTGTCTCCTGTATCAGTCTGTAATATAACCGTCCAGACACAGCCCCGTCTCCTGTATCACAGCCTGTAATCTAACCGTCCAGACACAGTCCCATCTCCTATATCACAGCCTGTAATATAACCGTCCAGACAGTCCCGTCTCCTGTATCAGTCTGTAATACAACCGTCCAGACACAGTCCCGTCTCCTGTATCAGTCTGTAATATAACCATCCAGACACAGTCCCATCTCCTGTATCACAGCCTGTAATATAACCGTCCAGGCACAGTCCCGTCTCCTGTATCACAGCCTGTGATATAACCGTCCAGACATTGTCCCGTCTCCTGTATCAGTCTATAATATAACCGTCCAGACACAGTCCCGTCTCCTGTATCACAGCCTGTAATATAACCGTCCAGACACAGTCCGGTCCCCTGTATCACAGCCTGTAATATAACCGTCCAGACACAGTCCCGTCTCCTGCATTACAGCCTGTAATATAACCGTCCAGACACAGTACCATCTCCTGCATCACAGCCTGTAATATAACCGTCCAGACAGAGTCTCGTCTCCTGTATCACAGCCTGTAATATAACCGGCCAGACACAGTCCCGTCTCCTGCATCACAGCCTGTAATATAACCGTCCAGACACAGTCCCGTCTCCTGTATCACAGCCTGTAATATAACCGTCCAGACACAGTCCAGTCTCCTGTATCACAGCCTGTAATATAACCGTCCAGACACAGTCCCGTCTCCTGCATCACAGCGTGTAATATAACCGTCCAGTCACACTCCCGTCTTCTGTATCACAGCCTGTAATATAACCGTCCAGACACAGTCCCGTCTCCTGTAACACAGCCTGTAATATAACCGTCCAGACAGTCCCGTCTCCTGCATCACAGTCTGTAATATAACCGTCCAGACACAGTCCCGTCTCCTGTATCACAGTCTGTAATATAGCCGTCCAGACACAGTCCTGTCTCCTGTATCTCAGCCTGTAATATAACCGTCCAGACACAGTCCCGTCTCCTGTATCACAGTCTGTAATATAACCGTCCAGACACAGTCCCGTCTCCTGTATCACAGTCTGTAATATAATCGTCCAGACACAGTCCCATCTCCTGTATCAGCCTGTAATATAACCGTCCAGACACAGTCCCGTCTCCTGTATCACAATCTGTAATATAACCGTCCAGACACAGTCCCGTCTCCTGTATCAAAGACTGTAATATAACCGTCCAGACACAGTCCCGTCTCCTGTATCACAGTCTGTAATATAACCGTCCAGATACAGTCCCGTCTCCTGTATCACAGTCTGTAATATAACTGTCCAGACACAGTCCCTTCTCCTGTATCACAGCCTGTAATATAACCATCCAGACACAGTCCCGTCTCCTGTATCACAGTCTGTAATATAACCGTCCAGACACAGTCCCGTCTCCTATATCACAGTCCCGTCGCCTATATCAGTCTGTAATATAACCGTCCAGACACAGTCCTGTCTCCTGTATCAGTCTGTAATATTACCGTCCAGACACAGTCCCGTCTCCTGTATCACAGTCTGTAATATAACCGTCCAGATACAGTCCCGTCTCCTGTATCACAGTCTGTAATATAACCGTCCAGACACAGTCCCGTCTCCTGTATCACAGCCTGTAATATAACCGTCCAGATACAGTCCCGTCTCTTGTATCACAGTCTGTAATATAACCGTCCAGACACAATCCCGTCTCCTGTATCACAGCCTGTAACATATCCGTCCAGACACAGTCCCGTCTCCTGTATCAGTCTGTAATATAACCGTCCAGACACAGTCCCGTCTCCTGTATCAGTCTGTAATATAACCGTCCAGACACTGTCCTGTCTCCTGTATCAGTCTGTAATATAACCGTCCAGACACAGCCCCGTCTCCTGTATCACAGCCTGTAATATAACCGTCCAGACACAGTCCCGTCCCCTGTATCACAGCCTGTAATATAACCGTCCAGACACAGTCCCGTCTCCTGCATCACAGCCTGTAATATAACCGTCCAGACACAGTCCGGTCCCCTGTATCACAGCCTGTAATATAACCGTCCAGACACAGTCCCGTCTCCTGTATCACAGCCTGTGATATAACCATCCAGACACAGTCCCGTCTCCTTTATCAGAGTTTGTAATATAACCGTCCAGACACAGTCCCGTCTCCTGTATCACAGTCTGTACTATAACCGTCCAGATACAGTCCCGTCTCCTGTATCACAGTCTGTAATTTCACTGTCCAGACACAGTCCCGTCTCCTGTATCACAGCCTGTAATGTAACCGTCCAGACACAGTCCCTTCTCCTGTATCACAGCCTGTAATATAGCCGTCCAGACACAGTCCCGTCTACTGTATCACAGCCTGTAATTATAACCGTCCAGACACAGTCCCGTCTCCTGTCTCACAGCCTGTAATATAACCGTCCAGGCACAGTCCTGTCTCCTGTATCACAGCCTGTAATATACCCGTCAAGAAACAGTCCCGTCTCCTGTATCACAGCATGTAATATAACCGTCCAGACACAGTCCCGTCTCCTGTATCAGTCTGTAATAAAGCCGTCCAGACACAGTCCCATCTCCTGTATCACAGCCTGTAATATAACCGTCCAGACACAGTCCCGTCTCCTGTATCACAGCCTGTAATATAACCGTCCAGACACAGTCCCGTCTCCTGCATCACAGCCTGTAATATAACCGTCCAGACACAGTCCCGTCTCCTGTATCAGTCTATAATATAACCGTCCAGACACAGTCCCGTCTCCTGTATCACAGCCTGTAATATAATCGTCCAGACACAGTCCCGTCTCCTGTACCACAGCCTGTAATATAACCGTCCAGACACAGTCCCATCTCCTGTATCACAGTCTGTAATTATAACCGTCCAGACACAGTCCCGTCTCCTGTATCAGTGTATAATATAACCGTCCAGACACAGTCCCGTCTCCTGTATCACAGCCTGTAATATAATCGTCCAGACACAGTCCCCGTCTCCTGTACCACAGCCTGTAATATAACTGTCCAGACACAGTCCCGTCTCCTGTATCAGTCTGTAATATAACCGTCCAGACACAGTCCTGTCTCCTGTATCAGTCTGTAATATAACCGTCCAGACACAGCCCCGTCTCCTGTATCACAGCCTGTAATCTAACCGTCCAGACACAGTCCCATCTCCTGTATCACAGCCTGTAATATAACCGTCCAGACAGTCCCGTCTCCTGTATCAGTCTGTAATACAACCGTCCAGACACAGTCCCGTCTCCTGTATCAGTCTGTAATATAACCGTCCAGACACAGTCCCATCTCCTGTATCACAGCCTGTAATATAACCGTCCAGGCACAGTCCCGTCTCCTGTATCACAGCCTGTGATATAACCGTCCAGACACAGTCCCGTCTCCTGTATCAGTCTATAATATAACCGTCCAGACACAGTCCCGTCTCCTGTATCACAGCCTGTAATATAATCGTCCAGACACAGTCCCGTCTCCTGTACCACAGCCTGCAATATAACCGTCCAGACACAGTCCCGTCTCCTGTATCGCAGACTGTAATATAACCGTCCAGACACAGTCCCATCTCCTGTATCACAGCCTGTAATATAACCGTCCAGACAGTCCCGTCTCCTTTATCACAGCCTGTAATATAAACGTCCAGACACAGTCCCTTCTCCTGTATCAGTCTGTAATATAACCGTCCAGACACAGTCCCGTCTCCTGTATCAGTCTGTAATATAACCGTCCAGACACAGTCCCTTCTCCAGTATCAGTCTGTAATAAAGCCGTCCAGACACAGTCCCGTCTCCTGTTTCACATCCTGTAATATAACCGTCCAGACACAGTCCCGTCTCCTGTATCACAGCCTGTAATATAACCGTCCAGACACAGTCCCGTCTCCTGTATCACAGCCTGTAATATAACTGTCCAGACACAGTCCCGTCTCCTGTATCAGTCTATAATATAACCGTCCAGACACAGTCCCGTCTCCTGTACCACAGCCTGTAATATAAACGACCAGACACAGTCCCGTCTCCTGTATCATTCTGTAATATAACCGTCCAGACACTGTCCTGTCTCCTGTATCAGTCTGTAATATAACCGTCCAGACACAGCCCCGTCTCCTGTATCACAGCCTGTAATCTAACCGTCCAGACACAGTCCCATCTCCTGTATCACAGCCTGTAATATAACCGTCCAGACAGTCCCGTCTCCTGTATCAGTCTGTAATACAACCGTCCAGACACAGTCCCGTCTCCTGTATCAGTCTGTAATATAACCATCCAGACACAGTCCCATCTCCTGTATCACAGCCTGTAATATAACCGTCCAGACACAGTCCCGTCCCCTGTATCACAGCCTGTAATATAACCGTCCAGACACAGTCCCGTCTCCTGCATCACAGCCTGTAATATAACCGTCCAGACACAGTCCGGTTCCCTGTATCACAGCCTGTAATATAACCGTCCAGACACAGTCCCGTCTCCTGCATTACAGCCTGTAATATAACCGTCCAGACACAGTACCATCTCCTGCATCACAGCCTGTAATATAACCGTCCAGACACAGTCCCGTCTCCTGCATCACAGCCTGTAATATAACCGTCCAGACAGAGTCTCGTCTCCTGTATCACAGCCTGTAATATAACTGTCCAGACACAGTCCCGTCTCCTGTATCAGTCTGTAATATAACCGTCCAGACACAGTCCTGTCTCCTGTATCAGTCTGTAATATAACCGTCCAGACACAGCCCCGTCTCCTGTATCACAGCCTGTAATCTAACCGTCCAGACACAGTCCCATCTCCTATATCACAGCCTGTAATATAACCGTCCAGACAGTCCCGTCTCCTGTATCAGTCTGTAATACAACCATCCAGACACAGTCCCGTCTCCTGTATCAGTCTGTAATATAACCGTCCAGACACAGTCCCATCTCCTGTATCACAGCCTGTAATATAACCGTCCAGGCACAGTCCCGTCTCCTGTATCACAGCCTGTGATATAACCGTCCAGACACTGTCCCGTCTCCTGTATCAGTCTATAATATAACCGTCCAGACACAGTCCCGTCTCCTGTATCACAGCCTGTAATATAACCGTCCAGACACAGTCCGGTCCCCTGTATCACAGCCTGTAATATAACCGTCCAGACACAGTCCCGTCTCCTGCATTACAGCCTGTAATATAACCGTCCAGACACAGTACCATCTCCTGCATCACAGCCTGTAATATAACCGTCCAGACAGAGTTTCGTCTCCTGTATCACAGCCTGTAATATAACCGTCCAGACACAGTCCCGTCTCCTGCATCACAGCCTGTAATATAACCGTCCAGACACAGTCCCGTCTCCTGTATCAGTCTGTAATATAACCGTCCAGACACTGTCCTGTCTCCTGTATCATTCTGTAATATAACCGTCCAGACACAGCCCCGTCTCCTGTATCACAGCCTGTAATCTAACCGTCCAGACACAGTCCCATCTCCTGTATCACAGCCTGTAATATAACCGTCCAGACAGTCCCGTCTCCTGTATCAGTCTGTAATACAACCGTCCAGACACAGTCCCGTCTCCTGTATCAGTCTGTAATATAACCGTCCAGACACAGTCCCATCTCCTGTATCACAGCCTGTAATATAACCGTCCAGACACAGTCCCGTCCCCTGTATCACAGCCTGTAATATAACCGTCCAGACACAGTCCCGTCTCCTGCATCACAGCCTGTAATATAACCGTCCAGACACAGTCCGGTCCCCTGTATCACAGCCTGTAATATAACCGTCCAGACACAGTCCCGTCTCCTGTATCACAGCCTGTGATATAACCATCCAGACACAGTCCCGTCTCCTTTATCAGAGTTTGTAATATAACCGTCCAGACACAGTCCCGTCTCCTGTATCACAGTCTGTACTATAACCGTCCAGATACAGTCCCGTCTCCTGTATCACAGTCTGTAATTTCACTGTCCAGACACAGTCCCGTCTCCTGTATCACAGCCTGTAATGTAACCGTCCAGACACAGTCCCTTCTCCTGTATCACAGCCTGTAATATAGCCGTCCAGACACAGTCCCGTCTACTGTATCATAGCCTGTAATTATAACCGTCCAGACACAGTCCCGTCTCCTGTCTCACAGCCTGTAATATAACCGTCCAGGCACAGTCCTGTCTCCTGTATCACAGCCTGTAATATACCCGTCAAGAAACAGTCCCGTCTCCTGTATCACAGCATGTAATATAACCGTCCAGACACAGTCCCGTCTCCTGTATCATTCTGTAATAAAGCCGTCCAGACACAGTCCCATCTCCTGTATCACAGCCTGTAATATAACCGTCCAGACACAGTCCCGTCTCCTGTATCACAGCCTGTAATATAACCGTCCAGACACAGTCCCGTCTCCTGCATCACAGCCTGTAATATAACCGTCCAGACACAGTCCCGTCTCCTGTATCAGTCTATAATATAACCGTCCAGACACAGTCCCGTCTCCTGTATCACAGCCTGTAATATAATCGTCCAGACACAGTCCCGTCTCCTGTACCACAGCCTGTAATATAACCGTCCAGACACAGTCCCATCTCCTGTATCACAGTCTGTAATTATAACCGTCCAGACACAGTCCCGTCTCCTGTATCAGTGTATAATATAACCGTCCAGACACAGTCCCGTCTCCTGTATCACAGCCTGTAATATAATCGTCCAGACACAGTCCCCGTCTCCTGTACCACAGCCTGTAATATAACTGTCCAGACACAGTCCCGTCTCCTGTATCAGTCTGTAATATAACCGTCCAGACACAGTCCTGTCTCCTGTATCAGTCTGTAATATAACCGTCCAGACACAGCCCCGTCTCCTGTATCACAGCCTGTAATCTAACCGTCCAGACACAGTCCCATCTCCTGTATCACAGCCTGTAATATAACCGTCCAGACAGTCCCGTCTCCTGTATCAGTCTGTAATACAACCGTCCAGACACAGTCCCGTCTCCTGTATCAGTCTGTAATATAACCGTCCAGACACAGTCCCATCTCCTGTATCACAGCCTGTAATATAACCGTCCAGGCACAGTCCCGTCTCCTGTATCACAGCCTGTGATATAACCGTCCAGACACAGTCCCGTCTCCTGTATCAGTCTATAATATAACCGTCCAGACACAGTCCCGTCTCCTGTATCACAGCCTGTAATATAATCGTCCAGACACAGTCCCGTCTCCTGTACCACAGCCTGCAATATAACCGTCCAGACACAGTCCCGTCTCCTGTATCGCAGACTGTAATATAACCGTCCAGACACAGTCCCATCTCCTGTATCACAGCCTGTAATATAACCGTCCAGACAGTCCCGTCTCCTTTATCACAGCCTGTAATATAAACGTCCAGACACAGTCCCTTCTCCTGTATCAGTCTGTAATATAACCGTCCAGACACAGTCCCGTCTCCTGTATCAGTCTGTAATATAACCGTCCAGACACAGTCCCTTCTCCAGTATCAGTCTGTAATAAAGCCGTCCAGACACAGTCCCGTCTCCTGTTTCACATCCTGTAATATAACCGTCCAGACACAGTCCCGTCTCCTGTATCACAGCCTGTAATATAACCGTCCAGACACAGTCCCGTCTCCTGTATCACAGCCTGTAATATAACTGTCCAGACACAGTCCCGTCTCCTGTATCAGTCTATAATATAACCGTCCAGACACAGTCCCGTCTCCTGTACCACAGCCTGTAATATAAACGACCAGACACAGTCCCGTCTCCTGTATCAGTCTGTAATATAACCGTCCAGACACTGTCCTGTCTCCTGTATCAGTCTGTAATATAACCGTCCAGACACAGCCCCGTCTCCTGTATCACAGCCTGTAATCTAACCGTCCAGACACAGTCCCATCTCCTGTATCACAGCCTGTAATATAACCGTCCAGACAGTCCCGTCTCCTGTATCAGTCTGTAATACAACCGTCCAGACACAGTCCCGTCTCCTGTATCAGTCTGTAATATAACCGTCCAGACACAGTCCCATCTCCTGTATCACAGCCTGTAATATAACCGTCCAGACACAGTCCCGTCCCCTGTATCACAGCCTGTAATATAACCGTCCAGACACAGTCCCGTCTCCTGCATCACAGCCTGTAATATAACCGTCCAGACACAGTCCGGTTCCCTGTATCACAGCCTGTAATATAACCGTCCAGACACAGTCCCGTCTCCTGCATTACAGCCTGTAATATAACCGTCCAGACACAGTACCATCTCCTGCATCACAGCCTGTAATATAACCGTCCAGACACAGTCCCGTCTCCTGCATCACAGCCTGTAATATAACCGTCCAGACAGAGTCTCGTCTCCTGTATCACAGCCTGTAATATAACTGTCCAGGCACAGTCCCGTCTCCTGTATCAGTCTGTAATATAACCGTCCAGACACAGTCCTGTCTCCTGTATCAGTCTGTAATATAACCGTCCAGACACAGCCCCGTCTCCTGTATCACAGCCTGTAATCTAACCGTCCAGACACAGTCCCATCTCCTATATCACAGCCTGTAATATAACCGTCCAGACAGTCCCGTCTCCTGTATCAGTCTGTAATACAACCATCCAGACACAGTCCCGTCTCCTGTATCAGTCTGTAATATAACCGTCCAGACACAGTCCCATCTCCTGTATCACAGCCTGTAATATAACCGTCCAGGCACAGTCCCGTCTCCTGTATCACAGCCTGTGATATAACCGTCCAGACACTGTCCCGTCTCCTGTATCAGTCTATAATATAACCGTCCAGACACAGTCCCGTCTCCTGTATCACAGCCTGTAATATAACCGTCCAGACACAGTCCGGTCCCCTGTATCACAGCCTGTAATATAACCGTCCAGACACAGTCCCGTCTCCTGCATTACAGCCTGTAATATAACCGTCCAGACACAGTACCATCTCCTGCATCACAGCCTGTAATATAACCGTCCAGACAGAGTCTCGTCTCCTGTATCACAGCCTGTAATATAACCGTCCAGACACAGTCCCGTCTCCTGCATCACAGCCTGTAATATAACCGTCCAGACACAGTCCCGTCTCCTGTATCACAGCCTGTAATATAACCGTCCAGACACAGTCCAGTCTCCTGTATCACAGCCTGTAATATAACCGTCCAGACACAGTCCCGTCTCCTGCATCACAGCCTGTAATATAACCGTCCAGTCACACTCCCGTCTTCTGTATCACAGCCTGTAATATAACCGTCCAGACACAGTCCCGTCTCCTGTATCACAGCCTGTAATATAACCGTCCAGACAGTCCCGTCTCCTGCATCACAGTCTGTAATATAACCGTCCAGACACAGTCCCGTCTCCTGTATCACAGTCTGTAATATAGCCATCCAGACACAGTCCTGTCTCCTGTATCTCAGCCTGTAATATAACCGTCCAGACACAGTCCCGTCTCCTGTATCACAGTCTGTAATATAACCGTCCAGACACAGTCCCGTCTCCTGTATCACAGTCTGTAATATAATCGTCCAGACACAGTCCCATCTCCTGTATCAGACTGTAATATAACCGTCCAGACACAGTCCCGTCTCCTGTATCACAATCTGTAATATAACCGTCCAGACACAGTCCCGTCTCCTGTATCAAAGACTGTAATATAACCGTCCAGACACAGTCCCGTCTCCTGTATCACAGTCTGTAATATAACCGTCCAGATACAGTCCTGTCTCCTGTATCACAGTCTGTAATATAACTGTCCAGACACAGTCCCTTCTCCTGTATCACAGCCTGTAATATAACCATCCAGACACAGTCCCGTCTCCTGTATCACAGTCTGTAATATAACCGTCCAGACACAGTCCCGTCTCCTATATCACAGTCCCGTCGCCTATATCAGTCTGTAATAAAGCCGTCCAGACACAGTCCTGTCTCCTGTATCAGTCTGTAATATTACCGTCCAGACACAGTCCCGTCTCCTGTATCACAGTCTGTAATATAACCGTCCAGATACAGTCCCGTCTCCTGTATCACAGTCTGTAATATAACCGTCCAGACACAGTCCCGTCTCCTGTATCACAGCCTGTAATATAACCGTCCAGATACAGTCCCGTCTCTTGTATCACAGTCTGTAATATAACCGTCCAGACACAATCCCGTCTCCTGTATCACAGCCTGTAACATATCCGTCCAGACACAGTCCCGTCTCCTGTATCAGTCTGTAATATAACCGTCCAGACACAGTCCCGTCTCCTGTATCAGTCTGTAATATAACCGTCCAGACACTGTCCTGTCTCCTGTATCAGTCTGTAATATAACCGTCCAGACACAGCCCCGTCTCCTGTATCACAGCCTGTAATCTAACCGTCCAGACACAGTCCCATCTCCTGTATCACAGCCTGTAATATAACCGTCCAGACAGTCCCGTCTCCTGTATCAGTCTGTAATACAACCGTCCAGACACAGTCCCGTCTCCTGTATCAGTCTGTAATATAACCGTCCAGACACAGTCCCATCTCCTGTATCACAGCCTGTAATATAACCGTCCAGACACAGTCCCGTCCCCTGTATCACAGCCTGTAATATAACCGTCCAGACACAGTCCCGTCTCCTGCATCACAGCCTGTAATATAACCGTCCAGACACAGTCCGGTCCCCTGTATCACAGCCTGTAATATAACCGTCCAGACACAGTCCCGTCTCCTGCATTACAGCCTGTAATATAACCGTCCAGACACAGTACCATCTCCTGCATCACAGCCTGTAATATAACCGTCCAGACAGAGTCTCGTCTCCTGTATCACAGCCTGTAATATAACCGTCCAGACACAGTCCCGTCTCCTGCATCACAGCCTGGAATATAACCGTCCAGACAGAGTCTCGTCTCCTGTATCACAGCCTGTAATATAACTGTCCAGACACAGTCCCGTCTCCTGTATCAGTCTGTAATATAACCGTCCAGACACAGTCCTGTCTCCTGTATCAGTCTGTAATATAACCGTCCAGACACAGCCCCGTCTCCTGTATCACAGCCTGTAATCTAACCGTCCAGACACAGTCCCATCTCCTGTATCACAGCCTGTAATATAACCGTCCAGACAGTCCCGTCTCCTGTATCAGTCTGTAATACAACCGTCCAGACACAGTCCCGTCTCCTGTATCAGTCTGTAATATAACCGTCCAGACACAGTCCCATCTCCTGTATCACAGCCTGTAATATAACCGTCCAGGCACAGTCCCGTCTCCTGTATCACAGCCTGTGATATAACCGTCCAGACACAGTCCCGTCTCCTGTATCAGTCTATAATATAACCGTCCAGACACAGTCCCGTCTCCTGTATCACAGCCTGTAATATAACCGTCCAGACACAGTCCGGTCCCCTGTATCACAGCCTGTAAGATAACCGTCCAGACACAGTCCCGTCTCCTGCATTACAGCCTGTAATATAACCGTCCAGACACAGTACCATCTCCTGCATCACAGCCTGTAATATAACCGTCCAGACAGAGTCTCGTCTCCTGTATCACAGCCTGTAATATAACCGTCCAGACACAGTCCCGTCTCCTGCATCACAGCCTGTAATATAACCGTCCAGACACAGTCCCGTCTCCTGTATCACAGCCTGTAATATAACCGTCCAGACACAGTCCAGTCTCCTGTATCACAGCCTGTAATATAACCGTCCAGACACAGTCCCGTCTCCTGCATCACAGCCTGTAATATAACCGTCCAGTCACACTCCCGTCTTCTGTATCACAGCCTGTAATATAACCGTCCAGACACAGTCCCGTCTCCTGTATCACAGCCTGTAATATAACCGTCCAGACACAGTCCCGTCTCCTGTATCACAGTCTGTAATATAGCCGTCCAGACACAGTCCTGTCTCCTGTATCTCAGCCTGTAATATAACCGTCCAGACACAGTCCCGTCTCCTGTATCACAGTCTGTAATATAACCGTCCAGACACAGTCCCGTCTCCTGTATCACAGTCTGTAATATAATCGTCCAGACACAGTCCCATCTCCTGTATCAGACTGTAATATAACCGTCCAGACACAGTCCCGTCTCCTGTATCACAATCTGTAATATAACCGTCCAGACACAGTCCCGTCTCCTGTATCAAAGACTGTAATATAACCGTCCAGACACAGTCCCGTCTCCTGTATCACAGTCTGTAATATAACCGTCCAGATACAGTCCCGTCTCCTGTATCACAGCCTGTAATATAACCGTCCAGACAGTCCCGTCTCCTGCATCACAGTCTGTAATATAACCGTCCAGACACAGTCCCGTCTCCTGTATCACAGTCTGTAATATAGCCGTCCAGACACAGTCCTGTCTCCTGTATCTCAGCCTGTAATATAACCGTCCAGACACAGTCCCGTCTCCTGTATCACAGTCTGTAATATAACCGTCCAGACACAGTCCCGTCTCCTGTATCACAGTCTGTAATATAATCGTCCAGACACAGTCCCATCTCCTGTATCAGACTGTAATATAACCGTCCAGACACAGTCCCGTCTCCTGTATCACAATCTGTAATATAACCGTCCAGACACAGTCCCGTCTCCTGTATCAAAGACTGTAATATAACCGTCCAGACACAGTCCCATCTCCTGTATCACAGTCTGTAATATAACCGTCCAGATACAGTCCCGTCTCCTGTATCACAGTCTGTAATATAACTGTCCAGACACAGTCCCTTCTCCTGTATCACAGCCTGTAATATAACCATCCAGACACAGTCCCGTCTCCTGTATCACAGTCTGTAATATAACCGTCCAGACACAGTCCCGTCTCCTATATCACAGTCCCGTCGCCTATATCAGTCTGTAATATAACCGTCCAGACACAGTCCTGTCTCCTGTATCAGTCTGTAATATTACCGTCCAGACACAGTCCCGTCTCCTGTATCACAGTCTGTAATATAACCGTCCAGATACAGTCCCGTCTCCTGTATCACAGTCTGTAATATAACCGTCCAGACACAGTCCCGTCTCCTGTATCACAGCCTGTAATATAACCGTCCAGATACAGTCCCGTCTCTTGTATCACAGTCTGTAATATAACCGTCCAGACACAATCCCGTCTCCTGTATCACAGCCTGTAACATATCCGTCCAGACACAGTCCCGTCTCCTGTATCATTCTGTAATATAACCGTCCAGACACAGTCCCGTCTCCTGTATCAGTCTGTAATATAACCGTCCAGACACTGTCCTGTCTCCTGTATCAGTCTGTAATATAACCGTCCAGACACAGCCCCGTCTCCTGTATCACAGCCTGTAATCTAACCGTCCAGACACAGTCCCATCTCCTGTATCACAGCCTGTAATATAACCGTCCAGACAGTCCCGTCTCCTGTATCAGTCTGTAATACAACCGTCCAGACACAGTCCCGTCTCCTGTATCAGTCTGTAATATAACCGTCCAGACACAGTCCCATCTCCTGTATCACAGCCTGTAATATAACCGTCCAGACACAGTCCCGTCCCCTGTATCACAGCCTGTAATATAACCGTCCAGACACAGTCCCGTCTCCTGCATCACAGCCTGTAATATAACCGTCCAGACACAATCCGGTCCCCTGTATCACAGCCTGTAATATAACCGTCCAGACACAGTCCCGTCTCCTGCATTACAGCCTGTAATATAACCGTCCAGACACAGTACCATCTCCTGCATCACAGCCTGTAATATAATCGTCCAGACAGAGTCTCGTCTCCTTTATCACAGCCTGTAATATAACCGTCCAGACACAGTCCCGTCTCCTGCATCACAGCCTGTAATATAACCGTCCAGACAGAATCTCGTCTCCTGTATCACAGCCTGTAATATAACTGTCCAGACACAGTCCCGTCTCCTGTATCAGTCTGTAATATAACCGTCCAGACACAGTCCTGTCTCCTGTATCAGTCTGTAATATAACCGTCCAGACACAGCCCCGTCTCCTGTATCACAGCCTGTAATCTAACCGTCCAGACACAGTCCCATCTCCTGTATCACAGCCTGTAATATAACCGTCCAGACAGTCCCGTCTCCTGTATCAGTCTGTAATACAACCATCCAGACACAGTCCCGTCTCCTGTATCAGTCTGTAATATAACCGTCCAGACACAGTCCCATCTCCTGTATCACAGCCTGTAATATAACCGTCCAGGCACAGTCCCGTCTCCTGTATCACAGCCTGTGATATAACCGTCCAGACACAGTCCCGTCTCCTGTATCAGTCTATAATATAACCGTCCAGACACAGTCCCGTCTCCTGTATCACAGCCTGTAATATAACCGTCCAGACACAGTCCGGTCCCCTGTATCACAGCCTGTAATATAACCGTCCAGACACAGTCCCGTCTCCTGCATTACAGCCTGTAATATAACCGTCCAGACACAGTACCATCTCCTGCATCACAGCCTGTAATATAACCGTCCAGACAGAGTCTCGTCTCCTGTATCACAGCCTGTAATATAACCGTCCAGACACAGTCCCGTCTCCTGCATCACAGCCTGTAATATAACCGTCCAGACACAGTCCCGTCTCCTGTATCACAGCCTGTAATATAACCGTCCAGACACAGTCCAGTCTCCTGTATCACAGCCTGTAATATAACCGTCCAGACACAGTCCCGTCTCCTGCATCACAGCCTGTAATATAACCGTCCAGTCACACTCCCGTCTTCTGTATCACAGCCTGTAATATAACCGTCCAGACACAGTCCCGTCTCCTGTATCACAGCCTGTAATATAACCGTCCAGACAGTCCCGTCTCCAGCATCACAGTCTGTAATATAACCGTCCAGACACAGTCCCGTCTCCTGTATCACAGTCTGTAATATAGCCGTCCAGACACAGTCCTGTCTCCTGTATCTCAGCCTGTAATATAACCGTCCAGACACAGTCCCGTCTCCTGTATCACAGTCTGTAATATAATCGTCCAGACACAGTCCCATCTCCTGTATCAGACTGTAATATAACCGTCCAGACACAGTCCCGTCTCTTGTATCACAATCTGTAATATAACCGTCCAGACACAGTCCCGTCTCCTGTATCAAAGACTGTAATATAACCGTCCAGACACAGTCCCGTCTCCTGTATCACAGTCTGTAATATAACCGTCCAGATACAGTCCCGTCTCCTGTATCACAGTCTGTAATATAACTGTCCAGACACAGTCCCTTCTCCTGTATCACAGCCTGTAATATAACCATCCAGACACAGTCCCGTGTCCTGTATCACAGTCTGTAATATAACCGTCCAGACACAGTCCCGTCTCCTATATCACAGTCCCGTCGCCTATATCAGTCTGTAATATAACCGTCCAGACACAGTCCTGTCTCCTGTATCAGTCTGTAATATTACCGTCCAGACACAGTCCCGTCTCCTGTATCACAGTCTGTAATATAACCGTCCAGATACAGTCCCGTCTCCTGTATCACAGTCTGTAATATAACCGTCCAGACACAGTCCCGTCTCCTGTATCACAGCCTGTAATATAACCGTCCAGATACAGTCCCGTCTCTTGTATCACAGTCTGTAATATAACCGTCCAGACACAATCCCGTCTCCTGTATCACAGCCTGTAACATATCCGTCCAGACACAGTCCCGTCTCCTGTATCATTCTGTAATATAACCGTCCAGACACAGTCCCGTCTCCTGTATCACAGTCTGTAATATAACCGTCCAGACACAGTCCCGTCTCCTGTATCAGCCTGTAATATAACCGTCCAGTACACAGTCCCGTCTCCTGTATCAGTCTGTAATATAACCGTCCAGACACAGTCCCGTCTCCTGTATCAGTCTGTAATATAACGGTCCAAACACAGTCCCGTCTCGTGTATCACAGTCTGTAATATAACCGTCCAGACACAGTCCCATCTCATGTATCACAGCCTGTAATATAACCGTCCAGACACAGTCCTGTCTCCTGTATCACAGCCTGTAATATACCCGTCGAGACACAGTCCCGTCTCCTGTATCACAGCATGTAATATAACCATCCAGACACAGACCCGTCTCCTGTATCACAGCCGGTAATATAACCGTCCAGACACAGCTCCGTCTCCTGTATCACAGCCTGTTATATAACCGTCCAGACACAGTCCCGTCTCCTGTATCAAAGACTGTAATAGAACCGTCCACACACAGTCCCGTCTCCTGTATCACACACTGTAATATAATCGTCCAGACACAGTCCCGTCTCCTGTATCACAGCCTGTAATATAACCGTCCAGAGAGTCCCGTCTCCTGTATCACAGCCTGTAATTATAACTGTCCAGACACAGTCCCGTCTCCTGTATCAGTCTGTAATATAACCGTCCAGACACAGTCCCGTCTCCTGTATCAGTCTGTAATAAAGCCGTCCAGACACAGTCCCGTCTCCTGTATCACAGCCTGTAATATAACCGTCCAGACACAGTCCCGTCTCCTGTATCACAGCCTGTAATATAACCGTCCAGACAGTCCCATCTCCTGTATCACAGCCTGTAATATAACCGTCCAGACACAGTCCCATCTCATGTATCACAGCCTGTAATATAACCGTCCAGACACAGTCCTGTCTCCTGTATCACAGCCTGTAATATACCCGTCGAGACACAGTCCCGTCTCCTGTATCACAGCATGTAATATAACCATCCAGACACAGACCCGTCTCCTGTATCACAGCCGGTAATATAACCGTCCAGACACAGCTCCGTCTCCTGTATCACAGCCTGTTATATAACCGTCCAGACACAGTCCCGTCTCCTGTATCAAAGACTGTAATAGAACCGTCCACACACAGTCCCGTCTCCTGTATCACACACTGTAATATAATCGTCCAGACACAGTCCCGTCTCCTGTATCACAGCCTGTAATATAACCGTCCAGAGAGTCCCGTCTCCTGTATCACAGCCTGTAATTATAACTGTCCAGACACAGTCCCGTCTCCTGTATCAGTCTGTAATATAACCGTCCAGACACAGTCCCGTCTCCTGTATCAGTCTGTAATAAAGCCGTCCAGACACAGTCCCGTCTCCTGTATCACAGCCTGTAATATAACCGTCCAGACACAGTCCCGTCTCCTGTATCACAGCCTGTAATATAACCGTCCAGACAGTCCCATCTCCTGTATCACAGCCTGTAATATAACCGTCCAGACACAGTCCCATCTCATGTATCACAGCCTGTAATATAACCGTCCAGACACAGTCCTGTCTCCTGTATCACAGCCTGTAATATACCCGTCGAGACACAGTCCCGTCTCCTGTATCACAGCATGTAATATAACCATCCAGACACAGACCCGTCTCCTGTATCACAGCCGGTAATATAACCGTCCAGACACAGCTCCGTCTCCTGTATCACAGCCTGTTATATAACCGTCCAGACACAGTCCCGTCTCCTGTATCAAAGACTGTAATAGAACCGTCCACACACAGTCCCGTCTCCTGTATCACACACTGTAATATAATCGTCCAGACACAGTCCCGTCTCCTGTATCACAGCCTGTAATATAACCGTCCAGAGAGTCCCGTCTCCTGTATCACAGCCTGTAATTATAACTGTCCAGACACAGTCCCGTCTCCTGTATCAGTCTGTAATATAACCGTCCAGACACAGTCCCGTCTCCTGTATCAGTCTGTAATAAAGCCGTCCAGACACAGTCCCGTCTCCTGTATCACAGCCTGTAATATAACCGTCCAGACACAGTCCCGTCTCCTGTATCACAGCCTGTAATATAACCGTCCAGACAGTCCCATCTCCTGTATCACAGCCTGTAATATAACCGTCCAGACACAGTCCTGTCTCCTGTATCAGTCTGTAATATAACCGTCCAGACACAGTCCCGTCTCCTGTATCACAGCCTGTAATATAACCGCCCAGACACAGTCTCGTCTCCTGTATCAGTCTGTAATATAACCGTCCAGACGCAGTCCCGTCTCCTGTATCACAGCCTGTAATATAACCGTGCAGACACAGTCCCGTCTCCTGTATCACAGCCTGTAATATAACCGTCCAGACACAGTCCCGTCTCCTGTATCACAGCCTGTAATATAACCGTCCAGACACAGTCCCGTCTCCTGTATCACAGCCTGTAATATAACCGTCCAGACACAGTCCCGTCTCCTGTATCAGCCTGTAATATAACCGTCCAGACACAGTCCCGTCTCCTGTATCAGTCAGTAATCTAACGGTCCAGGCACAGTCCGGTCTCCTGTATCACAGCCTGTACTTTAACCGTCCAGACAGTCCCGTCTCCTGTATCACAGCCTGTAATATAACCGTCCAGACACAGTCCCGTCTCCTGTATCACAGTCTGTAATTATAACCGTCCAGACACAGTCCCGTCTCCTGTATCAGTCTGTAATATAACCGTCCAGACAGTCCCGTCTCCTGTATCAGTCTGTAATAAAGCCGTCCAGACACAGTCCCGTCTCCTGTATCAGTCTGTAATATAACCGTCCGGACACAGTCCCGTCTCCTGTATCAGTCTGTAATATAACCGTCCGGACACAGTCCCGTCTCCTGTATCACAGCCTGTAATATAACCGTCCAGACACAGTCCCATCTCCTGTATCACAGCCTGTAATATAACCGTCCAGACACATTCCCGTCTCCTGTATCACAGCCTGTAATATAGCCGTCCAGACACAGTCCCGTCTCCTGTATCACAGCATGTAATATAACCGTCCAGGCACAGTCCCGTCTCCTGTATCACAGCCTGCAATATAACCGTCCAGACACAGTCCCGTCTCCTGTATCACAGCCTGTAATATAACCGTCCAGACACAGTCCCGTCTCCTGTATCAAAGAGTGTAATAGAACCGTCCACACACAGTCCCGTCTCCTGTATCACAGACTGTAATATAACCGTCCAGACACAGTCCCGTCTCCTGTATCACAGCCTGTAATATAACCGTCCAGACAGTCCCGTCTCCTGTATCAGTCTGTAATACAACCGTCCAGACACAGTCCCGTCTCCTGTATCAGTCTGTAATATAACCGTCCAGACACAGTCCCATCTCCTGTATCACAGCCTGTAATATAAAACCGTCCAGACACAGTCCCGTCCCCTGTATCACAGCCTGTAATATAACCGTCCAGACATAGTCCCATCTCCTGTATCACAGCCTGTAATATAACCGTCCAGACAGAGTCTCGTCTCCTGTATCACAGCCTGTAATATAACCGTCCAGACACAGTCCCGTCTCCTGTATCACAGCCTGTAATATAACCGTCCAGACACAGTCCCGTCTCCTGTATCACAGCCTGTAATATAACCGTCCAGACACAGGCCCGTCTCCTGTATCAGTCTATAATATAACCGTCCAGACACAGTCCCGTCTCCTGTATCACGGCCTGTAATATAATCGTCCAGACACAGTCCCGTCTCCTGTACCACAGCCTGTAATATAACCGTCCAGACACAGTCCCGTCTCCTGTATCAGTCTGTAATATAACCGTCCAGACACAGTCCTGTCTCCTGTATCACAGCCTGTAATATAACCATCCAGACACAGTCCCGTCTCCTGCATCACAGCCTGTAATATAACCGTCCAGAGACAGTCCCGTCTCCTGTATCACAGCCTGTAATATAACCGTCCAGACACAGTCCCGTCTCCTGTATGACAGCCTGAAAAAGAACCGTCCAGACACAGTCCCGTCTCCTGCATCACAGCCTGTAATATAACCGTCCAGACACAGTCCCGTCTCCAGTATCACAGTCTGTAATATAACGGTCCAGACACAGTCCCGTCTGCTAAATCACAGCCTGTAATCTAACCGTCCAGACACAGTCCCGTCTCCTGTATCACAGCCTGTAATATAAGCGTCCAGACAGTCCCGTCTCCTGTATCAGTCTGTAATACAACCGTCCAGACACAGTCCCGTCTCCTGTATCAGTCTGTAATATAACCGTCCAGACACAGTCTCATCTCCTGTATCACAGCCTGTAATATAACCGTCCAGACACAGTCCCATCTCCTGTATCACAGCCTGTAATATAACCGTCCAGACACAGTCCCGTCCCCTGTATCACAGCCTGTAATATAACCGTCCAGACACAGTCCCGTCTCCTGTATCACAGCCTGTAATATAACCGTCCAGACATAGTCCCATCTCCTGTATCACAGCCTGTAATATAACCGTCCAGACACAGTCCCGTCTCCTGTATCAGTCTATAATATAACCGTCCAGACACAGTCCCATCTCCTGTATCACAGCCTGTAATATAACCGTCCAGACACAGTCCCGTCCCCTGTATCACAGCCTGTAATATAACCATCCAGACACAGTCCGGTCCCCTGTATCACAGCCTGTAATATAACCGTCCAGACATAGTCCCGTCTCCTGCATCACAGCCTGTAATATAACCGTCCAGACACAGTCCCATCTCCTGCATCACAGCCTGTAATATAACCGTCCAGACACAGTCCCGTCTCCTGTATCACAGCCTGTAATATAACCGTCCAGACACAGTCCCGTCTCCTGTATCACAGCCTGTAATATAACTGTCCAGACACAGTCCTGTCTCCTGTATCACAGTCTGTAATATAACCGTCCAGACACAGTCCCGTCTCCTGTATCACAGCCTGTAATATAACCGTCCAGTCACACTCCCGTCTCCTGTATCACAGCCTGTAATATAACCGTCCAGACACAGTCCCATCTCCTGTATCACAGCCTGTAATATAACCGTCCAGACAGTCCCGTCTCCTGTATCACAGTCTGTAATATAACCGTCCAGACACAGTCCTGTCTCCTGTATCACAGTCTGTAATATAACCGTCCAGACACAGTCCCGTCTCCTGTATCACAGTCTGTAATATAATCGTCCAGACACAGTCCCATCTCCTGTATCAGACTGTAATATAACCGTCCAGACACAGTCCCGTCTCCTGTATCACAATCTGTAATATAACCGTCCAGACACAGTCCCGTCTCCTGTATCAAAGACTGTAATATAACCGTCCAGACACAGTCCCGTCTCCTGTATCACAGTCTGTAATATAACCGTCCAGATACAGTCCCGTCTCCTGTATCACAGTCTGTAATATAACTGTCCAGACACAGTCCCTTCTCCTGTATCACAGCCTGTAATATAACCATCCAGACACAGTCCCGTCTCCTGTATCACAGTCTGTAATATAACCGTCCAGACACAGTCCCGTCTCCAATATCACAGTCCCGTCGCCTATATCACAGTCTGTAATGTAACCGTCCAGACACAGTCCTGTCTCCTGTATCAGTCTGTAATATTACCGTCCAGACACAGTCCCGTCTCCTGTATCACAGTCTGTAATATAACCGTCCAGATACAGTCCCGTCTCCTGTATCACAGTCTGTAATATAACCGTCCAGACACAGTCCCGTTTCCTGTATCACAGCCTGTAATATAACCTTCCAGATACAGTCCCGTCTCTTGTATCACAGTCTGTAATATAACCGTCCAGACACAATCCCGTCTCCTGTATCACAGCCTGTAACATATCCGTCCAGACACAGTCCCGTCTCCTGTATCAGTCTGTAATATAACCGTCCAGACACAGTCCCGTCTCCTGTATCACAGTCTGTAATATAACCGTCCAGACACAGTCCCGTCTCCTGTATCAGCCTGTAATATAACCGTCCAGACACCGTCCCGTCTCCTGTATCAGTCTGTAATATAACCGTCCAGACACAGTCCCGTCTCCTGTATCAGTCTGTAATATAACGGTCCAAACACAGTCCCGTCTCCTGTATCACAGTCTGTAATATAACCGTCCAGACACAGTCCCGTCTCATTTATCACAGCCTGTAATATATCCGTCCAGACACAGTCCTGTCTCCTGTATCACAGCCTGTAATACACCCGTCGAGACACAGTCCCGTCTCCTGTATCACAGCATGTAATATAACCATCCAGACACAGACCCGTCTCCTGTATCACAGCCGGTAATATAACCGTCCAGACACAGCTCCGTCTCCTGTATCACAGCCTGTTATATAACCGTCCAGACACAGTCCCGTCTCCTGTATCAAAGACTGTAATAGAACCGTCCAGACACAGTCCCGTCTCCTGTATCACACACTGTAATATAATCGTCCAGACACAGTCCCGTCTCCTGTATCACAGCCTGTAATATAACCGTCCAGAGTCCCGTCTCCTGTATCACAGCCTGTAATTATAACTGTCCAGACACAGTCCCGTCTCCTGTATCAGTCTGTAATATAACCGTCCAGACACAGTCCCGTCTCCTGTATCAGTCTGTAATAAAGCCGTCCAGACACAGTCCCGTCTCCTGTATCACAGCCTGTAATATAACCGTCCAGACACAGTCCCGTCTCCTGTATCACAGCCTGTAATATAACCGTCCAGACAGTCCCATCTCCTGTATCACAGCCTGTAATATAACCGTCCAGACACAGTCCTGTCTCCTGTATCAGTCTGTAATATAACCGTCCAGACACAGTCCCGTCTCCTATATCACAGTCTGTAATATAACCGCCCAGACACAGTCTCGTCTCCTGTATCAGTCTGTAATATAACCGTCCAGACCCAGTCACGTCTCCTGTATCACAGCCTGTAATATAAACGTGCAGACACAGTCCCGTCTCCTGTATCACAGCCTGTAATATAACCGTCCAGACACAGTCCCGTCTCCTGTATCACAGCCTGTAATATAACCGTCCAGACACAGTCCCGTCTCCTGTATCACAGCCTGTAATATAACCGTCCAGACACAGTCCCGTCTCCTGTATCAGCCTGTAATATAACCGTCCAGACACAGTCCCGTCTCCTGTAACAGTCAGTAATCTAACGGTCCAGGCACAGTCCCGTCTCCTGTATCACAGCCTGTACTTTAACCGTCCAGACAGTCCCGTCTCCTGTATCACAGCCTGTAATATAACCGTCCAGACACAGTCCCGTCTCCTGTATCACAGTCTGTAATTATAACCGTCCAGACACAGTCCCGTCTCCTGTATCAGTCTGTAATATAACCGTCCAGACAGTCCCGTCTCCTGTATCAGTCTGTAATAAAGCCGTCCAGACACAGTCCCGTCTCTTGTATCAGTCTGTAATATAACCGTCCGGACACAGTCCCGTCTCCTGTATCAGTCTGTAAAAAAACCGTCCGGACACAGTCCCGTCTCCTGTATCACAGCCTGTAATATAACCGTCCAGACACAGTCCCATCTCCTGTATCACAGCCTGTAATATAACCGTCCAGACACATTCCCGTCTCCTGTATCACAGCCTGTAATATAGCCGTCCAGACACAGTCCCGTCTCCTGTATCACAGCATGTAATATAACCGTCCAGGCACAGTCCCGTCTCCTGTATCACAGCCTGCAATATAACCGTCCAGACACAGTCCCGTCTCCTGTATCACAGCCTGTAATATAACCGTCCAGACACAGTCCCGTCTCCTGTATCAAAGAGTGTAATAGAACCGTCCAGACACAGTCCCGTCTCCTGTATCACAGACTGTAATATAACCGTCCAGACACAGTCCCGTCTCCTGTATCACAGCCTGTAATATAACCGTCCAGACAGTCCCATCTCCTGTATCAGTCTGTAATACAACCGTCCAGACACAGTCCCGTCTCCTGTATCACAGCCTGTAATATAACCGTCCAGACACAGTCCCATCTCCTGTATCACAGCCTGTAATATAACCGTCCAGACACAGTCCCGTCCCCTGTATCACAGCCTGTAATATAACCGTCCAGACATAGCCCCATCTCCTGTATCACAGCCTGTAATATAACCGTCCAGACATAGTCTCGTCTCCTGTATCACAGCCTGTAATATAACCGTCCAGACAGAGTCCCGTCTCCTGTATCAGTCTGTAATAAAGCCGTCCAGACACAGTCCCATCTCCTGTATCACAGCCTGTAATATAACCGTCCAGACACAGTCCCGTCTCCTGTATCACAGCCTGTAATATAACCGTCCAGACACAGTCCCGTCTCCTGTATCACAGCCTGTAATATAACCGTCCAGACACAGTCCCGTCTCCTGTATGTCTATAATATAACCGTCCAGACACAGTCCCGTCTCCTGTATCACAGCCTGTAATATAATCGTCCAGACACAGTCCCGTCTCCTGTACCACAGCCTGTAATATAACCGTCCAGACACAGTCCCGTCTCCTGTATCAGTCTGTAATATAACCGTCCAGACACAGTCCCGTCTCCTGTATCAGTCTGTAATAAAGCCGTCCAGACACAGTCCCGTCTCCTGTATCAGTCTGTAATATAACCGTCCAGACACAGTCCCGTCTCCTGTATCACAGCCTGTAATATAACCGTCCAGACACAGTCCAGTCTCCTGCATCACAGCCTGTAATATAACCGTCCAGACACAGTCCCGTCTCCTGTATCACAGCCTGTAATATAAGCGTCCAGACACAGTCCCGTCTCCTGCATCACTGCCTGTAATATAACCGTCCAGACACAGTCCCATCTCCTGTATCACAGTCTGTAATATAACGGTCCAGGCACAGTCCCGTCTGCTGAATCACAGCCTGTAATCTAACCGTCCAGACACAGTCCCGTCTCCTGTATCACAACCTGTAATATAACCGTCCAGACAGTCCCGTCTCCTGTATCAGTCTGTCATACAACCGTCCAGACACAGTCCCGTCTCCTGTATCAGTCTGTAATATAACCGTCCAGACACAGTCTCATCTCCTGTATCACAGCCTGTAATATAACCGTCCAGACACAGTCCCATCTCCTGTATCACAGCCTGTAATATAACCGTCCAGACACAGTCCCGTCCCCTGTATCACAGCCTGTAATATAACCGTCCAGACACAGTCCCGTCTCCTGTATCACAGCCTGTAATATAACCGTCCAGACATAGTCCCATCTCCTGTATCACAGCCTGTAATATAACCGTCCAGACACAGTCTCGTCTCCTGTATCACAGCCTGTAATATAACGGTCCAGACACAGTCCCGTCTCCTGTATCACAGCCTGTAATATAACCATCCAGATACAGTCCCGTCTCCTGTATCAGAGTGTGTAATATAACCGTCCAGACACAGTCCCGTCTCCTGTATCACAGTCTGTACTATAACCGTCCAGATACAGTCCCGTCTCCTGTATCACAGTCTGTAATTTCACTGTCCAGACACAGTCCCGTCTCCTGTATCACAGCCTGTAATGTAACCGTCCAGACACAGTCCCTTCTCCTGTATCACAGCCTGTAATATAGCCGTCCAGACACAGTCCCGTCTCCTGTATCACAGCCTGTAATTATAACCGTCCAGACACAGTCCCGTCTCCTGTATCACAGCCTGTAATATAACCGTCCAGGCACAGTCCTGTCTCCTGTATCACAGCCTGTAATATACCCGTCAAGAAACAGTCCCGTCTCCTGTATCACAGCATGTAATATAACCGTCCAGACACAGTCCCGTCTCCTGTATCAGTCTGTAATAAAGCCGTCCAGACACAGTCCCATCTCCTGTATCACAGCCTGTAATATAACCGTCCAGACACAGTCCCGTCTCCTGTATCACAGCCTGTAATATAACCGTCCAGACACAGTCCCGTCTCCTGTATCACAGCCTGTAATATAACCGTCCAGACACAGTCCCGTCTCCTGTATCAGTCTATAATATAACCGTCCAGACACAGTCCCGTCTCCTGTATCACAGCCTGTAATATAATCGTCCAGACACAGTCCCGTCTCCTGTACCACAGCCTGTAATATAACCGTCCAGACACAGTCCCGTCTCCTGTATCACAGTCTGTAATTATAACCGTCCAGACACAGTCCCGTCTCCTGTATCAGTCTATAATATAACCGTCCAGACACAGTCCCGTCTCCTGTATCACAGCCTGTAATATAATCGTCCAGACACAGTCCCCGTCTCCTGTACCACAGCCTGCAATAGAACCGTCCAAAGTCCCGTCTCCTGTATCACAGACTGTTTTATAACCGTCCAGACACAGTCCCGTCTCCTGTACCACAGCCTGCAATAGAACCGCCCAGACACAGTCCCGTCTCCTGTATCACAGACTGTAATATAACCGTCCAGACACAGTCCCATCTCCTGTTACACAGCCTGTAATATAACCGTCCAGACAGTCCCGTCTCCTGTATCACAGCCTGTAATATAACCGTCCAGACACAGTGCCTTCTCCTGTGTCAGTCTGTAATATAACCGTCCAGACACAGTCCCGTCTCCTGTATCAGTCTGTAATATAACCGTCCAGACACAGTCCCTTCTCCTGTATCAGTCTGTAATAAAGCCGTCCAGACACAGTCCCGTCTCCTGTTTCACATCCTGTAATACAACCGTCCAGACACAGTCCCGTCTCCTGTATCACAGCCTGTAATATAACCGTCCAGACACAGTCCCGTCTCCTGTATCACAGCCTGTAATATAACTGTCCAGACACAGTCCCGTCTCCTGTATCAGTCTATAATATAACCGTCCAGACACAGTCACGTCTCCTGTACCACAGCCTGTAATATAAACGACCAGACACAGTCCCGTCTCCTGTATCAGTCTGTAATATAACCGTCCAGACACAGTCCTGTCTCCTGTATCAGTCTGTAATATAACCGTCCAGATACAGCCCCGTCTCCTGTATCACAGCCTGTAATCTAACCGTCCAGACACAGTCCCATCTCCTGTATCACAGCCTGTAAAATAACCGTCCAGACAGTCCCGTCTCCTGTATCAGTCTGTAATACACCCGTCCAGACACAGTCCCGTCTCCTGTATCAGTCTGTAATATAACCGTCCAGACACAGTCCCATCTCCTGTATCACAGCCTGTAATAAAACCGTCCAGACACAGTCCCGTCCCCTGTATCACAGCCTGTAATATAACCGTCCAGACACAGTCCCGTCTCCTGCATCACAGCCTGTAATATAACCGTCCAGACACAGTCCGGTCCCCTGTATCACAGCCTGTAATATAACCGTCCAGACACAGTCCCGTCTCCTGCATCACAGCCTGTAATATAACCGTCCAGATACAGTCCCATCTCCTGCATCACAGCCTGTAATATAACCGTCCAGACAGAGTCTCGTCTCCTGTATCACAGCCTGTAATATAACCGTCCAGACACAGTCCCGTCTCCTGCATCACAGCCTGTAATATAACCGTCCAGACACAGTCCCCTCTCCTGTATCACAGCCTGTAATATAACCGTCCAGACACAGTCCAGTCTCCTGTATCACAGCCTGTAATATAACCGTCCAGACACAGTCCCGTCTCCTGTATCACAGCCTGTAATATAACCGTCCAGTCACACTCCCGTCTCCTGTATCACAGCCTGTAATATAACCGTCCAGACACAGTCCCGTCTCCTGTATCACAGCCTGTAATATAACCGTCCAGACAGTCCCGTCTCCTGTATCACAGTCTGTAATATAACCGTCCAGACACAGTCCCGTCTCCTGTATCACAGTCTGTAATATAGCCGTCCAGACACAGTCCCGTCTCCTGTATCTCAGCCTGTAATATAACCGTCCAGACACAGTCCCGTCTCCTGTATCACAGTCTGTAATATAACCGTCCAGACACAGTCCCGTCTCCTGTATCACAGCCTGTAATATAATCGTCCAGACACAGTCCCATCTCCTGTATCAGACTGTAATATAACCGTCCAGACACAGTCCCGTCTCCTGTATCACAATCTGTAATATAACCGTCCAGACACAGTCCCGTCTCCTGTATCAAAGACTGTAATATAACCGTCCAGACACAGTCCCGTCTCCTGTATCAGACTGTAATATAACCGTCCAGACACAGTCCCGTCTCCTGTATCACAATCTGTAATATAACCGTCCAGATACAGTCCCGTCTCCTGTATCACAGCCTGTAATATAACCGTCCAGTCACACTCCCGTCTCCTGTATCACAGACTGTAATATAACCGTCCAGACACAGTCCCGTCTCCTGTATCACAGCCTGTAATATAAACGTCCAGACAGTCCCGTCTCCTGTATCACAGTCTGTAATATAACCGTCCAGACACAGTCCCGTCTCCTGTATCACAGTCTGTAATATAACCGTCCAGACACAGACCCGTCTCCTGTATCTCAGCCTGTAATATAACCGTCCAGACACAGTCCCGTCTCCTGTATCACAGTCTGTAATATAACCGTCCAGACACAGTCCCGTCTCCTGTATCACAGTCTGTAATATAATCATCCAGACACAGTCCCATCTCCTGTATCAGACTGCAATATAACCGTCCAGACACAGTCCCGTCTCCTGTATCAAAGACTGTAATATAACCGTCCAGACACAGTCCCGTCTCCTGTATCACAGTCTGTAATATAACCGTCCAGATACAGTCCCGTCTCCTGTATCACAGTCTGTAATATAACTGTCCAGACACAGTCCCTTCTCCTGTATCACAGCCTGTAATATAACCATCCAGACACAGTCCCGTCTCCTGTATCACAGTTTGTAATATAACCGTCCAGACACAGTCCCATCTCCTATATCACAGTCCCATCGCCTATATCACAGTCTGTAATATAACCGTCCAGACACAGTCCTGTCTCCTGTATCAGTCTGTAATATTACCGTCCAGACACAGTCCCGTCTCCTGTATCACAGTCTGTAATATAACCGTCCAGACACAGTCCCGTCTCCTGTATCACAGCCTGTAATATAACAGTCCAGATACAGTCCCGTCTCTTGTATCACAGTCTGTAATATAACCGTCCAGACACAATCCATCTCCTGTATCACAGCCTGTAACATATCCGTCCAGACACAGTCCCGTCTCCTGCATCACAACCTGTAATATAACCGTCCAGACACAGTCCCCTCTCCTGTATCACAGCCTGTAATATAACCGTCCAGACACAGTCCAGTCTCCTGTATCACAGCCTGTAATATAACCGTCCAGACACAGTCCCGTCTCCTGTATCACAGCCTGTAATATAACCGTACAGTCACACTCCCGTCTCCTGTATCACAGCCTGTAATATAACCGTCCAGACACAGTCCCGTCTCCTGTATCACAGCCTGTAATATAACCGTCCAGACAGTCCCGTCTCCTGTATCACAGTCTGTAATATAACCGTCCAGACACAGTCCCGTCTCCTGTATCACAGTCTGTAATATAGCCGTCCAGACACAGTCCCGTCTCCTGTATCTCAGCCTGTAATATAACCGTCCAGACACAGTCCCAACTCCTGTATCACAGTCTGTAATATAACCGTCCAGACACAGTCCCGTCTCCTGTATCACAGTCTGTAATATAATCGTCCAGACACAGTCCCATCTCCTGTATCAGACTGTAATATAACCGTCCAGACACAGTCCCGTCTCCTGTATCACAATCTGTAATATAACCGTCCAGACACAGTCCCGTCTCCTGTATCAAAGACTGTAATATAACCGTCCAGACACAGTCCCATCTCCTGTATCAGACTGTAATATAACCGTCCAGACACAGTCCCGTCTCCTGTATCACAATCTGTAATATAACCGTCCAGACACAGTCCCGTCTCCTGTATCAAAGACTGTAATATAATTGTCCAGACACAGTCCCGTCTCCTGTATCACAGTCTGTAATATAACCGTCCAGATACAGTCCCGTCTCCTGTATCACAGCCTGCAATATAACCGTCCAGTCACACTCCCGTCTCCTGTATCACAGCCTGTAATATAACCGTCCAGACACAGTCCCGTCTCCTGTATCACAGCCTGTAATATAAATGTCCAGACAGTCCCGTCTCCTGTATCACAGTCTGTAATATAACCGTCCAGACACAGTCCCGTCTCCTGTATCACAGTCTGTAATATAGCCGTCCAGACACAGTCCCGTCTCCTGTATCTCAGCCTGTAATATAACTGTCCAGACACAGTCCCGTCTCCTGTATCACAGTCTGTAATATAACCGTCCAGACACAGTCCCGTCTCCTGTATCACAGTGTGTAATATAATCGTCCAGACACAGTCCCATCTCCTGTATCAGACTGTAATATAACCGTCCAGACACAGTCCGTCTCCTGTATCAAAGACTGTAATATAACCGTCCAGACACAGTCCCGTCTCCTGTATCACAGTCTGTAATATAACCGTCCAGATACAGTCCCGTCTCCTGTATCACAGTCTGTAATATAACTGTCCAGACACAGTCCCTTCTCCTGTATCACAGCCTGTAATATAACCATCCAGACACAGTCCCGTCTCCTGTATCACAGTTTGTAATATAACCGTCCAGACACAGTCCCGTCTCCTGTATCACAGTCTGTAATATAACCGTCCAGACACAGTCCCGTCTCCTGTATCACAGCCTGTAATATAACCGTCCAGATACAGTCCCGTCTCTTGTATCACAGTCTGTAATATAACCGTCCAGACACAATCCCGTCTCCTGTATCACAGCCTGTAACATATCCGTCCAGACACAGTCCCGTCTCCTGTATCAGTCTGTAATATAACCCTCCAGACACAGTCCCGTCTCCTGTTTCACAGTCTGTACTATAACCGTCCAGACACAGTCCCGTCTCCTGTATCAGCCTGTAATATATCCGTCCAGACACAGTCCCGTCTCCTGTATCAGTCTGTAATATAACCCTCCAGACACAGTCCCGTCTCCTGTATCACAGTCTGTAATATAACCGTCCAGACACAGTCCCGTCTCCTGTATCAGCCTGTAATATAACCGTCCAGACACAGTCCCGTCTCCTGTATCAGTCTGTAATATAACCGTCCAGACACAGTCCCGTCTCCTGTATCAGTCTGTAATATAACGGTCCAAACACAGTCCCGTCTCCTGTATCACAGTCTGTAATATAACCGTCCAGACACAGTCCCGTCTCATGTATCACAGCCTGTAATATAACCGTCCAGACACAGTCCTGTCTCCTGTATCACAGCCTGTAATATACCCGTCGAGACACAGTCCCGTCTCCTGTATCACAGCATGTAATATAACCATCCAGACACAGACCCGTCTCCTGTATCACAGCCGGTAATATAACCGTCCAGACACAGCTCCGTCTCCTGTATCACAGCCTGTTATATAACCGTCCAGACACAGTCCGTCTCCTGTATCAAAGACTGTAATAGAACCGTCCAGACACAGTCCCGTCTCCTGTATCACGCACTGTGATATAATCGTCCAGACACAGTCCCGTCTCATGTATCACAGCCTGTAATATAACCGTCCAGAGAGTCCCGTCTCCTGTATCACAGCCTGTAATTATAACTGTCCAGACACAGTCCCGTCTCCTGTATCAGTCTGTAATATAACCGTCCAGACACAGTCCCATCTCCTGTATCACAGCCTGTAATATAACCGTCCAGACAGTCCCGTCTCCTGTATCACAGCCTGTAATGTAACCGTCCAGACACAGTCCCTTCTCCTGTGTCAGTCTGTAATATAGCCGTCCAGACACAGTCCCGTCTCCTGTATCAGTCTGTAATATAACCGTCCAGACACAGTCCCTTCTCCTGTATCAGTCTGTAATAAAGCCGTCCAGACACAGTCCCGTCTCCTGTTTCACATCCTGTAATACAACCGTCCAGACACAGTCCGTCTCCTGTATCACAGCCTGTAATATAACCGTCCAGACACAGTCCCGTCTCCTGTATCACAGCCTGTAATATAACTGTCCAGACACAGTCCCGTCTCCTGTATCAGTCTATAATATAACCGTCCAGACACAGTCCCGTCTCCTGCACCACAGCCTGTAATATAAACGACCAGACACAGTCCCGTCTCCTGTACCAGCCTGTAATATAACCGTCCAGACACAGTCCTGTCTCCTGTATCAGTCTGTAATATAACCGTCCAGACACAGCCCCGTCTCCTGTATCACAGCCTGTAATCTAACCGTCCAGACACAGTCCCATCTCCTGTATCACAGCCTGTAAAATAACCGTCCAGACAGTCCCGTCTCCTGTATCAGTCTGTAATACACCCGTCCAGACACAGTCCCGTCACCTGTATCAGTCTGTAATAAACTGTCCAGACACAGTCCCATCTCCTGTATCACAGACTGTAATAAAACCGTCCAGACACAGTCCCGTCCCCTGTATCACAGCCTGTAATATAACCGTCCAGACACAGTCCCGTCTCCTGCATCACAGCCTGTAATATAACCGTCCAGACACAGTCCGGTCCCCTGTATCACAGCCTGTAATATAACCGTCCAGACACAGTCCCGTCTCCTGCATCACAGCCTGTAATATAACCGTCCAGATACAGTCCCATCTCCTGCATCACAGCCTGTAATATAACCGTCCAGACAGAGTCTCGTCTCCTGTATCACAGCCTGTAATATAACCGTCCAGACACAGTCCCGTCTCCTGCATCACAGCCTGTAATATAACCGTCCAGACACAGTCCCCTCTCCTGTATCACAGCCTGTTATATAACCGTCCAGACACAGTCCAGTCTCCTGTATCACAGCCTGTAATATAACCGTCCAGACACAGTCCCGTCTCCTGTATCACAGCCTGTAATATAACCGTCCAGTCACACTCCCGTCTCCTGTATCACAGCCTGTAATATAACCGTCCAGACACAGTCCCATCTCCTGTATCACAGCCTGTAATATAACCGTCCAGACAGTCCCGTCTCCTGTATCACAGTCTGTAATATAACCGTCCAGACACAGTCCCGTCTCCTGTATCACAGTCTGTAATATAGCCGTCCAGACACAGTCCCGTCTCCTGTATCACAGCCTGTAATATAACCGTCCAGACACAGTCCCGTCTCCTGTATCAGACTGTAATATAACCGTCCAGACACAGTCCCGTCTCCTGTATCACAATCTGTAATATAACCGTCCAGATACAGTCCCGTCTCCTGTATCACAGCCTGTAATATAACCGTCCAGTCACACTCCCGTCTCCTGTATCACAGCCTGTAATATAACCGTCCAGACACAGTCCCCTCTCCTGTATCACAGCCTGTAATATAACCGTCCAGACAGTCCCATCTCCTGTATCACAGCCTGTAATATAACCGTCCAGACACAGTCCTGTCTCCTGTATCAGTCTGTAATATAACCGTCCAGACACAGTCCCGTCTCCTGTGTCACAGCCTGTAATATAATCGTCCAGACACAGTCCCGTCTCCTGTATCACAGCCTGTAATATAACCGCCCAGACACAGTCTCGTCTCCTGTATCAGTCTGTAATATAACCGTCCAGACGCAGCCCCGTCTCCTGTATCACAGCCTGTAATATAACCGTGCAGACACAGTCTCGTCTCCTGTATCACAGCCTGTAATATAACCGTCCAGACACAGTCCCGTCTCCTGTATCACAGCCTGTAATATAACCGTCCAGACACAGTCCCATCTCCTTTATCACAGCCTGTAATATAACCGTCCAGACACAGTCCCGTCTCCTGTATCAGCCTGTAATATAACCGTCCAGACACAGTCCCGTCTCCTGTATCAGTCAGTAATCTAACGGTCCAGGCACAGTCCCATCTCCTGTATCACAGCCTGTACTTTAACCGTCCAGACAGTCCCGTCTCCTGTATCACAGTCTGTAATTATAACCGTCCAGACACAGTCCCGTCTCCTGTATCAGTCTGTAATATAACCGTCCAGACAGTCCCGTCTCCTGTATCAGTCTGTAATAAAACCGTCCAGACACAGTCCCGTCTCCTGTATCATTCTGTAATATAACCGTCCAGACACAGTCCCGTCTCCTGTATCAGTCTGTAATATAACCGTCCGGACACAGTCCCGTCTCCTGTATCACAGCCTGTAATATAACCGTCCAGACACAGTCCCATCTCCTGTATCACAGCCTGTAATATAACCGTCCAGACACATTCCCGTCTCCTGTATCACAGCCTGTAATATAGCCGTCCAGACACAGTCCCGTCTCCTGTATCACAGCATGTAATATAACCATCCAGGCACAGTCCCGTCTCCTGTATCACAGCCTGCAATATAACCGTCCAGACACAGTCCCGTCTCCTGTATCACAGCCTGTAATATAACCGTCCAGACACAGTCCCGTCTCCTGTGTCAAAGAGTGTAATAGAACCGTCCAGACACAGTCCCGTCTCCTGTATCACAGACTGTAATATAACCGTCGAGACACAGTCCCATCTCCTGTATCACAGCCTGTAATATAACCGTCCAGACAGTCCCGTCTCCTGTATCACTGCCTGTAATATAACCGTCCAGACACAGTCCAGTCTCCTGTATCACTGTCTGTAATTGTAACCGTCCAGACACAGTCCCGTCTCCTGTATCAGTCTGTAATATTACCGTCCAGACACAGTCCCTTCTCCTGTATCAGTCTGTAATAAAGCCGTCCAGACACAGTGCCGTCTCCTGTATCACAGCCTGTAATATAACCGTCCAGACACAGTCCCGTCTCCTGTATCACAGCCTGAAATATAACCGTCCAGACATAGTCCCGTCTCCTGTATCACAGCCTGTAATATAACTGTCCAGACACAGTCCCGTCTCCTGTATCAGTCTATAATATAACCGTCCAGAAACAGTCCCGTCTCCTGTACCACAGCCTGTAATATAACCGACCAGACACAGTCCCGTCTCCTGTATCACAGTCTGTAATTATAACCGTTCAGACACAATCCCGTCTCCTGTATCAGTCTGTAATATAACCGTCCAGACACAGTCCTGTCTCCTGTATCACTCTGTAATATAACCGTCCAGACACAGTCCCGTCTCCTGTATCACAGCCTGTAATATAACCGTCCAGACACAGTCCCGTCTCCTGTATCACAGCCTGTAATATAACCGTCCAGACACAGTCCCGTCTCCTGTATCACAGCCTGTAATATAACCGTCCAGACACAGTCCCGTCTCCTGTATCACAGCCTGTAATATAACCGTCCAGACACAGTCCCGTCTCCTGTATCACAGCCTGTAATATAACCGTCCAGACACAGTCCCGTCTCCTGCATCACAGCCTGTAATATAACCGTCCAGACACAGTCCCATCTCCTGTATCACAGTCTGTAATATAACTGTCCAGACACAGTCCCATGTGCTGAATCACAGCCTGTAATCTAACCGTCCAGACACAGTCCCGTCTCCTGTATCACAGCCTGTAATATAACCGTCCAGACAGTCCGTCTCCTGTATCAGTCTGTAATACAACCGTCCAGACACAGTCCGTCTCCTGTATCAGTCTGTAATAAAACCGTCCAGACACAGTCCCATCTCCTGTATCACAGCCTGTAATATAACCGTCCAGACACAGTCCCGTCCCCTGTATCACAGCCTGCATATAACCGTCCAGACATAGTCCCATCTCCTGTATCACAGCCTGCAATATAACCGTCCAGACATAGTCTCGTCTCCTGTATCACAGCCTGTAATATAACCGTCCAGACACAGTCCCGTCTCCTGTATCAGTCTGTAATAAAGCCATCCAGACACAGTCCCATCTCCTGTATCACAGCCTGTAATATAACCGTCCAGACACAGTCCCGTCTCCTCTATCACAGCCTGTAATATAACTGTCCAGACACAGTCCCGTCTCCTGTATCAGTCTATAATATAACCGTCCAGACACAGTCCCGTCTCCTGTATCACAGCCTGTAATATAATCGTCCAGACACAGTCCCGTCTCCTGTACCACAGCCTGTAATATAACCGCCCAGACACAGTCCCGTCTCCTGTATCAGTCTGTAATATAACCGTCCAGACACAGTCCCGTCTCCTGTATCAGTCTGTAATAAAGCCGTCCAGACACAGTCCCGTCTCCTGTATCAGTCTGTATTATAACCGTCCAGACACAGTCCCGTCTCCTGTATCACAGCCTGTAATATAACCGTCCAGACACAGTCCCGTCTCCTGCATCCCAGCCTGTAATATAACCGTCCAGACACAGTCCCGTCTCCTGTATCACAGCCTGTAATATAACCGTCCAGACACAGTCCCGTCTCCTGTATCACAGCCTGAAATATAACCGTCCAGACACAGTCCCGTCTCCTGCATCACAGCCTGTAATATAACCGTCCAGACACAGTCCCGTCTCCTGTATCACAGTCTGTAATATAACCGTCCAGACACAGTCCCGTCTGCTGAATCACAGCCTGTAATCTAACCGTCCAGACACAGTCCCGTCTCCTGTATCACAGCCTGTAATATAACCGTCCAGACAGTCCCGTCTCCTGTATCAGTCTGTAATACAACCGTCCAGACACAGTCCCGTCTCCTGTATCAGTCTGTAATATAACCGTCCAGACACAGTCTCATCTCCTGTATCACAGCCTGTAATATAACCGTCCAGACACAGTCCCATCTCCTGTATCACAGCCTGTAATATAACCGTCCAGACACAGTCCCGTCCCCTGTATCACAGCCTGTAATATAACCGTCCAGACACAGTCCCATCTCCTGTATCACAGCCTGTAATATAACCGTCCAGACATAGTCCCATCTCCTGTATCACAGCCTGTAATATAACCGTCCAGACATAGTCCCATCTCCTGTATCACAGCCTGTAATATAACCGTCCAGACATAGTCTCGTCTCCTGTATCACAGCCTGTAATATAACCGTCCAGAAACAGTCCCGTCTCCTGTATCACAGCCTGTAATATAACCATCCAGACACAGTCCCGTCTCCTGTATCAGAGAGTGTAATATAACCGTCCAGACACAGTCCCTTCTCCTGTATCACAGCCTGAAATATAACCGTCCAGACACTGTCCTGTCTCCTGTATCACAGTCTGTACTATAACCGTCCAGATGCAGTCCCGTCTCCTGTATCACAGTCTGTAATATAACCGTCCAGACACAGTCCCGTCTCCTGTAGCACAGTCTGTAATATAACCGTCCAGACACAGTCCCGTCTCCTGTATCAGTCTGTAATATAACCGTCCAGACACAGTCCCGTCTCCTGTATCACAGTCTGTAATATAACCGTCCAGACACAGTCCCGTCTCCTGTATCACAGCCTGTAATATAACCATCCAGACACAGTCCGGTCTCCTGTATCACAGCCTGTAATATAACCGTCCAGGCGCAGTCCCGTCTCCTGTATCAGTCTGTAATATAACTGTCCAGACACAGACCCGTCCCCTGTATCACAGTCTGTAATATAACCGTCCAGACACAGTCCCGTCTCCTGTATCACAGCCTGTAATATAACCGTGCAGACACAGTCCCGTCTCCTGTATCACAGCCTGTAATATAACCGTCCAGACACAGTCCCGTCTCCTGTATCACAGCCTGTAATATAACCGTCCAGACACAGTCCTGTCTCCTGTATCAGCCTGTAATATAACCGTCCAGACACAGTCCCGTCTCCTGTATCAGTCAGTAATCTAACGGTCCAGGCACAGTCCCGTCTCCTGTATCACAGCCTGTACTTTAACTGTCCAGACAGTCCCGTCTCCTGTATCACAGCCTGTAATATAACCGTCCAGACACAGTCCCGTCTCCTGTATCACAGTCTGTAATTATAACCGTCCAGACACAGTCCCGTCTCCTGTATCAGTCTGTAATATAACCGTCCAGACAGTCCCGTCTCCTGTATCAGTCTGTAATAAAGCCGTCCAGACACAGTCCCGTCTCCTGTATCAGTCTGTAATATAACCGTCCGGACACAGTCCCGTCTCCTGTATCAGTCTGTAATAAAGCCGTCCAGACACAGTCCCGTCTCCTGTATCACAGACTGTAATATAACCGTCCAGACACAGTCCCATCTCCTGTATCACAGCCTGTAATATAACCGTCCAGACAGTCCCGTCTCCTTTATCACAGCCTGTAATATAACGGTCCAGACACAGTCCCTTCTCCTGTATCAGTCTGTAATATAACCGTCCAGACACAGTCCCGTCTCCTGTATCAGTCTGTAATATAACCGTCCAGACACAGTCCCTTCTCCTGTATCAGTCTGTAATAAAGCCGTCCAGACACGGTCCCGTCTCCTGTATCACATCCTGTAATATAACCGTCCAGACACAGTCCCGTCTCCTGTATCACAGCCTGTAATATAACCGTCCAGACACAGTCCCGTCTCCTGTATCACAGCCTGTAATATAACTGTGCAGACACAGTCCCGTCTCCTGTATCAGTCTATAATATAACCGTCCAGACACAGTCCCGTCTCCTGTACCACAGCCTGTAATATAACCGACCAGACACAGTCACGTCTCCTGTATCAGTCTGTAATATAACCGTCCAGACACAGTCCTGTCTCCTGTATCAGTCTGTAATATAACCGTCCAGACACAGCCCCGTCTCCTGTATCACAGCCTGTAATCTAACCGTCCAGACACAGTCCCATCTCCTGTATCACAGCCTGTAATATAACCGTCCAGACAGTCACATCTCCTGTATCAGTCTGTAACACAACCGTCCAGACACAGTCCCGTCTCCTGTATCAGTCTGTAATATAACCGTCCAGACACAGTCCCATCTCCTGTATCACAGCCTGTAATATAACCGTCCAGACACAGTCCCGTCCCCTGTAGCACAGCCTGTAATATAACCGTCCAGACACAGTCCCATCTCCTGCATCACAGCCTGTAATATAACCGTCCAGACAGAGTCTCGTCTCCTGTATCACAGCCTGTAATATAACCGTCCAGACACAGTCCCGTCTCCTGCATCACAGCCTGTAATATAACCGTCCAGACACAGTCCCGTCTCCTGTATCAGTCTGTAATAAAGCCGTCCAGACACAGTCCCGTCTCCTGTATCAGTCTGTAATATAACCGTCCAGACACAGTCCCGTCTCCTGTATCACAGCCTGTAATACAACCGTCCAGGCACAGTACCGTCTCCTGTATCAGTCTGTAATAAAGCCGTCCAGACACAGTCCCGTCTCCTGCATCAGTCTGTAATATAACCGTCCAGACACAGTCCCATCTCCTGTATCACAGTCTGTAATATAACCGTCCAGACACAGTCCCGTCTCCTGTATCACAGTCTGTAATATAACCGTCCAGACACAGTCCCGTCTCATGCATCACAGCCTGTAATATAACCGTCCAGACACAGTCCCGTCTACTGTGTCACAGCCTGTAATATAACCATCCAGACACAGTCCCGTCTCCTGCATCACAGCCTGTAATATAACCGTCCAGACACAGTCCCGTCTCCTGTATCAGTCTGTAATAAAGCCGTCCAGACACAGTCGCGTCTCCTGTATCATTCTGTAATATAACCGTCCAGACACAGTCCCGTCTCCTGTATCACAGCCTGTAATATAACCGTCCAGACACAGTCCCGTCTCCTGTATCACAGCCTGCAATATAACCATCCAGACACAGTCCCGTCTCCTGTATCAAAGACTGCAATAGAACCGTCCAGTCACAGTCCCGTCTCCTGTATCACAGACTGTAATATAACCGTCCAGACACAGTCCCGTCTCCTGTATCACAGCCTGTAATATAACCGTCCAGACTGTCCCGTCTCCTGTATCACAGCCTGTGATATAACCGCCCAGACACAGTCCCGTCTCCTGTATCAGCCTGTGATATAACCGTCCAGACACAGTCCCGTCTCCTGTATCACAGCCTGTAATATAACCGTCCAGACACAGTCCCGTCTCCTGCATCACAGCTTGTAATATAACCGTCCAGACACAGTCCTGTCTCCTGTATCACAGTCTGTAATATAACCGTCCAGACACAGTCCCGTCTGCTGAATTACAGCCTGTAATCTAACCGTCCAGACACAGTCCCGTCTCCTGTACCACAGCCTGTAATATAACCGTCCAGACAGTCCCGTCTCCTGTATCAGTCTATAATACAACCGTCCAGACAGAGTCCCGTCTCCTGTATCACAGCCTGTAATATAACCGTCCAGACACAGTCCCGTCTCCTGTATCACAGCCTGTAATATAACCGTCCATAGTCGCATCTCCTGTATCACAGCCTGTAATAAAGCCGTCGAGACATAGTCTCGTCTCCTGTATCACAGCCTGTAATATAACCGTTCAGACACAGTCCCGTCTCCTGTATCACAGCCTGTAATATAACCATCCAGACACAGTCCCGTCTCCTGTATCAGTCTGTAATATAATGGTCCAGACACAGTCCCGTCCCCTGTATCACAGCCTGTAATATAACCGTCCAGACACAGTCCCGTCTCCTGTATCACAGCCTGTAATATAACCGTCCAGACATAGTCCCATCTCCTGTATCACAGCCTGTAGTAAAGCCGTCGAGACATAGTCTCGTCTCCTGTATCACAGCCTGTCATATAACCGTCCAGACACAGTCCCATCTCCTGTATCACAGCCTGTAATATAACCGTCCAGACACATTCCCGTCTCCTGTATCACAGCCTGTAATATAGCCGTCCAGACACAGTCCCGTCTCCTGTATCACAGCATGTAATATAACCGTCCAGGCACAGTCCCGTCTCCTGTATCACAGCCTGCAATATAACCGTCCAGACACAGTCCCGTCTCCTGTATCACAGCCTGTAATATAACCGTCCAGACACAGTCCCGTCTCCTGTATCAAAGAGTGTAATAGAACCGTCCAGACACAGTCCCGTCTCCTGTATCACAGACTGTAATATAACCGTCCAGACACAGTCCCGTCTCCTGTATCACAGCCTGTAATATAACCGTCCAGACAGTCCCGTCTCCTGTATCAGTCTGTAATACAACCGTCCAGACACAGTCCCGTCTCCTGTATCAGTCTGTAATATAACCGTCCAGACACAGTCCCATCTCCTGTATCACAGCCTGTAATATAACCGTCCAGACACAGTCCCGTCCCCTGTATCACAGCCTGTAATATAACCGTCCAGACATAGTCCCATCTCCTGTATCACAGCCTGTAATATAACCGTCCAGACATAGTCTCGTCTCCTGTATCACAGCCTGTAATATAACCATCCAGACACAGTCCCGTCTCCTGTATCAGTCTGTAATAAAGCCGTCCAGACACAGTCCCATCTCCTGTATCACAGCCTGTAATATAACCGTCCAGACACAGTCCCGTCTCCTGTATCACAGCCTGTAATATAACCGTCCAGACACAGTCCCGTCTCCTGTATCACAGCCTGTAATATAACCGTCCAGACACAGTCCCGTCTCCTGTATCAGTCTATAATATAACCGTCCAGACACAGTCCCGTCTCCTGTATCACAGCCTGTAATATAATCGTCCAGACACAGTCCCGTCTCCTGTACCACAGCCTGTAATATAACCGTCCAGACACAGTCCCGTCTCCTGCATCACAGCCTGTAATATAACCGTCCAGACACAGTCCCGTCCCCTGTATCACAGCCTGTAATATAACCGTCCAGACACAGTCCCGTCTCCTGTATCACAGCCTGTAATATAACCGTCCAGACATAGTCCCATCTCCTGTATCACAGCCTGTAATATAACCGTCCAGACATAGTCTCGTCTCCTGTATCACAGCCTGTAATATAACCGTCCAGACACAGTCCCGTCTCCTGTATTACAGCCTGTGATATAACCATCCAGACACAGTCCCGTCTCCTTTATCAGAGTGTGTAATATAACCGTCCAGACACAGTCCCGTCTCCTGTATCACAATCTGTACTATAACCGTCCAGATACAGTCCCGTCTCCTGTATCACAGTCTGTAATTTCACTGTCCAGACACAGTCCCGTCTCCTGTATCACAGCCTGTAATGTAACCGTCCAGACACAGTCCCTTCTCCTGTATCACAGCCTGTTATATAGCCGTCCAGACACAGTCCCGTCTACTGTATCACAGCCTGTAATTATAACCGTCCAGACACAGTCCCGTCTCCTGTATCACAGCCTGTAATATAACCGTCCAGGCACAGTCCTGTCTCCTGTATCACAGCCTGTAATATACCCGTCAAGAAACAGTCCCGTCTCCTGTATCACAGCATGTAATATAACCGTCCAGACACAGTCCCGTCTCCTGTATCAGTCTGTAATAAAGCCGTCCAGACACAGTCCCATCTCCTGTATCACAGCCTGTAATATAACCGTCCAGACACAGTCCCGTCTCCTGTATCACAGCCTGTAATATAACCGTCCAGACACAGTCCCGTCTCCTGCATCACAGCCTGTAAAATAACCGTCCAGACACAGTCCCGTCTCCTGTATCAGTCTATAATATAACCGTCCAGACACAGTCCCGTCTCCTGTATCACAGCCTGTAATATAATCGTCCAGACACAGTCCCGTCTCCTGTACCACAGCCTGTAATATAACCGTCCAGACACAGTCCCATCTCCTGTATCACAGTCTGTAATTATAACCGTCCAGACACAGTCCCGTCTCCTGTATCAGTCTATAATATAACCGTCCAGACACAGTCCCGTCTCCTGTATCACAGCCTGTAATATAATCGTCCAGACACAGTCCCCGTCTCCTGTACCACAGCCTGCAATAGAACCGTCCAAAGTCCCGTCTCCTGTATCACAGACTGTAATATAACCGTCCAGACACAGTCCCGTCTCCTGTATCAGTCTGTAATATAACCGTCCAGACACAGTCCCTTCTCCTGTATCAGTCTGTAATAAAGCCGTCCAGAAACAGTCCCGTCTCCTGTATCACATCCTGTAATATAACCGTCCAGACACAGTCCCGTCTCCTGTATCACAGCCTGTAATATAACCGTCAAGACACAATCCCTTCTCCTGTATCACAGCCTGTAATATAACTGTCCAGACACAGTCCCGTCTCCTGTATCAGTCTATAATATAACCGTCCAGACACAGTCCCGTCTCCTGTACCACAGCCTGTAATATAACCAACCAGACACAGTCCCGTCTCCTGTATCAGTCTGTAATATAACCGTCCAGACACAGTCCTGTCTCCTGTATCAGTCTGTAATATAACCGTCCAGACACAGCCCCGTCTCCTGTATCACAGCCTGTAATCTAACCGTCCAGACACAGTCCCATCTCCTGTATCACAGCCTGTAATATAACCGTCCAGACAGTCCCGTCTCCTGTATCAGTCTGTAATACAACCGTCCAGACACAGTCCCGTCTCCTGTATCAGTCGGTAATATAACCGTCCAGACACAGTCCAATCTCCTGTATCACAGCCTGTAATATAACCGTCCAGGCACAGTCCCGTCTCCTGTATCACAGCCTGTGATATAACCGTCCAGACACAGTCCCGTCTCCTGTATCAGTCTATAATATAACCGTCCAGACACAGTCCCGTCTCCTGTATCACAGCCTGTAATATAATCGTCCAGACACAGTCCCGTCTCCTGTACCACAGCCTGCAATAGAACCGTCCAGACACAGTCCCGTCTCCTGTATCACAGTCTGTAATATAACCGTCCAGACACAGTCCCGTCTCCTGTAGCACAGTCTGTAATATAACCGTCCAGACACAGTCCCGTCTCCTGTATCAGTCTGTAATATAACCGTCCAGACACAGTCCCGTCTCCTGTATCACAGTCTGTAATATAACCGTCCAGACACAGTCCCGTCTCCTGTATCACAGCCTGTAATATAACCATCCAGACACAGTCCGGTCTCCTGTATCACAGCCTGTAATATAACCGTCCAGGCGCAGTCCCGTCTCCTGTATCAGTCTGTAATATAACTGTCCAGACACAGACCCGTCCCCTGTATCACAGTCTGTAATATAACCGTCCAGACACAGTCCCGTCTCCTGTATCACAGCCTGTAATATAACCGTGCAGACACAGTCCCGTCTCCTGTATCACAGCCTGTAATATAACCGTCCAGACACAGTCCCGTCTCCTGTATCACAGCCTGTAATATAACCGTCCAGACACAGTCCTGTCTCCTGTATCAGCCTGTAATATAACCGTCCAGACACAGTCCCGTCTCCTGTATCAGTCAGTAATCTAACGGTCCAGGCACAGTCCCGTCTCCTGTATCACAGCCTGTACTTTAACTGTCCAGACAGTCCCGTCTCCTGTATCACAGCCTGTAATATAACCGTCCAGACACAGTCCCGTCTCCTGTATCACAGTCTGTAATTATAACCGTCCAGACACAGTCCCGTCTCCTGTATCAGTCTGTAATATAACCGTCCAGACAGTCCCGTCTCCTGTATCAGTCTGTAATAAACCGTCCAGACACAGTCCCGTCTCCTGTATCAGTCTGTAATATAACCGTCCGGACACAGTCCCGTCTCCTGTATCAGTCTGTAATAAAGCCGTCCAGACACAGTCCCGTCTCCTGTATCACAGACTGTAATATAACCGTCCAGACACAGTCCCATCTCCTGTATCACAGCCTGTAATATAACCGTCCAGACAGTCCCGTCTCCTTTATCACAGCCTGTAATATAACGGTCCAGACACAGTCCCTTCTCCTGTATCAGTCTGTAATATAACCGTCCAGACACAGTCCCGTCTCCTGTATCAGTCTGTAATATAACCGTCCAGACACAGTCCCTTCTCCTGTATCAGTCTGTAATAAAGCCGTCCAGACACGGTCCCGTCTCCTGTATCACATCCTGTAATATAACCGTCCAGACACAGTCCCGTCTCCTGTATCACAGCCTGTAATATAACCGTCCAGACACAGTCCCGTCTCCTGTATCACAGCCTGTAATATAACTGTCCAGACACAGTCCCGTCTCCTGTATCAGTCTATAATATAACCGTCCAGACACAGTCCCGTCTCCTGTACCACAGCCTGTAATATAACCGACCAGACACAGTCACGTCTCCTGTATCAGTCTGTAATATAACCGTCCAGACACAGTCCTGTCTCCTGTATCAGTCTGTAATATAACCGTCCAGACACAGCCCCGTCTCCTGTATCACAGCCTGTAATCTAACCGTCCAGACACAGTCCCATCTCCTGTATCACAGCCTGTAATATAACCGTCCAGACAGTCACATCTCCTGTATCAGTCTGTAACACAACCGTCCAGACACAGTCCCGTCTCCTGTATCAGTCTGTAATATAACCGTCCAGACACAGTCCCATCTCCTGTATCACAGCCTGTAATATAACCGTCCAGACACAGTCCCGTCCCCTGTATCACAGCCTGTAATATAACCGTCCAGACACAGTCCCATCTCCTGCATCACAGCCTGTAATATAACCGTCCAGACAGAGTCTCGTCTCCTGTATCACAGCCTGCAATATAACCGTCCAGACACAGTCCCGTCTCCTGCATCACAGCCTGTAATATAACCGTCCAGACACAGTCCCGTCTCCTGTATCAGTCTGTAATAAAGCCGTCCAGACACAGTCCCGTCTCCTGTATCAGTCTGTAATATAACCGTCCAGACACAGTCCCGTCTCCTGTATCACAGCCTGTAATACAACCGTCCAGGCACAGTCCCGTCTCCTGTATCAGTCTGTAATAAAGCCGTCCAGACACAGTCCCGTCTCCTGTATCAGTCTGTAATATAACCGTCCAGACACAGTCCCATCTCCTGTATCACAGTCTGTAATATAACCGTCCAGACACAGTCCCGTCTCCTGTATCACAGTCTGTAATATAACCGTCCAGACACAGTCCCGTCTCATGCATCACAGCCTGTAATATAACCGTCCAGACACAGTCCCGTCTACTGTATCACACCCTGTAATATAACCATCCAGACACAGTCCCGTCTCCTGCATCACAGCCTGTAATATAACCGTCCAGACACAGTCCCGTCTCCTGTATCAGTCTGTAATAAAGCCGTCCAGACACAGTCGCGTCTCCTGTATCATTCTGTAATATAACCGTCCAGACACAGTCCCGTCTCCTGTATCACAGCCTGTAATATAACCGTCCAGACACAGTCCCGTCTCCTGTATCACAGCCTGCAATATAACCATCCAGACACAGTCCCGTCTCCTGTATCACAGTCTGTAATATAACCGCCCAGACACAGTCCCGTCTCCTGTATCAGCCTGTGATATAACCGTCCAGACACAGTCCCGTCTCCTGTATCACAGCCTGTAATATAACCGTCCAGACACAGTCCCGTCTCCTGTATCAAAGACTGCAATAGAACCGTCCAGTCACAGTCCCGTCTCCTGTATCACAGACTGTAATATAACCGTCCAGACACAGTCCCGTCTCCTGTATCACAGCCTGTAATATAACCGTCCAGACAGTCCCGTCTCCTGTATCACAGCCTGTGATATAACCGCCCAGACACAGTCCCGTCTCCTGTATCAGCCTGTGATATAACCGTCCAGACACAGTCCCGTCTCCTGTATCACAGCCTGTAATATAACCGTCCAGACACAGTCCCGTCTCCTGCATCACAGCTTGTAATATAACCGTCCAGACACAGTCCCGTCTCCTGTATCACAGTCTGTAATATAACCGTCCAGACACAGTCCCGTCTGCTGAATTACAGCCTGTAATCTAACCGTCCAGACACAGTCCCGTCTCCTGTACCACAGCCTGTAATATAACCGTCCAGACAGTCCCGTCTCCTGTATCACAGCCTGTAATATAACCGTCCAGACACAGTCCCGTCTCCTGTATCACAGCCTGTAATATAACCGTCCATAGTCCCATCTCCTGTATCACAGCCTGTAATCAAGCCGTCGAGACATAGTCTCGTCTCCTGTATCACAGCCTGTAATATAACCATTCAGACACAGTCCCGTCTCCTGTATCACAGCCTGTAATATAACCATCCAGACACAGTCCCGTCTCCTGTATCAGTCTGTAATATAATGGTCCAGACACAGTCCCGTCCCCTGTATCACAGCCTGTAATATAACCGTCCAGACACAGTCCCGTCTCCTGTATCACAGCCTGTAATATAACCGTCCAGACATAGTCCCATCTCCTGTATCACAGCCTGTAATAAAGCCGTCGAGACATAGTCTCGTCTCCTGTATCACAGCCTGTCATATAACCGTCCAGACACAGTCCCATCTCCTGTATCACAGCCTGTAATATAACCGTCCAGACACATTCCCGTCTCCTGTATCACAGCCTGTAATATAGCCGTCCAGACACAGTCCCGTCTCCTGTATCACAGCATGTAATATAACCGTCCAGGCACAGTCCCGTCTCCTGTATCACAGCCTGCAATATAACCGTCCAGACACAGTCCCGTCTCATGCATCACAGCCTGTAATATAACCGTCCAGACACAGTCCCGTCTACTGTATCACAGCCTGTAATATAACCATCCAGACACAGTCCCGTCTCCTGCATCACAGCCTGTAATATAACCGTCCAGACACAGTCCCGTCTCCTGTATCAGTCTGTAATAAAGCCGTCCAGACACAGTCGCGTCTCCTGTATCATTCTGTAATATAACCGTCCAGACACAGTCCCGTCTCCTGTATCACAGCCTGTAATATAACCGTCCAGACACAGTCCCGTCTCCTGTATCACAGCCTGCAATATAACCATCCAGACACAGTCCCGTCTCCTGTATCACAGTCTGTAATATAACCGCCCAGACACAGTCCCGTCTCCTGTATCAGCCTGTGATATAACCGTCCAGACACAGTCCCGTCTCCTGTATCACAGCCTGTAATATAACCGTCCAGACACAGTCCCGTCTCCTGTATCAAAGACTGCAATAGAACCGTCCAGTCACAGTCCCGTCTCCTGTATCACAGACTGTAATATAACCGTCCAGACACAGTCCCGTCTCCTGTATCACAGCCTGTAATATAACCGTCCAGACAGTCCCGTCTCCTGTATCACAGCCTGTGATATAACCGCCCAGACACAGTCCCGTCTCCTGTATCAGCCTGTGATATAACCGTCCAGACACAGTCCCGTCTCCTGTATCACAGCCTGTAATATAACCGTCCAGACACAGTCCCGTCTCCTGCATCACAGCTTGTAATATAACCGTCCAGACACAGTCCCGTCTCCTGTATCACAGTCTGTAATATAACCGTCCAGACACAGTCCCGTCTGCTGAATTACAGCCTGTAATCTAACCGTCCAGACACAGTCCCGTCTCCTGTACCACAGCCTGTAATATAACCGTCCAGACAGTCCCGTCTCCTGTATCACAGCCTGTAATATAACCGTCCAGACACAGTCCCGTCTCCTGTATCACAGCCTGTAATATAACCGTCCATAGTCCCATCTCCTGTATCACAGCCTGTAATCAAGCCGTCGAGACATAGTCTCGTCTCCTGTATCACAGCCTGTAATATAACCATTCAGACACAGTCCCGTCTCCTGTATCACAGCCTGTAATATAACCATCCAGACACAGTCCCGTCTCCTGTATCAGTCTGTAATATAATGGTCCAGACACAGTCCCGTCCCCTGTATCACAGCCTGTAATATAACCGTCCAGACACAGTCCCGTCTCCTGTATCACAGCCTGTAATATAACCGTCCAGACATAGTCCCATCTCCTGTATCACAGCCTGTAATAAAGCCGTCGAGACATAGTCTCGTCTCCTGTATCACAGCCTGTCATATAACCGTCCAGACACAGTCCCATCTCCTGTATCACAGCCTGTAATATAACCGTCCAGACACATTCCCGTCTCCTGTATCACAGCCTGTAATATAGCCGTCCAGACACAGTCCCGTCTCCTGTATCACAGCATGTAATATAACCGTCCAGGCACAGTCCCGTCTCCTGTATCACAGCCTGCAATATAACCGTCCAGACACAGTCCCGTCTCCTGTATCACAGCCTGTAATATAACCGTCCAGACACAGTCCCGTCTCCTGTATCAAAGAGTGTAATAGAACCGTCCAGACACAGTCCCGTCTCCTGTATCACAGACTGTAATATAACCGTCCAGACACAGTCCCGTCTCCTGTATCACAGCCTGTAATATAACCGTCCAGACAGTCCCGTCTCCTGTATCAGTCTGTAATACAACCGTCCAGACACAGTCCCGTCTCCTGTATCAGTCTGTAATATAACCGTCCAGACACAGTCCCATCTCCTGTATCACAGCCTGTAATATAACCGTCCAGACACAGTCCCGTCCCCTGTATCACAGCCTGTAATATAACCGTCCAGACATAGTCCCATCTCCTGTATCACAGCCTGTAATATAACCGTCCAGACATAGTCTCGTCTCCTGTATCACAGCCTGTAATATAACCGTCCAGACACAGTCCCGTCTCCTGTATCAGTCTGTAATAAAGCCGTCCAGACACAGTCCCATCTCCTGTATCACAGCCTGTAATATAACCGTCCAGACACAGTCCTGTCTCCTGTATCACAGCCTGTAATATAACCGTCCAGACACAGTCCCATCTCCTGTATCACAGCCTGTAATATAACCGTCCAGACACAGTCCCGTCTCCTGTATCAGTCTATAATATAACCGTCCAGACACAGTCCCGTCTCCTGTATCACAGCCTGTAATATAATCGTCCAGACACAGTCCCGTCTCCTGTACCACAGCCTGTAATATAACCGTCCAGACACAGTCCCGTCTCCTGCATCACAGCCTGTAATATAACCGTCCAGACACAGTCCCGTCCCCTGTATCACAGCCTGTAATATAACCGTCCAGACACAGTCCCGTCTCCTGTATCACAGCCTGTAATATAACCGTCCATACATAGTCCCATCTCCTGTATCACATCCTGCAATATAACCGTCCATACATAGTCTCGTCTCCTGTATCACAGCCTGTAATATAACCGTCCAGACACAGTCCCGTCTCCTGTATCACAGCCTGTGATATAACCATCCAGACACAGTCCCGTCTCCTTTATCAGAGTGTGTAATATAACCGTCCAGACACAGTCCCGTCTCCTGTATCACAATCTGTACTATAACCGTCCAGATACAGTCCCGTCTCCTGTATCACAGTCTGTAATTTCACTGTCCAGACACAGTCCCGTCTCCTGTATCACAGCCTGTAATGTAACCGTCCAGACACAGTCCCTTCTCCTGTATCACAGCCTGTTATATAGCCGTCCAGACACAGTCCCGTCTACTGTATCACAGCCTGTAATTATAACCGTCCAGACACAGTCCCGTCTCCTGTATCACAGCCTGTAATATAACCGTCCAGGCACAGTCCTGTCTCCTGTATCACAGCCTGTAATATACCCGTCAAGAAACAGTCCCGTCTCCTGTATCACAGCATGTAATATAACCGTCCAGACACAGTCCCGTCTCCTGTATCAGTCTGTAATAAAGCCGTCCAGACACAGTCCCATCTCCTGTATCACAGCCTGTAATATAACCGTCCAGACACAGTCCCATCTCCTGTATCACAGCCTGTAATATAACCGTCCAGACACAGTCCCGTCTCCTGCATCACAGCCTGTAAAATAACCGTCCAGACACAGTCCCGTCTCCTGTATCAGTCTATAATATAACCGTCCAGACACAGTCCCGTCTCCTGTATCACAGCCTGTAATATAATCGTCCAGACACAGTCCCGTCTCCTGTACCACAGCCTGTAATATAACCGTCCAGACACAGTCCCATCTCCTGTATCACAGTCTGTAATTATAACCGTCCAGACACAGTCCCGTCTCCTGTATCAGTCTATAATATAACCGTCCAGACACAGTCCCGTCTCCTGTATCACAGCCTGTAATATAATCGTCCAGACACAGTCCCCGTCTCCTGTACCACAGCCTGCAATAGAACCGTCCAGACAAAGTCCCGTCTCCTGTATCACAGACTGTAATATAACCGTCCAGACACAGTCCCGTCTCCTGTATCAGTCTGTAATATAACCGTCCAGACACAGTCCCTTCTCCTGTATCAGTCTGTAATAAAGCCGTCCAGACACAGTCCCGTCTCCTGTATCACAGTCTGTAATATAACCGTCCAGACACAGTCCCGTCTCCTGTATCACAGCCTGTAATATAACCGTCAAGACACAATCCCGTCTCCTGTATCACAGCCTGTAATATAACTGTCCAGACACAGTCCCGTCTCCTGTATCAGTCTATAATATAACCGTCCAGACACAGTCCCGTCTCCTGTACCACAGCCTGTAATATAACCGACCAGACACAGTCCCGTCTCCTGTATCAGTCTGTAATATAACCGTCCAGACAAAGTCCTGTCTCCTGTATCAGTCTGTAATATAACCGTCCAGACACAGCCCCGTCTCCTGTATCACAGCCTGTAATCTAACCGTCCAGACACAGTCCCATCTCCTGTATCACAGCCTGTAATATAACCGTCCAGACAGTCCCGTCTCCTGTATCAGTCTGTAATACAACCGTCCAGACACAGTCCCGTCTCCTGTATCAGTCGGTAATATAACCGTCCAGACACAGTCCAATCTCCTGTATCACAGCCTGTAATATAACCGTCCAGGCACAGTCCCGTCTCCTGTATCACAGCCTGTGATATAACCGTCCAGACACAGTCCCGTCTCCTGTATCAGTCTATAATATAACCGTCCAGACACAGTCCCGTCTCCTGTATCACAGCCTGTAATATAATCGTCCAGACACAGTCCCGTCTCCTGTACCACAGCCTGCAATAGAACCGTCCAGACACAGTCCCGTCTCCTGTATCGCAGACTGTAATATAACCGTCCAGACACAGTCCCATCTCCTGTATCACAGCCTGTAATATAACCGTCCAGACAGTCCCGTCTCCTTTATCACAGCCTGTAATATAAACGTCCAGACACAGTCCCTTCTCCTGTATCAGTCTGTAATATAACCGTCCAGACACAGTCCCGTCTCCTGTATCAGTCTGTAATATAACCGTCCAGACACAGTCCCTTCTCCTGTATCAGTCTGTAATAAAGCCGTCCAGACACAGTCCCGTCTCCTGTTTCACATCCTGTAATATAACCGTCCAGACACAGTCCCGTCTCCTGTATCACAGCCTGTAATATAACCGTCCAGACACAGTCCCGTCTCCTGTATCACAGCCTGTAATATAACCATCCAGACACAGTCCCGTCTCCTGTATCACAGCCTGTAATATAACCGTCCAGACACAGCCCCGTCTCCTGTATCACGGCCTGTAATCTAACCGTCCAGACACAGTCCCATCTCCTGTATCACAGCCTGTAATATAACCGTCCAGACAGTCCCGTCTCCTGTATCAGTCTGTAATACAACCGTCCAGACACAGTCCCGTCTCCTGTATCAGTCTGTAATATAACCGTCCAGACACAGTCCCATCTCCTGTATCACAGCCTGTAATATAACCGTCCAGACACAGTCCCGTCCCCTGTATCATAGCCTGTAATATAACCGTCCAGACACAGTCCCGTCTCCTGCATCACAGCCTGTAATATAACCGTCCAGACACAGTCCGGTCCCCTGTATCACAGCCTTTAATATAACCGTCCAGACACAGTCCCGTCTCCTGCATCACAGCCTGTAATATAACCGTCCAGACACAGTACCATCTCCTGCATCACAGCCTGTAATATAATCGTCCAGACAGAGTCTCGTCTCCTGTATCACAGCCTGTAATATAACCGTCCAGACACAGTCCCGTCTCCTGCATCACAGCCTGTAATATAACCGTCCAGACACAGTCCCGTCTCCTGTATCACAGCCTGTAATATAACCGTCCAGACACAGTCCAGTCTCCTGTATCACAGCCTGTAATATAACCGTCCAGACACAGTCCCGTCTCCTGTATCATAGCCTGTAATATAACCGTCCAGTCACACTCCCGTCTTCTGTATCACAGCCTGTAATATAACCGTCCAGACACAGTCCCGTCTCCTGTATCACAGCCTGTAATATAACCGTCCAGACAGTCCCGTCTCCTGCATCACAGTCTGTAATATAACCGTCCAGACACAGTCCCGTCTCCTGTATCACAGTCTGTAATATAGCCGTCCAGACACAGTCCCGTCTCCTGTATCTCAGCCTGTAATATAACCGTCCAGACACAGTCCCGTCTCCTGTATCAGTCTGTAATATAACCGTCCAGACACAGTCCCGTCTCCTGTATCACAGTCTGTAATATAATCGTCCAGACACAGTCCCATCTCCTGTATCAGACTGTAATATAACCGTCCAGACACAGTCCCGTCTCCTGTATCACAATCTGTAATATAACCGTCCAGACACAGTCCCGTCTCCTGTATCAAAGACTGTAATATAACCGTCCAGACACAGTCCCGTCTCCTGTATCACAGTCTGTAATATAACCGTCCAGATACAGTCCCGTCTCCTGTATCACAGTCTGTAATATAATGTCCAGACACAGTCCCTTCTCCTGTATCACAGCCTGTAATATAACCATCCAGACACAGTCCCGTCTCCTGTATCACAGTCTGTAATATAACCGTCCAGACACAGTCCCGTCTCCTATATCACAGTCCCGTCGCCTATATCAGTCTGTAATATAACCGTCCAGACACAGTCCTGTCTCCTGTATCAGTCTGTAATATTACCGTCCAGACACAGTCCCGTCTCCTGTATCACAGTCTGTAATATAACCGTCCAGATACAGTCCCGTCTCCTGTATCACAGTCTGTAATATAACCGTCCAGACACAGTCCCGTCTCCTGTATCACAGCCTGTAATATAACCGTCCAGATACAGTCCCGTCTCTTGTATCACAGTCTGTAATATAACCTTCCAGACACAATCCCGTCTCCTGTATCACAGCCTGTAACATATCCGTCCAGACACAGTCCCGTCTCCTGTATCAGTCTGTAATATAATCGTCCAGACACAGTCCCGTCTCCTGTATCACAGTCTGTAATATAACCGTCCAGACACAGTCCCGTCTCCTGTATCAGTCTGTGATATAACGGTCCAAACACAGTCCCGTCTCCTGTATCACAGTCTGTAATATAACCGTCCAGACACAGTCCCGTCTCATGTATCACAGCCTGTAATATAACCGTCCAGACACAGTCCTGTCTCCTGTATCACAGCCTGTAATATACCCGTCGAGACACAGTCCCGTCTCCTGTATCACAGCATGTAATATAACCATCCAGACACAGACCCGTCTCCTGTATCACAGCCGGTAATTTAACCGTCCAGACACAGCTCCGTCTCCTGTATCACAGCCTGTTATATAACCGTCCAGACACAGTCCCGTCTCCTGTATCAAAGACTGTAATATAATCGTCCAGACACAGTCCCGTCTCCTGTATCACAGCCTGTAATATAACCGTCCAGAGAGTCCCGTCTCCTGTATCACAGCCTGTAATTATAACTGTCCAGACACAGTCCCGTCTCCTGTATCAGTCTGTAATATAACCGTCCAGACACAGTCCCGTCTCCTGTATCAGTCTGTAATAAAGCCGTCCAGACACAGTCCCGTCTCCTGTATCACAGCCTGTAATATAACCGTCCAGACACAGTCCCGTCTCCTGTATCACAGCCTGTAATATAACCGTCCAGACTGTCCCATCTCCTGTATCACAGCCTGTAATATAACCGTCCAGACACAGTCCTGTCTCCTGTATCAGTCTGTAATATAACCGTCCAGACACAGTCCCGTCTCCTGTATCACAGCCTGTAATATAATCGTCCAGACACAGTCCCGTCTCCTGTATCACAGCCTGTAATATAACCGCCCAGACACAGTCTCGTCTCCTGTATCAGTCTGTAATATAACCGTCCAGACGCAGTCCCGTCTCCTGTATCACAGCCTGTAATATAACCGTGCAGACACAGTCCCGTCTCCTGTATCACAGCCTGCAATATAACCGTCCAGACACAGTCCCGTCTCCTGTATCACAGCCTGTAATATAACCGTCCAGACACAGTCCCGTCTCCTGTATCAGCCTGTAATATAACCGTCCAGACACAGTCCCATCTCCTGTATCACAGCCTGTAATATAACCGCCCAGACACAGTCCCGTCCCCTGTATCACAGCCTGTAATATAACCGTCCAGACATAGTCCCATCTCCTGTATCACAGCCTGTAATATAACCGTCCAGACATAGTCTCGTCTCCTGTATCACAGCATGTAATATAACCGTCCAGACACAGTCCCGTCTCCTGTATCAGTCTGTAATAAAGCCGTCCAGACACAGTCCCATCTCCTGTATCACAGCCTGTAATATAACCGTCCAGACACAGTCCCGTCTCCTGTATCACAGCCTGTAATATAACCGTCCAGACACAGTCACGTCTCCTGTATCACAGCCTGTAATATAACCGTCCAGACACAGTCCCGTCTCCTGTATCAGTTTATAATATAACCGTCCAGACACAGTCCCGTCTCCTGTATCACAGCCTGTAATATAATCGTCCAGACACAGTCCCGTCTCCTGTACCACAGCCTGTAATATAACCGTCCAGACACAGTCCCGTCTCCTATATCACAGTCTGTAATTATAACCGTCCAGACACAGTCCCGTCTCCTGTATCAGTCTATAATATAACCGTCCAGACACAGTCCCGTCTCCTGTATCACAGCCTGTAATATAATCGTCCAGACACAGTCCCCGTCTCCTGTACCACAGCCTGCAATAGAACCGTCCAGACAAAGTCCCGTCTCCTGTATCACAGACTGTAATATAACCGTCCAGACACAGTCCCATCTCCTGTATCACAGTCTGTAATATAACCGTCCAGACACAGTCCCTTCTCCTGTATCAGTCTGTAATATAACCGTCCAGACACAGTCCCGTCTCCTGTATCAGTCTGTAATATAACCGTCCAGACACAGTCCCTTCTCCTGTATCAGTCTGTAATAAAGCCGTCCAGACACAGTCCCGTCTCCTGTATCACATCCTGTAATATAACCGTCCAGACACAGTCCCGTCTCCTGTATCACAGCCTGTAATATAACCGTCCAGACACAGTCCCATCTCCTGTATCACAGTCTGTAATATAACCGTCCAGACACAGTCCCGTCTCCTGTATCAGTCTGTAATATAACCGTCCAGACACAGTCCCTTCTCCTGTATCAGTCTGTAATAAAGCCGTCCAGACACAGTCCCGTCTCCTGTATCACATCCTGTAATATAACCGTCCAGACACAGTCCCGTCTCCTGTATCACAGCCTGTAATATAACCGTGCAGACACAGTCCCGTCTCCTGTATCACAGCCTGTAATATAACCGTCCAGACACAGTCCCGTCTCCTGTATCACAGCCTGTAATATAACCGTCCAGACACAGTCCCGTCTCCTGTATCACAGCCTGTAATACAACTGTCCAGACACAGTCCCGTCTCCTGTATCAGTCTATAATATAACCGTCCAGACACAGTCCCGTCTCCTGTACCACAGCCTGTAATATAACCGTCCAGACACAGTCCCGTCTCCTGTATCACAGCCTGTAATATAACCGTCCAGACACAGTCCCATCTCCTGTATCACAGTCTGTAATATAACCGTCCAGACACAGTCCCGTCTCCTGTATCAGTCTGTAATATAACCGTCCAGACACAGTCCCTTCTCCTGTATTAGTCTGTAATAAAGCCGTCCAGACACAGTCCCGTCTCCTGTATCACATCCTGTAATATAACCGTCCAGACACAGTCCCGTCTCCTGTATCACAGCCTGTAATATAACCGTGCAGACACAGTCCCGTCTCCTGTATCACAGCCTGTAATATAACCGTCCAGACACAGTCCCGTCTCCTGTATCACAGCCTGTAATATAACCGTCCAGACACAGTCCCGTCTCCTGTATCAGCCTGTAATATAACCGTCCAGACACAGTCCCATCTCCTGTATCACAGCCTGTAATATAACCATCCAGACACAGTCCCGTCCCCTGTATCACAGCCTGTAATATAACCGTCCAGACATAGTCCCATCTCCTGTATCACAGCCTGTAATATAACCGTCCAGACATAGTCTCGTCTCCTGTATCACAGCATGTAATATAACCGTCCAGACACAGTCCCGTCTCCTGTATCAGTCTGTAATAAAGCCGTCCAGACACAGTCCCATCTCCTGTATCACAGCCTGTAATATAACCGTCCAGACACAGTCCCGTCTCCTGTATCACAGCCTGTAATATAACCGTCCAGACACAGTCCCGTCTCCTGTATCACAGCCTGTAATATAACCGTCCAGACACAGTCCCGTCTCCTGTATCAGTCTATAATATAACCGTCCAGACACAGTCCCGTCTCCTGTATCACAGCCTGTAATATAATCGTCCAGACACAGTCCCGTCTCCTGTACCACAGCCTGTAATATAACCGTCCAGACACAGTCCCGTCTCCTGTATCACAGTCTGTAATTATAACCGTCCAGACACAGTCCCGTCTCCTGTATCAGTCTATAATATAACCGTCCAGACACAGTCCCGTCTCCTGTATCACAGCCTGTAATATAATCGTCCAGACACAGTCCCCGTCTCCTGTACCACAGCCTGCAATAGAACCGTCCAGACAAAGTCCCGTCTCCTGTATCACAGACTGTAATATAACCGTCCAGACACAGTCCCATCTCCTGTATCACAGTCTGTAATATAACCGTCCAGACACAGTCCCTTCTCCTGTATCAGTCTGTAATATAACCGTCCAGACACAGTCCCGTCTCCTGTATCAGTCTGTAATATAACCGTCCAGACACAGTCCCTTCTCCTGTATCAGTCTGTAATAAAGCCGTCCAGACACAGTCCCGTCTCCTGTATCACAGCCTGTAATATAACCGTCCAGACACAGTCCCGTCTCCTGTATCAGTTTATAATATAACCGTCCAGACACAGTCCCGTCTCCTGTATCACAGCCTGTAATATAATCGTCCAGACACAGTCCCGTCTCCTGTACCACAGCCTGTAATATAACCGTCCAGACACAGTCCCGTCTCCTGTATCACAGTCTGTAATTATAACCGTCCAGACACAGTCCCGTCTCCTGTATCAGTCTATAATATAACCGTCCAGACACAGTCCCGTCTCCTGTATCACAGCCTGTAATATAATCGTCCAGACACAGTCCCCGTCTCCTGTACCACAGCCTGCAATAGAACCGTCCAGACAAAGTCCCGTCTCCTGTATCACAGACTGTAATATAACCGTCCAGACACAGTCCCATCTCCTGTATCACAGTCTGTAATATAACCGTCCAGACACAGTCCCTTCTCCTGTATCAGTCTGTAATATAACCGTCCAGACACAGTCCCGTCTCCTGTATCAGTCTGTAATATAACCGTCCAGACACAGTCCCTTCTCCTGTATCAGTCTGTAATAAAGCCGTCCAGACACAGTCCCGTCTCCTGTATCACATCCTGTAATATAACCGTCCAGACACAGTCCCGTCTCCTGTATCACAGCCTGTAATATAACCGTCCAGACACAGTCCCATCTCCTGTATCACAGTCTGTAATATAACCGTCCAGACACAGTCCCGTCTCCTGTATCAGTCTGTAATATAACCGTCCAGACACAGTCCCTTCTCCTGTATCAGTCTGTAATAAAGCCGTCCAGACACAGTCCCGTCTCCTGTATCACATCCTGTAATATAACCGTCCAGACACAGTCCCGTCTCCTGTATCACAGCCTGTAATATAACCGTGCAGACACAGTCCCGTCTCCTGTATCACAGCCTGTAATATAACCGTCCAGACACAGTCCCGTCTCCTGTATCACAGCCTGTAATATAACCGTCCAGACACAGTCCCGTCTCCTGTATCACAGCCTGTAATACAACTGTCCAGACACAGTCCCGTCTCCTGTATCAGTCTATAATATAACCGTCCAGACACAGTCCCGTCTCCTGTACCACAGCCTGTAATATAACCGTCCAGACACAGTCCCGTCTCCTGTATCACAGCCTGTAATATAACCGTCCAGACACAGTCCCATCTCCTGTATCACAGTCTGTAATATAACCGTCCAGACACAGTCCCGTCTCCTGTATCAGTCTGTAATATAACCGTCCAGACACAGTCCCTTCTCCTGTATTAGTCTGTAATAAAGCCGTCCAGACACAGTCCCGTCTCCTGTATCACATCCTGTAATATAACCGTCCAGACACAGTCCCGTCTCCTGTATCACAGCCTGTAATATAACCGTGCAGACACAGTCCCGTCTCCTGTATCACAGCCTGTAATATAACCGTCCAGACACAGTCCCGTCTCCTGTATCACAGCCTGTAATATAACCGTCCAGACACAGTCCCGTCTCCTGTATCAGCCTGTAATATAACCGTCCAGACACAGTCCCATCTCCTGTATCACAGCCTGTAATATAACCGTCCAGACACAGTCCCGTCCCCTGTATCACAGCCTGTAATATAACCGTCCAGACATAGTCCCATCTCCTGTATCACAGCCTGTAATATAACCGTCCAGACATAGTCTCGTCTCCTGTATCACAGCATGTAATATAACCGTCCAGACACAGTCCCGTCTCCTGTATCAGTCTGTAATAAAGCCGTCCAGACACAGTCCCATCTCCTGTATCACAGCCTGTAATATAACCGTCCAGACACAGTCCCGTCTCCTGTATCACAGCCTGTAATATAACCGTCCAGACACAGTCCCGTCTCCTGTATCACAGCCTGTAATATAACCGTCCAGACACAGTCCCGTCTCCTGTATCAGTCTATAATATAACCGTCCAGACACAGTCCCGTCTCCTGTATCACAGCCTGTAATATAATCGTCCAGACACAGTCCCGTCTCCTGTACCACAGCCTGTAATATAACCGTCCAGACACAGTCCCGTCTCCTGTATCACAGTCTGTAATTATAACCGTCCAGACACAGTCCCGTCTCCTGTATCAGTCTATAATATAACCGTCCAGACACAGTCCCGTCTCCTGTATCACAGCCTGTAATATAATCGTCCAGACACAGTCCCCGTCTCCTGTACCACAGCCTGCAATAGAACCGTCCAGACAAAGTCCCATCTCCTGTATCACAGACTGTAATATAACCGTCCAGACACAGTCCCATCTCCTGTATCACAGTCTGTAATATAACCGTCCAGACACAGTCCCTTCTCCTGTATCAGTCTGTAATATAACCGTCCAGACACAGTCCCGTCTCCTGTATCAGTCTGTAATATAACCGTCCAGACACAGTCCCTTCTCCTGTATCAGTCTGTAATAAAGCCGTCCAGACACAGTCCCGTCTCCTGTATCACATCCTGTAATATAACCGTCCAGACACAGTCCCGTCTCCTGTATCACAGCCTGTAATATAACCGTCCAGACACAGTCCCGTCTCCTGTATCACAGCCTGTAATACAACTGTCCAGACACAGTCCCGTCTCCTGTATCAGTCTATAATATAACCGTCCAGACACAGTCCCGTCTCCTGTACCACAGCCTGTAATATAACCGACCAGACACAGTCCCGTCTCCTGTATCAGTCTGTAATATAACCGTCCAGACACAGTCCTGTCTCCTGTATCAGTCTGTAATATAACCGTCCAGACACAGCCCCGTCTCCTGTATCACAGCCTGTAATCTAACCGTCCAGACACAGTCCCATCTCCTGTATCACAGCCTGTAATATAACCGTCCAGACAGTCCCGTCTCCTGTATCAGTCTGTAATACAACCGTCCAGACACAGTCCCGTCTCCTGTATCAGTCTGTAGTATAACCGTCCAGACACAGTCCCATCTCCTGTATCACAGTCTGTAATATAACCGTCCAGACACAGTCCCTTCTCCTGTATCAGTCTGTAATATAACCGTCCAGACACAGTCCCGTCTCCTGTATCAGTCTGTAATATAACCGTCCAGACACAGTCCCTTCTCCTGTATCAGTCTGTAATAAAGCCGTCCAGACACAGTCCCGTCTCCTGTATCACATCCTGTAATATAACCGTCCAGACACAGTCCCGTCTCCTGTATCACAGCCTGTAATATAACCGTCCAGACACAATCCCGTCTCCTGTATCACAGCCTGTAATATAACTGTCCAGACACAGTCCCGTCTCCTGTATCAGTCTATAATTTCACCGTCCAGACACAGTCCGGTCCCCTGTGTCACAGCCTGTAATATAACCGTCCAGACACAGTCCCGTCTCCTGCATCACAGCCTGTAATATAACCGTCCAGACACAGTCCCATCTCCTGCATCACAGCCTGTAATATAACCGTCCAGACAGAGTCTCGTCTCCTGTATCACAGCCTGTAATATAACCGTCCAGACACAGTCCCGTCTCCTGCATCACAGCCTGTAATATAACCGTCCAGACACAGTCCCGTCTCCTGTATCACAGCCTGTAATATAACCGTCCAGACACAGTCCAGTCTCCTGTATCACAGTCTGTAATATAACCGTCCAGACACAGTCCCGGCTCCTGTATCACAGCCTGTAATATAACCGTCCAGTCACACGCCCGTCTCCTGTATCACAGCCTGTAATATAACCGTCCAGACACAGTCCCGTCTCCTGTATCACAGCCTGTAATATATCCGTCCAGACAGTCCCGTCTCCTGTATCACAGTCTGTAATATAACCATCCAGACACAGTCCCGTCTCCTGTATCTCAGCCTGTAATATAACCGTCCAGACACAGTCCCGTCTCCTGCATCACAGCCTGTAATCTAACCGTCCAGACACAGTCCCATCTCCTGTATCACAGCCTGTAATATAACCGTCCAGACAGTCCCGTCTCCTGTATCAGTCTGTAATGCAACCGTCCAGACACAGTCCCGTCTCCTGTATCAGTCTGTAATATAACCGTCCAGACACAGTCCCATCTCCTGTATCACAGTCTGTAATATAACCATCCAGACACAGTCCCTTCTCCTGTATCAGTCTGTAATATAACCGTCCAGACACAGTCCCGTCTCCTGTATCAGTCTGTAATATAACCGTCCAGACACAGTCCCTTCTCCTGTATCAGTCTGTAATAAAGCCGTCCAGACACAGTCCCGTCTCCTGTATCACATCCTGTAATATAACCGTCCAGACACAGTCCCGTCTCCTGTATCACAGCCTGTAATATAACCGTCCAGACACAATCCCGTCTCCTGTATCACAGCCTGTAATATAACTGTCCAGACACAGTCCCGTCTCCTGTATCAGTCTATAATATAACCGTCCAGACACAGTCCCGTCTCCTGTACCACAGCCTGTAATATAACCGACCAGACACAGTCCCGTCTCCTGTATCAGTCTGTAATATAACCGTCCAGACACAGTCCTGTCTCCTGTATCAGTCTGTAATATAACCGTCCAGACACAGCCCCGTCTCCTGTATCACAGCCTGTAATCTAACCGTCCAGACACAGTCCCATCTCCTGTATCACAGCCTGTAATATAACCGTCCAGACAGCCCCGTCTCCTGTATCAGTCTGTAATACAACCGTCCAGACACAGTCCCGTCTCCTGTATCAGTCTGTAATATAACCGTCCAGACACAGTCCCATCTCCTGTATCACAGCCTGTAATATAACCGTCCAGGCAGAGTCCCGTCTCCTGTATCACAGCCTGTGATATAACCGTCCAGACACAGTCCCGTCTCCTGTATCAGTCTATAATATAACCGTCCAGACACAGTCCCGTCTCCTGTATCACAGCCTGTAATATAATCGTCCAGACACAGTCCTGTCTCCTGTACCACAGCCTGCAATAGAACCGTCCAGACACAGTCCCGTCTCCTGTATCACAGACTGTAATATAACCGTCCAGACACAGTCCCATCTCCTGTATCACAGCCTGTAATATAACCGTCCAGACAGTCCCGTCTCCTTTATCACAGCCTGTAATATAACCGTCCAGACACAGTCCCTTCTCCTGTATCAGTCTGTAATATAACCGTCCAGACACAGTCCCGTCTCCTGTATCAGTCTGTAATATAACCGTCCAGACACAGTCCCTTCTCCTGTATCAGTCTGTAATAAAGCCGTCCAGACACAGTCCCGTCTCCTGTTTCACATCCTGTAATATAACCGTCCAGACACAGTCCCGTCTCCGGTATCACAGCCTGTAATATAACCGTTCAGACACAGTCCCGTCTCCTGTATCACAGCCTGTAATATAACTGTCCAGACACAGTCCCGTCTCCTGTATCAGTCTATAATATAACCGTCCAGACACAGTCCCGTCTCCTGTACCACAGCCTGTAATATAAACGACCAGACACAGCCCCGTCTCCTGTATCAGTCTGTAATATAATCGTCCAGACACAGTCCTGTCTCCTGTATCAGTCTGTAATATAACCGTCCAGACACAGCCCCGTCTCCTGTATCACAGCCTGTAATCTAACCGTCCAGACACAGTCCCATCTCCTGTATCACAGCCTGTAATATAACCGTCCAGACAGTCCCGTCTCCTGTATCAGTCTGTAATACAACCGTCCAGACACAGTCCCATCTCCTGTACCACAGCCTGCAATAGAACCGTCCAGACACAGTCCCGTCTCCTGTATCACAGACTGTAATATAACCGTCCAGACACAGTCCCATCTCCTGTATCACAGCCTGTAATATAACCGTCCAGACAGTCCCGTCTCCTTTATCGCAGCCTGTAATATAACCGTCCAGACACAGTCCCTTCTCCTGTATCAGTCTGTAATATAACCGTCCAGACACAGTCCCGTCTCCTGTATCAGTCTGTAATATAACCGTCCAGACACAGTCCCTTCTCCTGTATCAGTCTGTAATAAAGCCGTCCAGACACAGTCCCGTCTCCTGTTTCACATCCTGTAATATAACCGTCCAGACACAGTCCCGTCTCCTGTATCACAGCCTGTAATATAACCGTTCAGACACAGTCCCGTCTCCTGTATCACAGCCTGTAATATAACTGTCCAGACACAGTCCCGTCTCCTGTATCAGTCTATAATATAACCGTCCAGACACAGTCCCGTCTCCTGTACCACAGCCTGTAATATAAACGACCAGACACAGTCCCGTCTCCTGTATCAGTCTGTAATATAATCGTCCAGACACAGTCCTGTCTCCTGTATCAGTCTGTAATATAACCGTCCAGACACAGCCCCGTCTCCTGTATCACAGCCTGTAATCTAACCGTCCAGACACAGTCCCATCTCCTGTATCACAGCCTGTAATGTAACCGTCCAGACAGTCCCGTCTCCTGTATCAGTCTGTAATACAACCGTCCAGACACAGTCCCATCTCCTGTATCAGTCTGTAATATAACCGTCCAGACACAGTCCCATCTCCTGTATCACAGCCTGTTATATAACCGTCCAGACACAGTCCCGTCCCCTGTATCACAGCCTGTAATATAACAGTCCAGACACAGTCCCGTCTCCTGCATCACAGCCTGAAATATAACCGTCCAGACACAGTCCGGTCCCCTGTGTCACAGCCTGTAATATAACCGTCCAGACACAGTCCCGTCTCCTGCATCACAGCCTGTAATATAACCGTCCAGACACAGTCCCATCTCCTGCATCACAGCCTGTAATATAACCGTCCAGACAGAGTCTCGTCTCCTGTATCACAGCCTGTAATATAACCGTCCAGACACAGTCCCGTCTCCTGCATCACAGCCTGTAATATAACCGTCCAGACACAGTCCCGTCTCCTGTATCACAGCCTGTAATATAACCGTCCAGACACAGTCCAGTCTCCTGTATCACAGTCTGTAATATAACCGTCCAGACACAGTCCCGGCTCCTGTATCACAGCCTGTAATATAACCGTCCAGTCACACGCCCGTCTCCTGTATCACAGCCTGTAATATAACCGTCCAGACACAGTCCCGTCTCCTGTATCACAGCCTGTAATATATCCGTCCAGACAGTCCCGTCTCCTGTATCACAGTCTGTAATATAACCATCCAGACACAGTCCCGTCTCCTGTATCTCAGCCTGTAATATAACCGTCCAGACACAGTCCCGTCTCCTGCATCACAGCCTGTAATCTAACCGTCCAGACACAGTCCCATCTCCTGTATCACAGCCTGTAATATAACCGTCCAGACAGTCCCGTCTCCTGTATCAGTCTGTAATGCAACCGTCCAGACACAGTCCCGTCTCCTGTATCAGTCTGTAATATAACCGTCCAGACACAGTCCCATCTCCTGTATCACAGTCTGTAATATAACCATCCAGACACAGTCCCTTCTCCTGTATCAGTCTGTAATATAACCGTCCAGACACAGTCCCGTCTCCTGTATCAGTCTGTAATATAACCGTCCAGACACAGTCCCTTCTCCTGTATCAGTCTGTAATAAAGCCGTCCAGACACAGTCCCGTCTCCTGTATCACATCCTGTAATATAACCGTCCAGACACAGTCCCGTCTCCTGTATCACAGCCTGTAATATAACCGTCCAGACACAATCCCGTCTCCTGTATCACAGCCTGTAATATAACTGTCCAGACACAGTCCCGTCTCCTGTATCAGTCTATAATATAACCGTCCAGACACAGTCCCGTCTCCTGTACCACAGCCTGTAATATAACCGACCAGACACAGTCCCGTCTCCTGTATCAGTCTGTAATATAACCGTCCAGACACAGTCCTGTCTCCTGTATCAGTCTGTAATATAACCGTCCAGACACAGCCCCGTCTCCTGTATCACAGCCTGTAATCTAACCGTCCAGACACAGTCCCATCTCCTGTATCACAGCCTGTAATATAACCGTCCAGACAGCCCCGTCTCCTGTATCAGTCTGTAATACAACCGTCCAGACACAGTCCCGTCTCCTGTATCAGTCTGTAATATAACCGTCCAGACACAGTCCCATCTCCTGTATCACAGCCTGTAATATAACCGTCCAGGCAGAGTCCCGTCTCCTGTATCACAGCCTGTGATATAACCGTCCAGACACAGTCCCGTCTCCTGTATCAGTCTATAATATAACCGTCCAGACACAGTCCCGTCTCCTGTATCACAGCCTGTAATATAATCGTCCAGACACAGTCCCGTCTCCTGTACCACAGCCTGCAATAGAACCGTCCAGACACAGTCCCGTCTCCTGTATCACAGACTGTAATATAACCTTCCAGACACAGTCCCATCTCCTGTATCACAGCCTGTAATATAACCGTCCAGACAGTCCCGTCTCCTTTATCACAGCCTGTAATATAACCGTCCAGACACAGTCCCTTCTCCTGTATCAGTCTGTAATATAACCGTCCAGACACAGTCCCGTCTCCTGTATCAGTCTGTAATATAACCGTCCAGACACAGTCCCTTCTCCTGTATCAGTCTGTAATAAAGCCGTCCAGACACAGTCCCGTCTCCTGTTTCACATCCTGTAATATAACCGTCCAGACACAGTCCCGTCTCCGGTATCACAGCCTGTAATATAACCGTTCAGACACAGACCCGTCTCCTGTATCACAGCCTGTAATATAACTGTCCAGACACAGTCCCGTCTCCTGTATCAGTCTATAATATAACCGTCCAGACACAGTCCCGTCTCCTGTACCACAGCCTGTAATATAAACGATCAGACACAGCCCCGTCTCCTGTATCAGTCTGTAATATAATCGTCCAGACACAGTCCTGTCTCCTGTATCAGTCTGTAATATAACCGTCCAGACACAGCCCCGTCTCCTGTATCACAGCCTGTAATCTAACCGTCCAGACACAGTCCCATCTCCTGTATCACAGCCTGTAATATAACCGTCCAGACAGTCCCGTCTCCTGTATCAGTCTGTAATACAACCGTCCAGACACAGTCCCATCTCCTGTATCAGTCTGTAATATAACCGTCCAGACACAGTCCCATCTTCTGTATCACAGCCTGTAATATAACCGTCCAGACACAGTCCCGTCCCCTGTATCACAGCCTGTAATAAATCCGTCCAGACACAGTCCGGTCCCCTGTATCACAGCCTGTAATATAACCGTCCAGACACAGTCCCGTCTCCTGCATCACAGCCTGTAATATAACCGTCCAGACACAGTCCCATCTCCTGCATCACAGCCTGTAATATAACCGTCCAGACAGAGTCTCGTCTCCTGTATCACAGCCTGTAATATAACCGTCCAGACACAGTCCCGTCTCCTGCATCACAGCCTGCAATATAACCGTCCAGACACAGTCCCGTCTCCTGTATCACAGCCTGTAATATAACCGTCCAGACACAGTCCAGTCTCCTGTATCACAGTCTGTAATATAACCGTCCAGACACAGTCCCGTCTCCTGTATCACAGCCTGTAATATAACCGTCCAGTCACACTCCCGTCTCCTGTATCACAGCCTGTAATATAAACGTCCAGACACAGTCCCGCCTCCTGTATCACAGCCTGTAATATAACCGTCCAGACAGTCCCGTCTCCTGTATCTCAGCCTGTAATATAACCGTCCAGACAAAGTCCCGTCTCCTGTATCACAGTCTGTAATATAACCGTCCAGACACAGTCCCGTCTCCTGTATCACAGTCTGTAAGAAAATCGTCCAGACACAGTCCCATCTCCTGTATCAGACTGTAATATAACCGTCCAGACACAGTCCCGTCTCCTGTATCACAATCTGTAATATAACCATCCAGACACAGTCCCGTCTCCTGCATCAAAGACTGTAATATAACCGTCCAGACACAGTCCCGTCTCCTGTATCACAGTCTGTAATATAACCGTCCAGATACAGTCCCGTCTCCTGTATCACAGTCTGTAATATAACTGTCCAGACACAGTCCCTTCTCCTGTATCACAGCCTGTAATATAACCATCCAGACACAGTCCCGTCTCCTGTATCACAGTCTGTAATATAACCGTCCAGACACAGTCCCGTCTCCTATATCACAGTCCCGTCGCCTATATCACAGTCTGTAATATAACCGTCCAGACAGAGTCCTGTCTCCTGTATCAGTCTGTAATATTACCGTCCAGACACAGTCCCGTCTCCTGTATCACAGTCTGTAATATAACCGTCCAGACACAGTCCCATCTCCTGTATCACAGCCTGTAATATAACCGTCCAGATACAGTCCCGTCTCTTGTATCACAGTCTGTAATATAACCGTCCAGACACAATGCCGTCTCCTGTATCACAGCCTGTAACATATCCGTCCAGACACAGTCCCGTCTCCTGTATCAGTCTTTAATACAACCGTCCAGACACAGTCCCGTCTCCTGTATCACAGTCTGTAATATAACCGTCCAGACACAGTCCCGTCTCCTGTATCAGCCTGTAATATAACCGTCCAGACACATTCCCGTCTCCTGAATCAGTCTGTAATATAACCGTCCAGACACAGTCCCGTCTCCTGTATCAGTCTGTAATATAACGGTCCAAACACAGTCCCGTCTCCTGTATCACAGTCTGTAATATAACCGTCCAGACACAGTCCCGTCTCATTTATGACAGCCTGTAATATAACCGTCCAGACACAGTCCTGTCTCCTGTATCACAGCCTGCAATACACCCGTCGAGACACAGTCCCGTCTCCTGTATCACAGCATGTAATATAACCATCCAGACACAGACCCGTCTCCTGTATCACAGCCGGTAATATAACCGTCCAGACACAGCTCCGTCTCCTGTATCACAGCCTGTTATATAACCGTCCAGACACAGCCCCGTCTCCTGTATCAAAGACTGTAATAGAACCGTCCAGACACAGTCCCGTCTCCTGTATCACACACTGTAATATAATCGTCCAGACACAGTCCCGTCTCCTGTATCACAGCCTGTAATATAACCGTCCAGAGAGTCCCGTCTCCTGTATCACAGCCTGTAATTATAACTGTCCAGACACAGTCCCGTCTCCTGTATCAGTCTGTAATATAACCGTCCAGACACAGCCCCATCTCCTGTATCAGTCCGTAATAAAACCGTCCAGACACAGTCCCGTCTCCTGTATCACAGCCTGTAATATAACCGTCCAGACACAGTCCCGTCTCCTGTATCACAGCCTGTAATATAACCGTCCAGACAGTCCCATCTCCTGTATCACAGCCTGTAATATAACCGTCCAGACACAGTCCTGTCTCCTGTATCAGTCTGTAATATAACCGTCCAGACACAGTCCCGTCTCCTGTATCACAGCCTGTAATATAATCGTCCAGACACAGTCCCGTCTCCTGTATCACAGCCTGTAATATAACCGCCCAGACACAGTCTCGTCTCCTGTATCAGTCTGTAATATAACCGTCCAGACGCAGTCCCGTCTCCTGTATCACAGCCTGTAATATAACCGTCCAGACACAGTCCCGTCTCCTGTATCAGCCTGTAATATAACCGTGCAGACACAGTCCCGTCTCCTGTATCACAGCCTGTACTTTAACCGTCCAGACAGTCCCGTCTCCTGTATCACAGGCTGTAATATAACCGTCCAGACACAGTCCCGTCTCCTGTATCACAGTCTGTAATTATAACCGTCCAGACACAGTCCCGTCTCCTGTATCAGTCTGTAATATAACCGTCCAGACAGTCCCGTCTCCTTTATCACAGCCTGTAATATAACCGTCCAGACACAGTCCCTTCTCCTGTATCAGTCTGTAATATAACCGTCCAGACACAGTCCCATCTCCTGTATCAGTCTGTAATATAACCGTCCAGACACAGTCCCTTCTCCTGTATCAGTCTGTAATAAAGCCGTCCAGACACAGTCCCGTCTCCTGTTTCACATCCTGTAATATAACCGTCCAGACACAGTCCCGTCTCCGGTATCACAGCCTGTAATATAACCGTTCAGACACAGTCCCGTCTCCTGTATCACAGCCTGTAATATAACTGTCCAGACACAGTCCCGTCTCCTGTATCAGTCTATAATATAACCGTCCAGACACAGTCCCGTCTCCTGTACCACAGCCTGTAATATAAACGATCAGACACAGCCCCGTCTCCTGTATCAGTCTGTAATATAATCGTCCAGACACAGTCCTGTCTCCTGTATCAGTCTGTAATATAACCGTCCAGACACAGCCCCGTCTCCTGTATCACAGCCTGTAATCTAACCGTCCAGACACAGTCCCATCTCCTGTATCACAGCCTGTAATATAACCGTCCAGACAGTCCCGTCTCCTGTATCAGTCTGTAATACAACCGTCCAGACACAGTCCCATCTCCTGTATCAGTCTGTAATATAACCGTCCAGACACAGTCCCATCTTCTGTATCACAGCCTGTAATATAACCGTCCAGACACAGTCCCGTCCCCTGTATCACAGCCTGTAATAAATCCGTCCAGACACAGTCCGGTCCCCTGTATCACAGCCTGTAATATAACCGTCCAGACACAGTCCCGTCTCCTGCATCACAGCCTGTAATATAACCGTCCAGACACAGTCCCATCTCCTGCATCACAGCCTGTAATATAACCGTCCAGACAGAGTCTCGTCTCCTGTATCACAGCCTGTAATATAACCGTCCAGACACAGTCCCGTCTCCTGCATCACAGCCTGCAATATAACCGTCCAGACACAGTCCCGTCTCCTGTATCACAGCCTGTAATATAACCGTCCAGACACAGTCCAGTCTCCTGTATCACAGTCTGTAATATAACCGTCCAGACACAGTCCCGTCTCCTGTATCACAGCCTGTAATATAACCGTCCAGTCACACTCCCGTCTCCTGTATCACAGCCTGTAATATAAACGTCCAGACACAGTCCCGCCTCCTGTATCACAGCCTGTAATATAACCGTCCAGACAGTCCCGTCTCCTGTATCTCAGCCTGTAATATAACCGTCCAGACAAAGTCCCGTCTCCTGTATCACAGTCTGTAATATAACCGTCCAGACACAGTCCCGTCTCCTGTATCACAGTCTGTAAGAAAATCGTCCAGACACAGTCCCATCTCCTGTATCAGACTGTAATATAACCGTCCAGACACAGTCCCGTCTCCTGTATCACAATCTGTAATATAACCATCCAGACACAGTCCCGTCTCCTGCATCAAAGACTGTAATCTAACCGTCCAGACACAGTCCCGTCTCCTGTATCACAGTCTGTAATATAACCGTCCAGATACAGTCCCGTCTCCTGTATCACAGTCTGTAATATAACTGTCCAGACACAGTCCCTTCTCCTGTATCACAGCCTGTAATATAACCATCCAGACACAGTCCCGTCTCCTGTATCACAGTCTGTAATATAACCGTCCAGACACAGTCCCGTCTCCTATATCACAGTCCCGTCGCCTATATCACAGTCTGTAATATAACCGTCCAGACAGAGTCCTGTCTCCTGTATCAGTCTGTAATATTACCGTCCAGACACAGTCCCGTCTCCTGTATCACAGTCTGTAATATAACCGTCCAGACACAGTCCCATCTCCTGTATCACAGCCTGTAATATAACCGTCCAGATACAGTCCCGTCTCTTGTATCACAGTCTGTAATATAACCGTCCAGACACAATGCCGTCTCCTGTATCACAGCCTGTAACATATCCGTCCAGACACAGTCCCGTCTCCTGTATCAGTCTTTAATACAACCGTCCAGACACAGTCCCGTCTCCTGTATCACAGTCTGTAATATAACCGTCCAGACACAGTCCCGTCTCCTGTATCAGCCTGTAATATAACCGTCCAGACACATTCCCGTCTCCTGAATCAGTCTGTAATATAACCGTCCAGACACAGTCCCGTCTCCTGTATCAGTCTGTAATATAACGGTCCAAACACAGTCCCGTCTCCTGTATCACAGTCTGTAATATAACCGTCCAGACACAGTCCCGTCTCATTTATCACAGCCTGTAATATAACCGTCCAGACACAGTCCTGTCTCCTGTATCACAGCCTGCAATACACCCGTCGAGACACAGTCCCGTCTCCTGTATCACAGCATGTAATATAACCATCCAGACACAGACCCGTCTCCTGTATCACAGCCGGTAATATAACCGTCCAGACACAGCTCCGTCTCCTGTATCACAGCCTGTTATATAACCGTCCAGACACAGCCCCGTCTCCTGTATCAAAGACTGTAATAGAACCGTCCAGACACAGTCCCGTCTCCTGTATCACACACTGTAATATAATCGTCCAGACACAGTCCCGTCTCCTGTATCACAGCCTGTAATATAACCGTCCAGAGAGTCCCGTCTCCTGTATCACAGCCTGTAATTATAACTGTCCAGACACAGTCCCGTCTCCTGTATCAGTCTGTAATATAACCGTCCAGACACAGCCCCATCTCCTGTATCAGTCCGTAATAAAACCGTCCAGACACAGTCCCGTCTCCTGTATCACAGCCTGTAATATAACCGTCCAGACACAGTCCCGTCTCCTGTATCACAGCCTGTAATATAACCGTCCAGACAGTCCCATCTCCTGTATCACAGCCTGTAATATAACCGTCCAGACACAGTCCTGTCTCCTGTATCAGTCTGTAATATAACCGTCCAGACACAGTCCCGTCTCCTGTATCACAGCCTGTAATATAATCGTCCAGACACAGTCCCGTCTCCTGTATCACAGCCTGTAATATAACCGCCCAGACACAGTCTCGTCTCCTGTATCAGTCTGTAATATAACCGTCCAGACGCAGTCCCGTCTCCTGTATCACAGCCTGTAATATAACCGTGCAGACACAGTCCCGTCTCCTGTATCACAGCCTGTAATATAACCGTCCAGACACAGTCCCGTCTCCTGTATCACAGCCTGTAATATAACCGTCCAGACACAGTCCCGTCTCCTGTATCAGCCTGTAATATAACCGTGCAGACACAGTCCCGTCTCCTGTATCACAGCCTGTACTTTAACCGTCCAGACAGTCCCGTCTCCTGTATCACAGGCTGTAATATAACCGTCCAGACACAGTCCCGTCTCCTGTATCACAGTCTGTAATTATAACCGTCCAGACACAGTCCCGTCTCCTGTATCAGTCTGTAATATAACCGTCCAGACAGTCCCGTCTCCTGTACCACAGCCTGTAATATAACCGTCCAGACACAGTCCCGTCTCCTGTATCAGTCTGTAATATAACCGTCCAGACACAGTCCCTTCTCCTGTATCAGTCTGTAATAAAGCCGTCCAGACACAGTCCCGTCTCCTGTATCAGTCTGTAATATAGCCGTCCAGACACAGTCCCGTCTCCTGTATCATAGCCTGTAATATAACCGTCCAGACACAGTCCCGTCTCCTGCATCACAGCCTGTATTATAACCGTCCAGACACAGTCCCGTCTCCTGTATCACAGCCTGTAATATAACCGTCCAGACACAGTCCCGTCTCCTGTATCACAGCCTGTAATATAATCGTCCAGACACAGTCCCCGTCTCCTGTACCACAGCCTGCAATAGAACCGTCCAGACAAAGTCCCGTCTCCTGTATCACAGACTGTAATATAACCGTCCAGACACAGTCCAGTCTCCTGTATCACTGTCTGTAATTATAACCGTCCAGACACAGTCCCGTCTCCTGTATCAGTCTGTAATATTACCGTCCAGACACAGTCCCTTCTCCTGTATCAGTCTGTAATAAAGCCGTCCAGACACAGTGCCGTCTCCTGTATCACAGCCTGTAATATAACCGTCCAGACACAGTCCCATCTCCTGTATCACAGCCTGTAATATAACCGTCCAGACACAGTCCCGTCTCCTGTATCACAGCCTGTAATATAACCGTCCAGACACAGTCCCGTCTCCTGTATCACAGCCTGTAATATAACCGTCCAGACACAGTCCAGTCTCCTGTATCACAGCCTGTAATATAACCGTCCAGACACAGTCCCGTCTCCTGCATCACAGCCTGTAATATAACCGTCCAGACACAGTCCCATCTCCTGTATCACAGTCTGTAATATAACCGTCCAGACACAGTCCCGTGTGCTGAATCACAGCCTGTATTCTAACCGTCCAGACACAGTCCCGTCTCCTGTATCACAGCCTGTAATATAACCGTCCAGACAGTCCCGTCTCCTGTATCAGTCTGTAATACAACCGTCCAGACACAGTCCCGTCTCCTGTATCAGTCTGTAATATAACCGTCCAGACACAGTCCCGTCTCCTGTATCAGAGTGTGTAATATAACCGTCCAGACACATTCCCTTCTCCTGTATCACAGCCTGAAATATAACCGTCCAGACACTGTCCTGTCTCCTGTATCACAGTCTGTCCTATAACCGTCCAGATACAGTCCCGTCTCCTGTATCACAGTCTGTAATATAACCGTCCAGACACAGTCCCGTCTCCTGTATCAGTCTGTAATATAACCGTCCAGACACAGTCCCGTCTCCTGTATCACAGACTGTAATATAACCGTCCAGACACAGTCCCGTCTCCTGTATCACAGCCTGTAATATAACCATCCAGACACAGTCCGGTCTCCTGTATCACAGCCTGTAATATAACCGTCCAGGCGCAGTCCCGTCTCCTGTATCAGTCTGTAATATAACTGTCCAGACACAGACCCGTCCCCTGTATCACAGTCTGTAATATAACCGTCCAGACACAGTCCCGTCTCCTGTATCACAGCCTGTAATATAACCGTGCAGACACAGTCCCGTCTCCTGTATCACAGCCTGTAATATAATCGTCCAGACACAGTCCCGTCTCCTGTATCACAGCCTGTAATATAACCGTCCAGACACAGTCCCGTCTCCTGTATCACAGCCTGTAATATAACCGTCCAGACACAGTCCTGTCTCCTGTATCATCCTGTAATATAACCGTCCAGACACAGTCCCGTCTCCTGTATCAGTCAGTAATCTAACGGTCCAGGCACAGTCCCGTCTCCTGTATCACAGCCTGTAATATAACCGTCCAGACACAGTCCCGTCTCCTGTATCACAGTCTGTAATTATAACCGTCCAGACACAGTCCCGTCTCCTGTATCAGTCTGTAATATAACCGTCCAGACAGTCCCGTCTCCTGTATCAGTCTGTAATAAAGCCGTCCAGACACAGTCCCGTCTCCTGTATCAGTCTGTAATATAACCGTCCGGACACAGTCCCGTCTCCTGTATCAGTCTGTAATAACGCCGTCCAGACACAGTCCCGTCTCCTGTATCACAGACTTTAATATAACCGTCCAGACACAGTCCCATCTCCTGTATCACAGCCTGTAATATAACCGTCGAGACAGTCCCGTCTCCTTTATCACAGCCTGTAATATAACCGTCCAGACACAGTCCCTTCTCCTGTATCAGTCTGTAATATAACCGTCCAGACACAGTCCCGTCTCCTGTATCAGTCTGTAATATAACCATCCAGACACAATCCCTTCTCCTGTATCAGTCTGAAATAAAGCCGTCCAGACACAGTCCCGTCTCCTGTATCACATCCTGTAATATAACCGTCCAGACACAGTCCCGTCTCCTGTATCACAGCCTGTAATATAACCGTCCAGACACAGTCCCTTCTCCTGTATCACAGCCTGTAATATAACTGTCCAGACACAGTCCCGTCTCCTGTATCAGTCTATAATATAACCGTCCAGACACAGTCCCGTCTCCTGTACCACAGCCTGTAATATAACCGACCAGACACAGTCACGTCTCCTGTATCAGTCTGTAATATAACCGTCCAGACACAGTCCTGTCTCCTGTATCAGTCTGTAATATAACCGTCCAGACACAGCCCCGTCTCCTGTATCACAGCCTGTAATCTAACCGTCCAGACACAGTCCCATCTCCTGTATCACAGCCTGTAATATAACCGTCCAGACAGTCCCATCTCCTGTATCAGTCTGTAATACAACCGTCCAGACACAGTCCCGTCTCCTGTATCAGTCTGTAATATAACCGTCCAGACACAGTCCCATCTCCTGTATCACAGCCTGTAATATAACCGTCCAGACACAGTCCCGTCGCCTGTATCACAGCCCGTAATATAACCGTCCAGACACAGTCCCGTCTCCTGCATCACAGCCTGTAATATAACCGTCCAGACACAGTCCCGTCTCCTGTATCACAGCCTGTAATATAACCGTCCAGACACAGTCCCGTCTCCTGCATCACAGCCTGTAATATAACCGTCAAGACACAGTCCCATCTCCTGCATCACAGCCTGTAATATAACCGTCCAGACAGAGTCTTGTCTCCTGTATCACAGCCTGTAATATAACCGTCCAGACACAGTCCCGTCTCCTGCATCACAGCCTGTAATATAACCGTCCAGACACAGTCCCGTCTCCTGTATCACAGCCTATAATATAACCGTCCAGACACAGTCCAGTCTCCTGTATCACAGCCTGTAATATAACCGTCCAGACACAGTCCCGTCTCCTGCATCACAGCCTGTAATGTAACCGTCCAGACACAGTCCCGTCTCCTGTATCACAGCCTGTAACATAACCGTCCAGACAGTCCCGTCTCCTGTATCAGTCTGTAATACAACCGTCCAGGCACAGTCCCGTCTCCTGTATCAGTCTGTAATAAAGCCGTCCAGACACAGTCCCGTCTCCTGTATCAGTCTGTAATATAACCGTCCAGACACAGTCCCGTCTCCTGTATCACAGCCTGTAATATAACCGTCCAGACACAGTCCCGTCTACTGTATCACAGCCTGTAATATAACCATCCAGACACAGTCCCGTCTCCTGCATCACAGCCTGTAATATAACCGTCCAGACACAGTCCCGTCTCCTGTATCAGTCTGTAATAAAGCCGTCCAGACACAGTCCCGTCTCCTGTATCATTCTGTAATATAACCGTCCAGACACAGTCCCGTCTCCTGTATCACAGCCTGTAATATAACCGTCCAGACACAGTCCCGTCTCCTGTATCACAGCCTGCAATATAACCGTCCAGACACAGTCCCGTCTCCTGTATCACAGCCTGTAATATAACCGTCCAGACACAGTCCCGTCTCCTGTATCAAAGACTGCAATAGAACCGTCCAGTCACAGTCCCGTCTCCTGTATCACAGACTGTAATATAACCGTCCAGACACAGTCCCGTCTCCTGTATCACAGCCTGTAATATAACCGTCCAGACAGTCCCGTCTCCTGTTTCACAGCCTGTAATATAACCGCCCAGACACAGTCCCATCTCCTGTATCAGCCTGTGATATAACCGTCCAGACACAGTCCCGTCTCCTGTATCACAGCCTGTAATATAACCGTCCAGACACAGTCCCGTCTCCTGCATCACAGCTTGTAATATAACCGTCCAGACACAGTCCCGTCTCCTGTATCACAGTCTGTAATATAACCGTCCAGACACAGTCCCGTCTGCTGAATTACAGCCTGTAATCTAACCGTCCAGACACAGTCCCGTCTCCTGTATCACAGCCTGTAATATAACCGTCCAGACAGTCCCGTCTCCTGTATCAGTCTGTAATACAACCGTCCAGACAGAGTCCCGTCTCCTGTATCACAGCCTGTAATATAACCGTCCAGACACAGTCCCGTCTCCTGTATCACAGCCTGTAATATAACCGTCCAGACATAGTCCCATCTCCTGTATCACAGCCTGTAATAAAGCTGTCGAGACATAGTCTCGTCTCCTGTATCACAGCCTGTAATATCACCATCCAGACACAGTCCCGTCTCCTGTATCAGTCTGTAATATAATGGTCCAGACACAGTCCCGTCTCCTGTACCACAGCCAAAAATATAACCGTCCAGACACAGACCCGTCTCCTGTATCAGTCTGTAATAAAGCCGTCCAGACACAGTCCCGTCTCCTGTATCAGTCTGTAATATAACCGTCCAGACACAGTCCCGTCACCTGTATCACAGCCTGTAATATAACCGTCCAGACACAGTTCCATCTCCTGTATCACAACCTGTAATATAACCGTCCAGACACAGTCCCGTCTCCTGGATCAGCCTGTGATATAACCGTACAGACACAGTCCCGTCTCCTGTATCACAGCCTGTAATATAACCGTCCAGACACAGTCCCGTCTCCTGCATCACAGCCTGTAATATAACCGTCCAGACACAGTCCCGTCTACTGTATCACAGCCTGTAATATAACCGTCCAGACACAGTCCCGTCTCCTGCATCACAGCCTGTAATATAACCGTCCAGACACAGTCCCGTATCCTGTATCACAGCCTGTAATATAACCGTCCAGTCACACTCCCGTCTCCTGTATCACAGCCTGTAATATAACCGTCCAGACACAGTCCCATCTCCTGTATCACAGCCTGTAATATAACCGTCCAGACAGTCCCGTCTCCTGTATCACAGTCTGTAATATAACCGTCCAGACACAGTCCCGTCTCCTGTATCACAGTCTGTAATATAGCCATCCAGACACAGACCCGTCTCCTGTATCTCAGCCTGTAATATAACCGTCCAGAGACAGTCCCGTCTCCTGTATCACAGTCTGTAATATAACCGTCCAGACACAGTCCCGTCTCCTGTATCACAGTCTGTAATATAATCGTCCAGACACAGTCCCATCTCCTGTATCAGACTTTAATATAACCGTCCAGACACAGTCCCGTCTCCTGTATCACAATCTGTAATATAACCGTCCAGACACAGTCCCGTCTCCTGTATCACAGTCTGTAATATAACCGTCCAGACACAGTCCCGTCTCCTGTATCACAGCATGTAATATAACCGTCCAGGCACAGTCCCGTCTCCTGTATCACAGCCTGCAATATAACCGTCCAGACACAGTCCCGTCTCCTGTATCACAGCCTGTAATATAGCCGTCCAGACACAGTCCCGTCTCCTGTATGAAAGAGTGTAATAGAACCGTCCAGACACAGTCCCGTCTCCTGTATCACAGACTGTAATATAACCGTCGAGACACAGTCCCATCTCCTGTATCACAGCCTGTAATATAACCGTCCAGACAGTCCCGTCTCCTGTATCACAGCCTGTAATATAACCGTCCAGACACAGTCCAGTCTCCTGTATCACTGTCTGTAATTATAACCGTCCAGACACAGTCCCGTCTCCTGTATCAGTCTGTAATATTACCGTCCAGACACAGTCCCTTCTCCTGTATCAGTCTGTAATAAAGCCGTCCAGACACAGTGCCGTCTCCTGTATCACAGCCTGTAATATAACCGTCCAGACACAGTCCCGTCTCCTGTATCACAGCCTGTAATATAACCGTCCAGACACAGTCCCGTCTCCTGTATCACAGCCTGTAATATAACTGTCCAGACACAGTCCCGTCTCCTGTATCAGTCTATAATATAACCGTCCAGACACAGTCCCGTCTCCTGTACCAGAGCCTGTAATATAACCGACCAGACACAGTCCCGTCTCCTGTATCACAGTCTGTAATTATAACCGTCCAGACACAATCCCGTCTCCTGTATCAGTCTGTAATATAACCGTCCAGACACAGTCCCGTTTCCTGTATCAGTCTGTAACAAAACCGTCCAGACACAGTCCCATCTCCTGTATCAGTCTGTAATATAACCGTCCAGACACAGTCCTGTCTCCTGTATCAGTCTGTAATATAACCGTCCAGACACAGTCCCGTCTCCTGTATCACAGCCTGTAATATAACCATCCAGACACAGTCCCATCTCCTGTATCACAGCCTGTAATATAACCGTCCAGACACAGTCCCGTCTCCTGTATCACAGCCTGTAATATAACCGTCCAGACACAGTCCCGTCTCCTGCATCACAGCCTGTAATATAACCGTCCAGACACAGTCCCGTCTCCTGTATCACAGCCTGTAATATAACCGTCCAGACACAGTCCCGTCTCCTGTATCACAGCCTGTAATATAACCGTCCAGACACAGTCCCGTCTCCTGCATCACAGCCTGTAATATTACCGTCCAGACACAGTCCCATCTCCTGTATCACAGTCTGTAATAAAACCGTCCAGACACAGTCCCGTGTGCTGAATCACAGCCTGTAATCTAACCGTCCAGACACAGTCCCGTCTCCTGTATCACAGCCTGTAATATAACCGTCCAGACAGTCCCGTCTCCTGTATCAGTCTGTAATACAACCGTCCAGACACAGTCCCGTCTCCTGTATCAGTCTGTAATATAACCATCCAGACACAGTCCCGTCTCCTGTATCAGTCTGTAATAAAGCCGTCCAGACACAGTCCCATCTCCTGTATCACAGCCTGTAATATAACCGTCCAGACACAGTCCCGTCTCCTGAATCACAGCCTGTAATATAACCGTCCAGACACAGTCCCGTCTCCTGTATCAGTCTGTAATATAACCGTCCAGACACAGTCCCGTCTCCTGTATCACAGCCTGTAATATAATCGTCCAGACACAGTCCCGTCTCCTGTACCACAGCCTGTAATATAACCGTCCAGACACAGTCCCGTCTCCTGTATCAGTCTGTAATATAACCGTCCAGACACAGTCCCGTCTCCTGTATCAGTCTGTAATAAAGCAGTCCAGACACAGTCCCGTCTCCTGCATCACAGCCTGTAATATAGCCGTCCAGGCACAGTCCCGTCTCCTGTATCACAGCCTGTAATATAACCGTCCAGACACAGTCCCGTCTCCTGTATCACATTCTGTAATATAACCGTCCAGACACAGTCCCGTCTGCTGAATCACAGCCTGTAATCTAACCGTCCAGACACAGTCCCGTCTCCTGTATCACAGCCTGTAATATAACCGTCCAGACAGTCCCGTCTCCTGTATCAGTCTGTAATACAACCGTCCAGACACAGTCCCGTCTCCTGTATCAGTCTGTAATATAACCGTCCAGACACAGTCTCATCTCCTGTATCACAGCCTGTAATATAACCGTCCAGACACAGTCCCATCTCCTGTATCACAGCCTGTAATATAACCGTCCAGACACAGTCCCGTCCCCTGTATCACAGCCTGTAATATAACCGTCCAGACACAGTCCCGTCTCCTGTATCACAGCCTGTAATATAACCGTCCAGACATAGTCCCATCTCCTGTATCACAGCCTGTAATATAACCGTCCAGACATAGTCTCGTCTCCTGTATCACAGCCTGTAATATAACCGTCCAGACACAGTCCCGTCTCCTGTATCACAGCCTGTAATATAACCATCCAGACACAGTCCCGTCTCCTGTATCAGAGTGTGTAATATAACCGTCCAGACACAGTCCCGTCTCCTGTATCAAAGACTGTAATATAACCCTCCAGACACAGTCCCGTCTCCTGTATCACAGCCTGTAATTTAACCATCCAGACACAGTCCGGTCTCCTGTATCACAGCCTGTAATATAACCGTCCAGGCGCAGTCCCGTCTCCTGTATCAGTCTGTAATATAACTGTCCAGACACAGACCCGTCCCCTGTATCACAGTCTGTAATATAACCGTCCAGACATAGTCCCGTCTCCTGTATCACAGCCTGTAATATAACCGTCCAGAAACAGTCCCGTCTCCTGTATTACAGCCTGTAATATAACCGTCCAGACACAGTCCCGTCTCCTGTATCACAGCCTGTAATATAACCGTCCAGACACAGTCCTGTCTCCTGTATCAGCCTGTAATATAACCGTCCAGACACAGTCCAATCTCCTGCATCAGTCAGTAATCTAACGGTCCAGGCACAGTCCCGTCTCCTGTATCACAGCCTGTACTTCAACCGTCCAGACAGTCCCATCTCCTGTATCACAGCCTGTAATATAACCGTCCAGACACTGTCCCGTCTCCTGTATCACAGTCTGTAATATAACCGTCCAGACAGTCCCGTCTCCTGTATCAGTCTGTAATAAAGCCGTCCAGACACAGTCCCGTCTCCTGTATCAGTCTGTAATATAACCGTCCGGACACAGTCCCGTCTCCTGTATCAGTCTGTAATAAATCCGTCCACACACAGTCCCGTCTCCTGTATCACAGACTGTAATATAACCGTCCAGACACAGTCCCATCTCCTGTATCACAGCCTGTAATATAACCGTCCAGACAGTCCCGTCTCCTTTATCACAGCCTGTAATATAACCGTCCAGACACAGTCCCTTCTCCTGTATCAGTCTGTAATATAACCGTCCAGACACAGTCCCGTCTCCTGTATCAGTCTGTAATATAACTGTCCAGACACAGTCCCTTCTCCTGTATCAGTCTGTAATAAAGCCGTCCAGACACAGTCCCGTCTCCTGTATCACATCCTGTAATATAACCGTCCAGACACAGTCCCGTCTCCTGTATCACAGCCTGTAATATAACTGTCCAGACACAGTCCCGTCTCCTGTATCAGTCTATAATATAACCGTCCAGGCACAGTCCCGTCTCCTGTACCACAGCCTGTAATATAACCGACCAGACACAGTCACGTCTCCTGTATCAGTCTGTAATATAACCGTCCAGACACAGTCCTGTCTCCTGTATCAGTCTGTAATATAACCGTCCAGACACAGCCCCGTCTCCTGTATCACAGCCTGTAATCTAACCGTCCAGACACAGTCCCATCTCCTGTATCACAGCCTGTAATATAACCGTCCAGACAGTCCCGTCTCCTGTATCAGTCTGTAATACAACCGTCCAGACACAGTCCCGTCTCCTGTATCAGTCTATAATATAACCGTCCAGGCATAGTCCCTTCTCCTGTATCAGTCTGTAATAAAGCCGTCCAGACACAGTCCCGTCTCCTGTATCACATCCTGTAATATAACCGTCCAGACACAGTCCCGTCTCCTGTATCACAGCCTGTAATATAACTGTCCAGACACAGTTCCGTCTCCTGTATCAGTCTATAATATAACCGTCCAGGCACAGTCCCGTCTCCTGTACCACAGCCTGTAATATAACCGACCAGACACAGTCACGTCTCCTGTATCAGTCTGTAATATAACCGTCCAGACACAGTCCTGTCTCCTGTATCAGTCTGTAATATAACCGTCCAGACACAGCCCCGTCTCCTGTATCACAGCCTGTAATATAACCGTCCAGACACAGTCCCATCCCCTGTATCAGAGCCTGTAATATAACCGTCCAGACACAGTCCCGTCTCCTGCATCACAGCCTGTAATATAACCGTCCAGACACAGTCCCGTCCCCTGTATCACAGCCTGTAATATAACCGTCCAGACACAGTCCCGTCTCCTGCATCACAGCCTGTAATATAACCGTCCAGACACAGTCCCATCTCCTGCATCACAGCCTGTAATATAACCGTCCAGACAGAGTCTCGTCTCCTGTATCACAGCCTGCAATATAACCGTCCAGACACAGTCCCGTCTCCTGCATCACAGCCTGTAATATAATCGTCCAGACACAGTCCCGTCTCCTGTATCACAGCCTGTAATATAACCGTCCAGACACAGTCCAGTCTCCTGTATCACAGCCTGTAATATAACCGTCCAGACACAGTCCCGTCTCCTGCATCACAGCCTGTAATATAACCGTCCAGACACAGTCCCGTCTCCTGTATCACAGCCTGTAATATAACCGTCCAGACACAGTCCCGTCTCCTGTATCACAGCCTGTAATATAACCGTCCAGACACAGTCCCGTCTCCTGCATCACAGCCTGTAATATAACCGTCCAGACACAGTCCCATCTCCTGTATCACAGCCTGTAACTTAACCGTCCAGACAGTCCCGTCCCTGTATCAGTCTGTAATACAACCGTCCAGACACAGTCCCGTCTCCTGTATCAGTCTGTAATATAACCGTCCAGACACAGTCCCGTTTCCTGTATCACAGTCTGTAATATAACCGTCCAGACACAGTCCCGTCTCCCGTATCACAGCCTGTAATATAACCGTCCAGACACAGTCCCGTCTCCTGCATCACAGCCTGTAATATAACCGTCCAGACACAGTCCCGTCTACTGTATCACAGCCTGTAATATAACCATCCAGACACAGTCCCGTCTCCTGCATCACAGCCTGTAATATAACCGTCCAGACACAGTCCCGTCTCCTGTATCAGTCTGTAATAAAGCCGTCCAGACACAGTCCCGTCTCCTGTATCATTCTGTAATATAACCGTCCGGACACAGTCCCGTCTCCTGTATCACAGTCTGTGATATAACCATCCAGACACAGTCCCGTCTCCTGTATCACAGCCTGTAATATAACCGTCCAGGCACAGTCCCGTCTCCTGTATCACAGCCTGCATTATAACCGTCCAGACACAGTCCCGTCTCCTGTATCACAGCCTGTAATATAACCATCCAGACACAGTCCCGTCTCCTGTATCAAAGACTGCAATAGAACCGTCCAGTCACAGTCCCGTCTCCTGTATCACAGACTGTAATATAACCGTCCAGACACAGTCCCGTCTCCTGTATCACAGCCTGTAATATAACCGTCCAGACATTCCCGTCTCCTGTATCACAGCCTGTAAGATAACCGCCCAGACACAGTCCCGTCTCCTGTATCAGCCTGTGATATAACCGTCCAGACACAGTCCCGTCTCCTGTATCACAGCCTGTAATATAACCGTCCAGACACAGTCCCGTCTCCTGCATCACAGCTTGTAATATAACCGTCCAGACACAGTCCCGTCTCCTGTATCACAGTCTGTAATATAACCGTCCAGACACAGTCCCGTCTGCTGAATTACAGCCTGTAATCTAACCGTCCAGACACAGTCCCGTCTCCTGTCTCACAGCCTGTAATATAACCGTCCAGACAGTCCCGTCTCCTGTATCAGTCTGTAATACAACCGTCCAGACAGAGTCCCATCTCCTGTATCACAGCCTGTAATATAAACGTCCAGACACAGTCCCGTCCCCTGTATCACAGCCTGTAATATAACCGTCCAGACACAGTCCCGTCTCCTGTATCACAGCCTGTAATATAACCGTCCAGACATAGTCCCATCTCCTGTATCACAGCCTGTAATAAAGCCGTCGAGACATAGTCTCGTCTCCTGTATCACAGCCTGTAATATAACCGTTCAGACACAGTCCCGTCTCCTGTATCACAGCCTGTAATAAACCATCCAGACACAGTCCCGTCTCCTGTATCAGTCTGTAATATAATGGTCCAGACACAGTCCCGTCTCCTGTACCACAGCCTATAATATAACCGTCCAGACACAGACCCGTCTCCTGTATCAGTCTGTAATAAAGCCGTCCAGACACAGTCCCGTCTCCTGTATCAGTCTGTAATATAACCGTCCAGACACAGTCCCGTCTCCTGTATCACAGCCTGGAATATAACCGTCCAGACACAGTCCCATCTCCTGTATCACAACCTGTAATATAACCGTCCAGACACAGTCCCGTCTCCTGTATCAGCCTGTGATATAATCGTCCAGACACAGTCCCGTCTCCTGTATCACAGCCTGTCATATAACCGTCCAGACACAGTCCCATCTCCTGCATCACAGCCTGTAATATAACCGTCCAGACACAGTCCCGTCTACTGTATCACAGCCTGTAATATAACCGTCCAGACACAGTCCCGTCTCCTGCATCACAGCCTGTAATATAACCATCCAGACAGAGTCCCGTCTCCTGTATCACAGTCTGTAATATAACCGTCCAGACACAGTCCCGTCTCCTGTATCACAGCCTGTAATATAACCGTCCAGACACTGTCCTGTCTCCTGTATCACAGTCTGTACTATAACCGTCCAGATACAGTCCCGTCTCGTGTATCACAGTCTGTAATATAACTGTCCAGACACAGTCCCGTCTCCTGTATCACAGCCTGTAATATAACCGTCCAGACACAGTCCTGTCTCCTGTATCACAGCCTGTAATATACCCGTCAAGACACAGTCCTGTCTCCTGTATCACAGCATGTAATATAACCGTCGAGACACAGTCCCGTCTCCTGTATCACAGCCTGCAATATAACCGTCCAGACACAGTCCCGTCTCCTGTATCACAGCCTGTAATATAACCGTCCAGACACAGTCCCGTCTCCTGTATCAAAGACAGTAATAGAACCGTCCAGACACAGTCCCGTCTCCTGTATCACAGACTGTAATATAACCGTCCAGACACAGTCCCGTCTCCTGTATCACAGCCTGTAATATAACCGTCCAGACAGTCCCGTCTCCTGTATCACAGCCTGTAATATAACCGTCCAGACACAGTCCCGTCTCCTGTATCAGTCTGTAATATAACCGTCCAGACACATTCCCGTCTCCTGTATCAGTCTGTAATATAACCGTCCAGACACAGTCCCGTCTCCTGTATCACAGCCTGTAATATAACCGTCCAGACACAGTCCAGTCTCCTGTATCACAGTCTATAATCATAATCATCCAGACACAGTCCCGTCTCCTGTATCAGTCTGTAATATAACCGTCCATACACACTCCCTTCTCCTGTATCAGTCTGTAATAAAGCCGTCCAGACACAGTCCCGTCTCCTGTATCACAGCCTGTAATATAATCGTCCAGACACAGTCCCGTCTCCTGTATCACAGCCTGTCATATAACCGTCCAGACACAGTCCCGTCTCCTGTATCACAGCCTGTAATATAACTGTCCAGACACAGTCCCGTCTCCTGTATCAGTCTGTAATATAACCGTCCAGACACAGTCCTGTCTCCTGTATCACAGTCTGTAATTATAACCGTCCAGACACAATCCCGTCTCCTGTATCAGTCTGTAATATAACCGTCCAGACACAGTCCCGTCTCCTGTATCAACCTGTAATATAACCGTCCAGGCACAGTCCCGTCTCCTGTGTCACAGCCTGTAATATAACCGTCCAGACACAGTCCCGTCTCCTGTATCACAGCCTGTAATATAACCGTCCAGAGACAGTCCCGTCTCCTGCATCACAGCCTGTAATATAACCGTCCAGACACAGTCCCGTCTCCTGTATCACAGTCTGTAATATAACCGTCCAGACACAGTCCCGTCTGCTGAATCACAGCCTGTAATCTAACCGTCCAGACACAGTCCCGTCTCCTGTATCACAGCCTGTAATATAACCGTCCAGACAGTCCCGTCTCCTGTATCAGTCTGTAATACAACCGTCCAGACACAGTCCCGTCTCCTGTATCAGTGTGTAATATAACCGTCCAGACACAGTCCCATCTCCTGTATCACAGCCTGTAATATAACCGTCCACAGTCCCGTCCCCTGTATCACAGCCTGTAATATAACCGTCCAGACACAGTCCCGTCTCCTGTATCACAGCCTGTAATATAACCGTCCAGACATAGTCCCATCTCCTGTATCACAGCCTGTAATATAACCGTCCAGACATAGTCTCGTCTCCGGTATCACAGCCTGTAATAAAGCCGTCCAGACACAGTCCCGTCTCCTGTATCACAGCCTGTAATATAACCGTCCAGACACAGTCCCGTCTCCTGTATCACAGCCTGTAATATAACCGTCCAGACACAGTCCCATCTCCTGTATCACAGCCTGTAATATAACCGTCCAGACACAGTCCCGTCCCCTGTATCACAGCCTGTAATATAACCGTCCAGACACAGTCCCGTCTCCTGTATCACAGCCTGTAATATAACCGTCCAGACATAGTCCCATCTCCTGTATCACAGCCTGTAATATAACCGTCCAGACATAGTCTCGTCTCCTGTATCACAGCCTGTAATATAACCGTCCAGACACAGTCCCGTCTCCTGTATCACAGCCTGTAAGATAACCATCCAGACACAGTCCCGTCTCCTGTATCAGAGTGTGTAATATAACCGTTCAGACACAGTCCCGTCTCCTGTATCAAAGACTGTAATATAACCCTCCAGACACAGTCCCGTCTCCTGTATCACAGCCTGTAATATAACCGTCCAGACACAGTCCCTTCTCCTGTATCACAGCCTGAAATATAACCGTCCAGACACTGTCCTGTCTCCTGTATCACAGTCTGTACTATAACCGTCCAGATACAGTCCCGTCTCCTGTATCACAGTCTGTAATATAACCGTCCAGACACAGTCCCGTCTCCTGTAGCACAGTCTGTAATATAACCGTCCAGACACAGTCCCGTCTCCTGTATCAGTCTGTAATATAACCGTCCAGACACAGTCCCGTCTCCTGTATCACAGTCTGTAATATAACCGTCCAGACACAGTCCCGTCTCCTGTATCACAGCCTGTAATATAACCATCCAGACACAGTCCGGTCTCCTGTATCACAGCCTGTAATATAACCGTCCAGGCGCAGTCCCGTCTCCCGTATCACAGCCTGTAATATAACCGTCCAGACACAGTCCCGTCTCCTGCATCACAGCCTGTAATATAACCGTCCAGACACAGTCCCGTCTACTGTATCACAGCCTGTAATATAACCATCCAGACACAGTCCCGTCTCCTGCATCACAGCCTGTAATATAACCGTCCAGACACAGTCCCGTCTCCTGTATCAGTCTGTAATAAAGCCGTCCAGACACAGTCCCGTCTCCTGTATCATTCTGTAATATAACCGTCCGGACACAGTCCCGTCTCCTGTATCACAGTCTGTCATATAACCGTCCAGGCACAGTCCCGTCTCCTGTATCACAGCCTGCAATATAACCGTCCAGACACAGTCCCGTCTCCTGTATCACAGCCTGTAATATAACCGTCCAGACACAGTCCCGTCTCCTGTATCAAAGACTGCAATAGAACCGTCCAGTCACAGTCCCGTCTCCTGTATCACAGACTGTAATATAACCGTCCAGACACAGTCCCGTCTCCTGTATCACAGCCTGTAATATAACCGTCCAGACAGTCCCGTCTCCTGTATCACAGCCTGTAAGATAACCGCCCAGACACAGTCCCGTCTCCTGTATCAGCCTGTGATATAACCGTCCAGACACAGTCCCGTCTCCTGTATCACAGCCTGTAATATAACCGTCCAGACACAGTCCCGTCTCCTGCATCACAGCTTGTAATATAACCGTCCAGACACAGTCCCGTCTCCTGTATCACAGTCTGTAATATAACCGTCCAGACACAGTCCCGTCTGCTGAATTACAGCCTGTAATCTAACCGTCCAGACACAGTCCCGTCTCCTGTCTCACAGCCTGTAATATAACCGTCCAGACAGTCCCGTCTCCTGTATCAGTCTGTAATACAACCGTCCAGACAGAGTCCCGTCTCCTGTATCACAGCCTGTAATATAAACGTCCAGACACAGTCCCGTCCCCTGTATCACAGCCTGTAATATAACCGTCCAGACACAGTCCCGTCTCCTGTATCACAGCCTGTAATATAACCGTCCAGACATAGTCCCATCTCCTGTATCACAGCCTGTAATAAAGCCGTCGAGACATAGTCTCGTCTCCTGTATCACAGCCTGTAATATAACCGTTCAGACACAGTCCCGTCTCCTGTATCACAGCCTGTAATATAACCATCCAGACACAGTCCCGTCTCCTGCATCACAGCCTGTAATATAATGGTCCAGACACAGTCCCGTCTCCTGTACCACAGCCTATAATATAACCGTCCAGACACAGACCCGTCTCCTGTATCAGTCTGTAATAAAGCCGTCCAGACACAGTCCCGCCTCCTGTATCAGTCTGTAATATAACCGTCCAGACACAGTCCCGTCTCCTGTATCACAGCCTGTAATATAACCATCGAGACACAGTCCGGTCTCCTGTATCACAGCCTGTAATATAACCGTCCAGGCGCAGTCCCGTCTCCCGTATCACAGCCTGTAATATAACCGTCCAGACACAGTCCCGTCTCCTGCATCACAGCCTGTAATATAACCGTCCAGACACAGTCCCGTCTACTGTATCACAGCCTGTAATATAACCATCCAGACACAGTCCCGTCTCCTGCATCACAGCCTGTACTATAACCGTCCAGACACAGTCCCGTCTCCTGTATCAGTCTGTAATAAAGCCGTCCAGACACAGTCCCGTCTCCTGTATCATTCTGTAATATAACCGTCCGGACACAGTCCCGTCTCCTGTATCACAGTCTGTCATATAACCATCCAGACACAGTCCCGTCTCCTGTATCACAGCCTGTAATATAACCGTCCAGGCACAGTCCCGTCTCCTGTATCACAGCCTGCAATATAACCGTCCAGACACAGTCCCGTCTCCTGTATCACAGCCTGTAATATAACCGTCCAGACACAGTCCCGTCTCCTGTATCAAAGACTGCAATAGAACCGTCCAGTCACAGTCCCGTCTCCTGTATCACAGACTGTAATATAACCGTCCAGACACAGTCCCGTCTCCTGTATCACAGCCTGTAATATAACCGTCCAGACAGTCCCGTCTCCTGTATCACAGCCTGTAAGATAACCGCCCAGACACAGTCCCGTCTCCTGTATCAGCCTGTGATATAACCGTCCAGACACAGTCCCGTCTCCTGTATCACAGCCTGTAATATAACCGTCCAGACACAATCCCGTCTCCTGCATCACAGCTTGTAATATAACCGTCCAGACACAGTCCCGTCTCCTGTATCACAGTCTGTAATATAACCGTCCAGACACAGTCCCGTCTGCTGAATTACAGCCTGTAATCTAACCGTCCAGACACAGTCCCGTCTCCTGTCTCACAGCCTGTAATATAACCGTCCAGACAGTCCCGTCTCCTGTATCAGTCTGTAATACAACCGTCCAGACATAGTCCCATCTCCTGTATCACAGCCTGTAATAAAACCGTCGAGACATAGTCTCGTCTCCTGTATCACAGCCTGTAATATAACCGTTCAGACACAGTCCCGTCTCCTGTATCACAGCCTGTAATATAACCATCCAGACACAGTCCCGTCTCCTGTATCAGTCTGTAATATAATGGTCCAGACACAGTCCCGTCTCCTGTACCACAGCCTATAATATAACCGTCCAGACACAGACCCGTCTCCTGTATCAGTCTGTAATAAAGGCGTCCAGACACAGTCCCGTCTCCTGTATCAGTCTGTAATATAACCGTCCAGACACAGTCCCGTCTCCTGTATCACAGCCTGTAATATAACCGTCCAGACGCAGTCCCATCTCCTGTATCACAACCTGTAATATAACCGTCCAGACACAGTCCCGTCTCCTGTATCAGCCTGTGATATAATCGTCCAGACACAGTCCCGTCTCCTGTATCACAGCCTGTAATATAACCGTCCAGACACAGTCCCGTCTCCTGCATCACAGCCTGTAATATAACCGTCCAGACACAGTCCCGTCTACTGTATCACAGCCTGTAATATAACCGTCCAGACACAGTCCCGTCTCCTGCATCACAGCCTGTAATATAACCATCCAGACACAGTCCCGTCTCCTGTATCACAGTCTGTAATATAACCGTCCAGACACAGTCCCGTCTCCTGTATCACAGCCTGTAATATAACCGTCCAGACACTGTCCTGTCTCCTGTATCACAGTCTGTACTATAACCGTCCAGATACAGTCCCGTCTCGTGTATCACAGTCTGTAATATAACTGTCCAGACACAGTCCCGTCTCCTGTATCACAGCCTGTAATATAACCGTCCAGACACAGTCCTGTCTCCTGTATCACAGCCTGTAATATACCCGTCAAGACACAGTCCCGTCTCCTGTATCACAGCATGTAATATAACCGTCCAGACACAGTCCCGTCTCCTGTATCACAGCCTGCAATATAACCGTCCAGACACAGTCCCGTCTCCTGTATCACAGCCTGTAATATAACCGTCCAGACACAGTCCCGTCTCCTGTATCAAAGACTGTAATAGAACCGTCCAGACACAGTCCCGTCTCCTGTATCACAGACTGTAATATAACCGTCCAGACACAGTCCCGTCTCCTGTATCACAGCCTGTAATATAACTGTCCAGACAGTCCCGTCTCCTGTATCACAGCCTGTATTATAACCATCCAGACACAGTCCCGTCTCCTGTATCAGTCTGTAATATAACCGTCCAGACACAGACCCGTCTCCTGTATCAGTCTGTAATATAACCGTCCAGACACAGTCCCGTCTCCTGTATCACAGCCTGTAATATAACCGTCCAGACACAGTCCAGTCTCCTGTATCACAGTCTATAATCATAATCATCCAGACACAGTCCCGTCTCCTGTATCAGTCTGTAATATAACCGTCCAGACACACTCCCTTCTCCTGTATCAGTCTGTAATAAAGCCGTCCAGACACAGTCCCGTCTCCTGTATCACAGCCTGCAATATAATCGTCCAGACACAGTCCTGTCTCCTGTATCAGTCTGTAATATAACCGTCCAGACACAGTCCCATCTCCTGTATCACAGTCTGTAAATATAACCGTCCAGACACAATCCCGTCTCCTGTATCAGTCTGTAATATAACCGTCCAGACACAGTCCCGTCTCCTGTATCAGTCTGTAATAAAGCCGTCCAGACACAGTCCCTTCTCCTGTATCAGTCTGTAATATAACCGTCCAGACACAGCCCCGTCTCCTGTATCACAGCCTGTAATATAACCGTCCAGACGCAGTCCCATCTCCTGTATCACAACCTGTAATATAACCGTCCAGACACAGTCCCGTCTCCTGTATCAGCCTGTGATATAATCGTCCAGACACAGTCCCGTCTCCTGTATCACAGCCTGTAATATAACCGTCCAGACACAGTCCCGTCTCCTGCATCACAGCCTGTAATATAACCGTCCAGACACAGTCCCGTCTACTGTATCACAGCCTGTAATATAACCGTCCAGACACAGTCCCGTCTCCTGCATCACAGCCTGTAATATAACCATCCAGACACAGTCCCGTCTCCTGTATCACAGTCTGTAATATAACCGTCCAGACACAGTCCCGTCTCCTGTATCACAGCCTGTAATATAACCGTCCAGACACTGTCCTGTCTCCTGTATCACAGTCTGTACTATAACCGTCCAGATACAGTCCCGTCTCGTGTATCACAGTCTGTAATATAACTGTCCAGACACAGTCCCGTCTCCTGTATCACAGCCTGTAATATAACCGTCCAGACACAGTCCTGTCTCCTGTATCACAGCCTGTAATATACCCGTCAAGACACAGTCCCGTCTTCTGTATCACATCATGTAATATAACCGTCCAGACACAGTCCCGTCTCCTGTATCACAGCCTGCAATATAACCGTCCAGACACAGTCCCGTCTCCTGTATCACAGCCTGTAATATAACCGTCCAGACACAGTCCCGTCTCCTGTATCAAAGACTGTAATAGAACCGTCCAGACACAGTCCCGTCTCCTGTATCACAGACTGTAATATAACCGTCCAGACACAGTCCCGTCTCCTGTATCACAGACTGTAATATAACCGTCCAGACAGTCCCGTCTCCTGTATCACAGCCTGCATTATAACCGTCCAGACACAGTCCCGTCTCCTGTATCAGTCTGTAATATAACCGTCCAGACACAGTCCCGTCTCCTGTATCAGTCTGTAATATAACCGTCCAGACACAGTCCCGTCTCCTGTATCACAGCCTGTAATATAACCGTCCAGACACAGTCCAGTCTCCTGTATCACAGTCTATAATCATAATCATCCAGACACAGTCCCGTCTCCTGTATCAGTCTGTAATATAACCGTCCAGACACACTCCCTTCTCCTGTATCAGTCTGTAATAAAGCCGTCCAGACACAGTCCCGTCTCCTGTATCACAGCCTGCAATATAATCGTCCAGACACAGTCCCGTCTCCTGTATCACAGCCTGTCATATAACCGTCCAGACACAGTCCCGTCTCCTGTATCACAGTCTGTAATATAACCGTCCAGACACAGTCCTGTCTCCTGTATCAGTCTGTAATATAACCGTCCAGACACAGTCCCATCTCCTGTATCACAGTCTGTAATTATAACCGTCCAGACACAATCCCGTCTCCTTTATCAGTCTGTAATATAACCGTCCAGACACAGTCCCGTCTCCTGTATCAGTCTGTAATAAAGCCGTCCAGACACAGTCCCGTCTCCTGTATCAGTCTGTAATATAACCGTCCAGACACAGTCCCGTCTCCTGTATCACAGCCTGTAATATAACCGTCCAGACAGACCCGTCTCCTGCATCACAGCCTGTAATATAACCGTCCAGGCACAGTCCCGTCTCCTGTGTCACAGCCTGTAATATAACCATCCAGACACAGTCCCGTCTCCTGTATCACAGCCTGTAATATAACCGTCCAGAGACAGTCCCGTCTCCTGCATCACAGCCTGTAATATAACCGTCCAGACACAGTCCCGTCTCCTGTATCACAGTCTGTAATATAACCGTCCAGACACAGTCCCGTCTGCTGAATCACAGCCTGTAATCTAACCGTCCAGACACAGTCCCGTCTCCTGTATCACAGCCTGTAATATAACCGTCCAGACAGTCCCGTCTCCTGTATCAGTCTGTAATACAACCGTCCAGACACAGTCCCGTCTCCTGTATCAGTGTGTAATATAACCGTCCAGACACAGACCCATCTCCTGTATCACAGCCTGTAATATAACCGTCCACAGTCCCGTCCCCTGTATCACAGCCTGTAATATAACCGTCCAGACACAGTCCCGTCTCCTGTATCACAGCCTGTAATATAACCGTCCAGACATAGTCCCATCTCCTGTATCACAGCCTGTAATATAACCGTCCAGACATAGTCTCGTCTCCGGTATCACAGCCTGTAATAAAGCCGTCCAGACACAGTCCCGTCTCCTGTATCACAGCCTGTAATATAACCGTCCAGACACAGTCCCGTCTCCTGTATCACAGCCTGTAATATAACCGTCCAGACACAGTCCCATCTCCTGTATCACAGCCTGTAATATAACCGTCCAGACACAGTCCCGTCCCCTGTATCACAGCCTGTAATATAACCGTCCAGACACAGTCCCGTCTCCTGTATCACAGCCTGTAATATAACCGTCCAGACATAGTCCCATCTCCTGTATCACAGCCTGTAATATAACCGTCCAGACATAGTCTCGTCTCCAGTATCACAGCCTGTAATATAACCGTCCAGACACAGTCCCGTCTCCTGTATCAGAGTGTGTAATATAACCGTCCAGACACAGTCCCGTCTCCTGTATCAAAGACTGTAATATAACCCTCCAGACACAGTCCCGTCTCCTGTATCACAGCCTGTAATATAACCATCCAGACACAGTCCCATCTCCTGGAGCACAGTCTGTAATATAACCGTCCAGACACAGTCCCTTCTCCTGTATCACAGCCTGAAATATAACCGTCCAGACACTGTCCTGTCTCCTGTATCACAGTCTGTACTATAACCGTCCAGATACAGTCCCGTCTCCTGTATCACAGTCTGTAATATAACCGTCCAGACACAGTCCCGTCTCCTGTATCAGTCTGTAATATAACCGTCCAGACACAGTCCCGTCTCCTGTATCACAGTCTGTAATATAACCGTCCAGACACAGTCCCGTCTCCTGTATCACAGCCTGTAATATAACCATCCAGACACAGTCCGGTCTCCTGTATCACAGCCTGTAATAAAACCGTCCAGGCGCAGTCCCGTCTCCTGTATCAGTCTGTAATATAACTGTCCAGACACAGACCCGTCCCCTGTATCACAGTCTGTAACAGAACCGTCCAGACACAGTCCCGTCTCCTGTATCACAGCCTGTAATATAACCGTGCAGACACAGTCCCGTCTCCTGTATCACAGCCTGTAATATAACCGTCCAGACACAGTCCCGTCTCCTGTATTACAGCCTGTAATATAACCGTCCAGACACAGTCCCGTCTCCTGTATCACAGCCTGTAATATAACCGTCCAGACACAGTCCTGTCTCCTGTATCAGCCTGTAATATAACCGTCCAGACACAGTCCCGTCTCCTGTATCAGTCAGTAATCTAACGGTCCAGGCACAGTCCCGTCTCCTGTATCACAGCCTGTACTTCAACCGTCCAGACAGTCCCGTCTCCTGTACCACAGCCTGTAATATAACCGACCAGACACAGTCACGTCTCCTGTATCAGTCTGTAATATAACCGTCCAGACACAGTCCTGTCTCCTGTATCAGTCTGTAATATAACCGTCCAGACACAGCCCCGTCTCCTGTATCACAGCCTGTAATCTAACCGTCCAGACACAGTCCCATCTCCTGTATCACAGCCTGTAATATAACCGTCCAGACAGTCCCATCTCCTGTATCAGTCTGTAATACAACCGTCCAGAAACAGTCCCGTCTCCTGTATCAGTCTGTAATAAAGCCGTCCAGACACAGTCCCATCTCCTGTATCACAGCCTGTAATATAACCGTCCAGACACAGTCCCGTCCCCTGCATCACAGCCTGTAATATAACCGTCCAGACACAGTCCCGTCTCCTGCATCACAGCCTGTAATATAACCGTCCAGACACAGTCCCGTCCCCTGTATCACAGCCTGTAATATAACCGTCCAGACACAGTCCCGTCTCTTGCATCACAGCCTGTAATATAACCGTCCAGACACAGTCCCGTCTCCTGCATCACAGCCTGTAATATAACCGTCCAGACAGAGTCTCGTTTCCTGTATCACAGCCTGTAATATAACCATCCAGACACAGTCCCGTCTCCTGCATCACAGCCTGTAATATAACCGTCCAGACACAGTCCCGTCTACTGTATCACAGCCTGTAATATAACCGTCCAGACACAGTCCCGTCTCCTGCATCACAGCCTGTAATATAACCATCCAGACACAGTCCCGTCTCCTGTATCACAGTCTGTAATATAACCGTCCAGACACAGTCCCGTCTCCTGTATCACAGCCTGTAATATAACCGTCCAGACACTGTCCTGTCTCCTGTATCACAGTCTGTACTATAACCGTCCAGATACAGTCCCGTCTCGTGTATCACAGTCTGTAATATAACTGTCCAGACACAGTCCCGTCTCCTGTATCACAGCCTGTAATATAACCGTCCAGACACAGTCCTGTCTCCTGTATCACAGCCTTTAATATACCCGTCAAGACACAGTCCCGTCTCCTGTATCACAGCATGTAATATAACCGTCCAGACACAGTCCCGTCTCCTGTATCACAGCCTGCAATGTAACCGTCCAGACACAGTCCCGTCTCCTGTATCACAGCCTGTAATATAACCGTCCAGACACAGTCCCGTCTCCTGTATCAAAGACTGTAATAGAACCGTCCAGACACAGTCCCGTCTCCTGTATCACAGACTGTAATATAACCGTCCAGACACAGTCCCGTCTCCTGTATCACAGCCTGTATTATAACCGTCCAGACAGTCCCGTCTCCTGTATCACAGCCTGCATTATAACCGTCCAGACACAGTCCCGTCTCCTGTATCAGTCTGTAATATAACCGTCCAGACACAGTCCCGTCTCCTGTATCAGTCTGTAATATAACCGTCCAGACACAGTCCCGTCTCCTGTATCACAGCCTGTAATATAACCGTCCAGACACAGTCCAGTCTCCTGTATCACAGTCTATAATCATAATCATCCAGACACAGTCCCGTCTCCTGTATCAGTCTGTAATATAACCGTCCAGACACAGACCCATCTCCTGTATCACAGCCTGTAATATAACCGTCCACAGTCCCGTCCCCTGTATCACAGCCTGAAATATAACCGTCCAGACACTGTCCTGTCTCCTGTATCACAGTCTGTAATATAACCGTCCAGACACAGTCCCGTCTCCTGTATCACAGCCTGTAATATAACCATCCAGACACAGTCCGGTCTCCTGTATCACAGCCTGTAATAAAACCGTCCAGGCGCAGTCCCGTCTCCTGTATCAGTCTGTAATATAACTGTCCAGACACAGACCCGTCCCCTGTATCACAGTCTGTAACAGAACCGTCCAGACACAGTCCCGTCTCCTGTATCACAGCCTGTAATATAACCGTGCAGACACAGTCCCGTCTCCTGTATCACAGCCTGTAATATAACCGTCCAGACACAGTCCCGTCTCCTGTATTACAGCCTGTAATATAACCGTCCAGACACAGTCCCGTCTCCTGTATCACAGCCTGTAATATAACCGTCCAGACACAGTCCTGTCTCCTGTATCAGCCTGTAATATAACCGTCCAGACACAGTCCCGTCTCCTGTATCAGTCAGTAATCTAACGGTCCAGGCACAGTCCCGTCTCCTGTATCACAGCCTGTACTTCAACCGTCCAGACAGTCCCGTCTCCTGTACCACAGCCTGTAATATAACCGACCAGACACAGTCACGTCTCCTGTATCAGTCTGTAATATAACCGTCCAGACACAGTCCTGTCTCCTGTATCAGTCTGTAATATAACCGTCCAGACACACTCCCTTCTCCTGTATCAGTCTGTAATAAAGCCGTCCAGACACAGTCCCGTCTCCTGTATCACAGCCTGCAATATAATCGTCCAGACACAGTCCCGTCTCCTGTATCACAGCCTGTCATATAACCGTCCAGACACAGTCCCGTCTCCTGTATCACAGTCTGTAATATAACCGTCCAGACACAGTCCTGTCTCCTGTATCAGTCTGTAATATAACCGTCCAGACACAGTCCCATCTCCTGTATCACAGTCTGTAATTATAACCGTCCAGACACAATCCCGTCTCCTTTATCAGTCTGTAATATAACCGTCCAGACACAGTCCCGTCTCCTGTATCAGTCTGTAATAAAGCCGTCCAGACACAGTCCCGTCTCCTGTATCAGTCTGTAATATAACCGTCCAGACACAGTCCCGTCTCCTGTATCACAGCCTGTAATATAACCGTCCAGACAGACCCGTCTCCTGCATCACAGCCTGTAATATAACCGTCCAGGCACAGTCCCGTCTCCTGTGTCACAGCCTGTAATATAACCATCCAGACACAGTCCCGTCTCCTGTATCACAGCCTGTAATATAACCGTCCAGAGACAGTCCCGTCTCCTGCATCACAGCCTGTAATATAACCGTCCAGACACAGTCCCGTCTCCTGTATCACAGTCTGTAATATAACCGTCCAGACACAGTCCCGTCTGCTGAATCACAGCCTGTAATCTAACCGTCCAGACACAGTCCCGTCTCCTGTATCACAGCCTGTAATATAACCGTCCAGACAGTCCCGTCTCCTGTATCAGTCTGTAATACAACCGTCCAGACACAGTCCCGTCTCCTGTATCAGTGTGTAATATAACCGTCCAGACACAGACCCATCTCCTGTATCACAGCCTGTAATATAACCGTCCACAGTCCCGTCCCCTGTATCACAGCCTGTAATATAACCGTCCAGACACAGTCCCGTCTCCTGTATCACAGCCTGTAATATAACCGTCCAGACATAGTCCCATCTCCTGTATCACAGCCTGTAATATAACCGTCCAGACATAGTCTCGTCTCCGGTATCACAGCCTGTAATAAAGCCGTCCAGACACAGTCCCGTCTCCTGTATCACAGCCTGTAATATAACCGTCCAGACACAGTCCCGTCTCCTGTATCACAGCCTGTAATATAACCGTCCAGACACAGTCCCATCTCCTGTATCACAGCCTGTAATATAACCGTCCAGACACAGTCCCGTCCCCTGTATCACAGCCTGTAATATAACCGTCCAGACACAGTCCCGTCTCCTGTATCACAGCCTGTAATATAACCGTCCAGACATAGTCCCATCTCCTGTATCACAGCCTGTAATATAACCGTCCAGACATAGTCTCGTCTCCAGTATCACAGCCTGTAATATAACCGTCCAGACACAGTCCCGTCTCCTGTATCACAGCCTGTAATATAACCATCCAGACACAGTCCCGTCTCCTGTATCAGAGTGTGTAATATAACCGTCCAGACACAGTCCCGTCTCCTGTATCAAAGACTGTAATATAACCCTCCAGACACAGTCCCGTCTCCTGTATCACAGCCTGTAATATAACCATCCAGACACAGTCCCATCTCCTGGAGCACAGTCTGTAATATAACCGTCCAGACACAGTCCCTTCTCCTGTATCACAGCCTGAAATATAACCGTCCAGACACTGTCCTGTCTCCTGTATCACAGTCTGTACTATAACCGTCCAGATACAGTCCCGTCTCCTGTATCACAGTCTGTAATATAACTGTCCAGACACAGTCCCGTCTCCTGTATCAGTCTGTAATATAACCGTCCAGACACAGTCCCGTCTCCTGTATCACAGTCTGTAATATAACCGTCCAGACACAGTCCCGTCTCCTGTATCACAGCCTGTAATATAACCATCCAGACACAGTCCGGTCTCCTGTATCACAGCCTGTAATAAAACCGTCCAGGCGCAGTCCCGTCTCCTGTATCAGTCTGTAATATAACTGTCCAGACACAGACCCGTCCCCTGTATCACAGTCTGTAACAGAACCGTCCAGACACAGTCCCGTCTCCTGTATCACAGCCTGTAATATAACCGTGCAGACACAGTCCCGTCTCCTGTATCACAGCCTGTAATATAACCGTCCAGACACAGTCCCGTCTCCTGTATTACAGCCTGTAATATAACCGTCCAGACACAGTCCCGTCTCCTGTATCACAGCCTGTAATATAACCGTCCAGACACAGTCCTGTCTCCTGTATCAGCCTGTAATATAACCGTCCAGACACAGTCCCGTCTCCTGTATCAGTCAGTAATCTAACGGTCCAGGCACAGTCCCGTCTCCTGTATCACAGCCTGTACTTCAACCGTCCAGACAGTCCCGTCTCCTGTACCACAGCCTGTAATATAACCGACCAGACACAGTCACGTCTCCTGTATCAGTCTGTAATATAACCGTCCAGACACAGTCCTGTCTCCTGTATCAGTCTGTAATATAACCGTCCAGACACAGCCCCGTCTCCTGTATCACAGCCTGTAATCTAACCGTCCAGACACAGTCCCATCTCCTGTATCACAGCCTGTAATATAACCGTCCAGACAGTCCCGTCTCCTGTATCAGTCTGTAATACAACCGTCCAGAAACAGTCCCGTCTCCTGTATCAGTCTGTAATAAAGCCGTCCAGACACAGTCCCATCTCCTGTATCACAGCCTGTAATATAACCGTCCAGACACAGTCCCGTCCCCTGTATCACAGCCTGTAATATAACCGTCCAGACACAGTCCCGTCTCCTGCATCACAGCCTGTAATATAACCGTCCAGACACAGTCCCGTCCCCTGTATCACAGCCTGTAATATAACCGTCCAGACACAGTCCCGTCTCCTGCATCACAGCCTGTAATATAACCGTCCAGACACAGTCCCGTCTCCTGCATCACAGCCTGTAATATAACCGTCCAGACAGAGTCTCGTCTCCTGTATCACAGCCTGTAATATAACCATCCAGACACAGTCCCGTCTCCTGCATCACAGCCTGTAATATAACCGTCCAGACACAGTCCCGTCTCCTGTATCACAGCCTGTAATATAACCGTCCAGACACAGTCCAGTCTCCTGTATCACAGCCTGTAATATAACCGTCCAGACACAGTCCCGTCTCCTGCATCACAGCCTGTAATATAACCGTCCAGACACAGTCCCGTCTCCTGTATCACAGCCTGTAATATAACCGTCCAGACACAGTCCCGTCTCCTGTATCACAGCCTGTAATATAACCGTCCAGACACAGTCCCGTCTCCTGCATCACAGCCTGTAATATAACCGTCCAGACACAGTCCCATCTCCTGTATCACAGCCTGTAACATAACCATCCAGACAGTCCCGTCTCCTGTATCAGTCTGTAATACAACCGTCCAGACACAGTCCCGTCTCCTGTATCAGTCTGTAATAAAGCCGTCCAGACCCAGTCCCGTCTCCTGTATCAGTCTGTAATATAACCGTCCAGACACAGTCCCGTTTCCTGTATCACAGTCTGTAATATAACCGTCCAGACACAGTCCCGTCTCCCGTATCACAGCCTGTAATATAACCGTCCAGACACAGTCCCGTCTCCTGCATCACAGCCTGTAATATAACCGTCCAGACACAGTCCCGTCTACTGTATCACAGCCTGTAATATAACCATCCAGACACAGTCCCGTCTCCTGCATCACAGCCTGTAATATAACCGTCCAGACACAGTCCCGTCTCCTGTATCAGTCTGTAATAAAGCCGTCCAGACACAGTCCCGTCTCCTGTATCATTCTGTAATATAACCGTCCAGACACAGTCCCGTCTCCTGTATCACAGCCTGTAATATAACCGTCCAGACACAGTCCCGTCTCCTGTATCACAGCCTGTAATATAACCGTCCAGACACAGTCCCGTCTCCTGTATCAAAGACTGCAATAGAACCGTCCAGTCACAGTCCCGTCTCCTGTATCACAGACTGTAATATAACCGTCCAGACACAGTCCCGTCTCCTGTATCACAGCCTGTAATATAACCGTCCAGACAGTCCCGTCTCCTGTATCACAGCCTGTAATATAACCGCCCAGACACAGTCCCGTCTCCTGTATCAGCCTGTGATATAACCGTCCAGACACAGTCCCGTCTCCTGTATCACAGCCTGTAATATAACCGTCCAGACACAGTCCCGTCTCCTGCATCACAGCTTGTAATATAACAGTCCAGACACAGTCCCGTCTCCTGTATCACAGTCTGTAATATAACCGTCCAGACACAGTCCCGTCTGCTGAATTACAGCCTGTAATCTAACCGTCCAGACACAGTCCCGTCTCCTGTATCACAGCCTGTAATATAACCGTCCAGACAGTCCCGTCTCCTGTATCAGTCTGTAATACAACCGTCCAGACAGAGTCCCGTCTCCTGTATCACAGCCTGTAATATAAACGTCCAGACACAGTCCCGTCCCCTGTATCACAGCCTGTAATATAACCGTCCAGACACAGTCCCGTCTCCTGTATCACAGCCTGTAATATAACCGTCCAGACATAGTCCCATCTCCTGTATCACAGCCTGTAATAAAGCCGTCGAGACATAGTCTCGTCTCCTGTATCACAGCCTGTAATATAACCGTTCAGACACAGTCCCGTCTCCTGTATCACAGCCTGTAATATAACCATCCAGACACAGTCCCGTCTCCTGTATCAGTCTGTAATATAATGGTCCAGACACAGTCCCGTCTCCTGTACCACAGCCTATAATATAACCGTCCAGACACAGACCCGTCTCCTGTATCAGTCTGTAATAAAGCCGTCCAGACACAGTCCCGTCTCCTGTATCAGTCTGTAATATAACCGTCCAGACACAGTCCCGTCTCCTGTATCACAGCCTGTAATATAACCGTCCAGACACAGTCCCATCTCCTGTATCACAACCTGTAATATAACCGTCCAGACACAGTCCCGTCTCCTGTATCAGCCTGTGATATAATCGTCCAGACACAGTCCCGTCTCCTGTATCACAGCCTGTAATATAACCGTCCAGACACAGTCCCGTCTCCTGCATCACAGCCTGTAATATAACCGTCCAGACGCAGTCCCGTCTCCTGCATCACAGCCTGTAATATAACCATCCAGACACAGTCCCGTCTCCTGTAACACAGTCTGTAATATAACCGTCCAGACACAGTCCCGTCTCCTGTATCACAGCCTGTAATATAACCGTCCAGACACTGTCCTGTCTCCTGTATCACAGTCTGTACTATAACCGTCCAGATACAGTCCCGTCTCGTGTATCACAGTCTGTAATATAACTGTCCAGACACAGTCCCGTCTCCTGTATCACAGCCTGTAATATAACCGTCCAGACACAGTCCTGTCTCCTGTATCACAGCCTGTAATATCCCCGTCAAGACACAGTCCCGTCTCCTGTATCACAGCATGTAATATAACCGTCCAGACACAGTCCCGTCTCCTGTATCACAGCCTGCAATATAACCGTCCAGACACAGTCCCGTCTCCTGTATCACAGCCTGTAATATAACCGTCCAGACACAGTCCCGTCTCCTGTATCACAGACTGTAATATAACCGTCCAGACACAGTCCCGTCTCCTGTATCACAGCCTGTAATATAACCGTCCAGACAGTCCCGTCTCCTGTATCACAGCCTGTATTATAACCGTCCAGACACAGTCCCGTCTCCTGTATCAGTCTGTAATATAACCGTCCAGACACAGTCCCGTCTCCTGTATCAGTCTGTAATATAACCGTCCAGACACAGTCCCGTCTCCTGTATCACAGCCTGTAATATAACCGTCCAGACACAGTCCAGTCTCCTGTATCACAGTCTATAATCATAATCATCCAGACACAGTCCCGTCTCCTGTATCAGTCTGTAATATAACCGTCCAGACACACTCCCTTCTCCTGTATCAGTCTGTAATAAAGCCGTCCAGACACAGTCCCGTCTCCTGTATCACAGCCTGTAATATAACCGTCCAGACACAGTCCCGTCTCCTGTATCACAGCCTGTAATATAACCGTCCAGACACAGTCCCGTCTCCTGTATCACAGCCTGTAATATAACTGTCCAGACACAGTCCCGTCTCCTGTATCAGTCTGTAATATAACCGTCCAGACACAGTCATGTCTCCTGTATCAGTCTGTAATATAACCGTCCAGACACAGTCCCATCTCCTGTATCACAGTCTGTAATTATAACCGTCCAGACACAATCCCGTCTCCTGTATCAGTCTGTTATATAACCGTCCAGACACAGTCCCGTCTCCTGTATCAGTCTGTAATAAAGCCGTCCAGACACAGTCCCGTCTCCTGTATCAGTCTGTAATATAACCGTCCAGACACAGTACCATCTCCTGTATCACAGCCTGTAATATAACCGTCCAGACAGACCCGTCTCCTGTATCACAGCCTGTAATATAACCGTCCAGGCACAGTCCCGTCTCCTGTGTCACAGCCTGTAATATAACCGTCCAGACACAGTCCCGTCTCCTGTATCACAGCCTGTAATATAACCGTACAGAGACAGTCCCGTCTCCTGCATCACAGCCTGTAATATAACCGTCCAGACACAGTCCCGTCTCCTGTATCACAGTCTGTAATATAACCGTCCAGACACAGTCCCGTCTGCTGAATCACAGCCTGTAATCTAACCGTCCAGACACAGTCCCGTCTCCTGTATCACAGCCTGTAATATAACCGTCCAGACATTCCCGTCTCCTGTATCAGTCTGTAATACAACCGTCCAGACACAGTCCCGTCTCCTGTATCAGTGTGTAATATAACCGTCCAGACACAGTCCCATCTCCTGTATCACAGCCTGTAATATAACCGTCCACAGTCCCGTCCCCTGTATCACAGCCTGTAATATAACCGTCCAGACACAGTCCCGTCTCCTGTATCACAGCTGTAATATAACCGTCCAGACATAGTCCCATCTCCTGTATCACAGCCTGTAATATAACCGTCCAGACATAGTCTCGTCTCCGGTATCACAGCCTGTAATAAAGCCGTCCAGACACAGTCCCGTCTCCTGTATCACAGCCTGTAATATAACCGTCCAGACACAGTCCCGTCTCCTGTATCACAGCCTGTAATATAACCGTCCAGACACAGTCCCGTCTCCTGCATCACAGCCTGTAATATAACCGTCCAGACACAGTCCCGTCTCCTGTATCACAGCCTGTAATATAACCGTCCAGACACAGTCCAGTCTCCTGTATCACAGCCTGTAATATAACCGTCCAGACACAGTCCCGTCTCCTGCATCACAGCCTGTAATATAACCGTCCAGACACAGTCCCGTCTCCTGTATCACAGCCTGTAATATAACCGTCCAGACAGTCCCGTCTCCTGTATCAGTCTGTAATACAACCGTCCAGACAGAGTACCGTCTCCTGTATCACAGCCTGTAATATAAACGTCCAGACACAGTCCCGTCCCCTGTATCACAGCCTGTAATATAACCGTCCAGACACAGTCCCGTCTCCTGTATCACAGCCTGTAATATAACCGTCCAGACACAGTCCCGTCTCCTGCATCACAGCCTGTAATATAACCGTCCAGACACAGTCCCGTCTACTGTATCACAGCCTGTAATATAACCGTCCAGACGCAGTCCCGTCTCCTGCATCACAGCCTGTAATATAACCATCCAGACACAGTCCCGTCTCCTGTAACACAGTCTGTAATATAACCGTCCAGACACAGTCCCGTCTCCTGTATCACAGCCTGTAATATAACCGTCCAGACACTGTCCTGTCTCCTGTATCACAGTCTGTACTATAACCGTCCAGATACAGTCCCGTCTCGTGTATCACAGTCTGTAATATAACTGTCCAGACACAGTCCCGTCTCCTGTATCACAGCCTGTAATATAACCGTCCAGACACAGTCCTGTCTCCTGTATCACAGCCTGTAATATACCCGTCAAGACACAGTCCCGTCTCCTGTATCACAGCATGTAATATAACCGTCCAGACACAGTCCCGTCTCCTGTATCACAGCCTGCAATATAACCGTCCAGACACAGTCCCGTCTCCTGTATCACAGACTGTAATATAACCGTCCAGACACAGTCCCGTCTCCTGTATCACAGCCTGTAATATAACCGTCCAGACAGTCCCGTCTCCTGTATCACAGCCTGTATTATAACCATCCAGACACAGTCCCGTCTCCTCTATCAGTCTGTAATATAACCGTCCAGACACAGTCCCGTCTCCTGTATCAGTCTGTAATATAACCGTCCAGACACAGTCCAGTCTCCTGTATCACAGTCTATAATCATAATCATCCAGACACAGTCCCGTCTCCTGTATCAGTCTGTAATATAACCGTCCAGACACACTCCCTTCTCCTGTATCAGTCTGTAATAAAGCCGTCCAGACACAGTCCCGTCTCCTGTATCACAGCCTGTAATATAACCGTCCAGACACAGCCCCGTCTCCTCTATCACAGCCTGTAATATAACCGTCCAGACACAGTCCCGTCTCCTGTATCACAGCCTGTAATATAACTGTCCAGACACAGTCCCGTCTCCTGTATCAGTCTGTAATATAACCGTCCAGACACAGTCCTGTCTCCTGTATCAGTCTGTAATATAACCGTCCAGACACAGTCCCATCTCCTGTATCACAGTCTGTAATTATAACCGTCCAGACACAATCCCGTCTCCTGTATCAGTCTGTTATATAACCGTCCAGACACAGTCCCGTCTCCTGTATCAGTCTGTAATAAAGCCGTCCAGACACAGTCCCGTCTCCTGTATCAGTCTGTAATATAACCGTCCAGACACAGTCCCGTCTCCTGTATCACAGCCTGTAATATAACCGTCCAGACACAGTACCATCTCCTGTATCACAGCCTGTAATATAACCGTCCAGACAGACCCGTCTCCTGTATCACAGCCTGTAATATAACCGTCCAGACACAGTCCCGTCTCCTGTATCACAGTCTGTAATATAACCGTCCAGACACAGTCCCGTCTGCTGAATCACAGCCTGTAATCTAACCGTCCAGACACAGTCCCGTCTCCTGTATCACAGCCTGTAATATAACCGTCCAGACAGTCCCGTCTCCTGTATCAGTCTGTAATACAACCGTCCAGACACAGTCCCGTCTCCTGTATCAGTGTGTAATATAACCGTCCAGACACAGTCCCATCTCCTGTATCACAGCCTGTAATATAACCGTCCACAGTCCCGTCCCCTGTATCACAGCCTGTAATATAACCGTCCAGACACAGTCCCGTCTCCTGTATCACAGCCTGTAATATAACCGTCCAGACATAGTCCCATCTCCTGTATCACAGCCTGTAATATAACCGTCCAGACATAGTCTCGTCTCCGGTATCACAGCCTGTAATAAAGCCGTCCAGACACAGTCCCGTCTCCTGTATCACAGCCTGTAATATAACCGTCCAGACACAGTCCCGTCTCCTGTATCACAGCCTGTAATATAACCGTCCAGACACAGTCCCGTCTCCTGCATCACAGCCTGTAATATAACCGTCCAGACACAGTCCCGTCTCCTGTATCACAGCCTGTAATATAACCGTCCAGACACAGTCCAGTCTCCTGTATCACAGCCTGTAATATAACCGTCCAGACACAGTCCCGTCTCCTGCATCACAGCCTGTAATATAACCGTCCAGACACAGTCCCGTCTCCTGTATCACAGCCTGTAATATAACCGTCCAGACAGACCCGTCTCCTGTATCAGTCTGTAATACAACCGTCCAGACAGAGTACCGTCTCCTGTATCACAGCCTGTAATATAAACGTCCAGACACAGTCCCGTCCCCTGTATCACAGCCTGTAATATAACCGTCCAGACACAGTCCCGTCTCCTGTATCACAGCCTGTAATATAACCGTCCAGACATCGTCCCATCTCCTGTATCACAGCCTGTAATAAAGCCGTCGAGACATAGTCTCGTCTCCTGTAACACAGCCTGTAATATAACCGTTCAGACACAGTCCCGTCTCCTGTATCACAGCCTGTAATATAACCGTCCAGACACAGTCCCGTCTCCTGCATCACAGCCTGTAATATAACCGTCCAGACACAGTCCCGTCTACTGTATCACAGCCTGTAATATAACCGTCCAGACGCAGTCCCGTCTCCTGCATCACAGCCTGTAATATAACCATCCAGACACAGTCCCGTCTCCTGTAACACAGTCTGTAATATAACCGTCCAGACACAGTCCCGTCTCCTGTATCACAGCCTGTAATATAACCGTCCAGACACTGTCCTGTCTCCTGTATCACAGTCTGTACTATAACCGTCCAGATACAGTCCCGTCTCGTGTATCACAGTCTGTAATATAACTGTCCAGACACAGTCCCGTCTCCTGTATCACAGCCTGTAATATAACCGTCCAGACACAGTCCTGTCTCCTGTATCACAGCCTGTAATATACCCGTCAAGACACAGTCCCGTCTCCTGTATCACAGCATGTAATATAACCGTCCAGACACAGTCCCGTCTCCTGTATCACAGCCTGCAATATAACCGTCCAGACACAGTCCCGTCTCCTGTATCACAGACTGTAATATAACCGTCCAGACACAGTCCCGTCTCCTGTATCACAGCCTGTAATATAACCGTCCAGACAGTCCCATCTCCTGTATCACAGCCTGTATTATAACCGTCCAGACACAGTCCCGTCTCCTGTATCAGTCTGTAATATAACCGTCCAGACACAGTCCCGTCTCCTGTATCAGTCTGTAATATAACCGTCCAGACACAGTCCAGGCTCCTGTATCACAGTCTATAATCATAATCATCCAGACACAGTCCCGTCTCCTGTATCAGTCTGTAATATAACCGTCCAGACACACTCCCTTCTCCTGTATCAGTCTGTAATAAAGCCGTCCAGACACAGTCCCGTCTCCTGTATCACAGCCTGTAATATAACCGTCCAGACACAGTCCCGTCTCCTGTATCACAGCCTGTAATATAACCGTCCAGACACAGTCCCGTCTCCTGTATCACAGCCTGTAATATAACTGTCCAGACACAGTCCCGTCTCCTGTATCAGTCTGTAATATAACCGTCCAGACACAGTCCTGTCTCCTGTATCAGTCTGTAATATAACCGTCCAGACACAGTCCCATCTCCTGTATCACAGTCTGTAATTATAACCGTCCAGACACAATCCCGTCTCCTGTATCAGTCTGTTATATAACCGTCCAGACACAGTCCCGTCTCCTGTATCAGTCTGTAATAAAGCCGTCCAGACACAGTCCCGTCTCCTGTATCAGTCTGTAATATAACCGTCCAGACACAGTCCCGTCTCCTGTATCACAGCCTGTAATATAACCGTCCAGACACAGTACCATCTCCTGTATCACAGCCTGTAATATAACCGTCCAGACAGACCCGTCTCCTGTATCACAGCCTGTAATATAACCGTCCAGAGACAGTCCCGTCTCCTGCATCACAGCCTGTAATATAACCGTCCAGACACAGTCCCGTCTCCTGTATCACAGCCTGTAATATAACCGTCCAGAGACAGTCCCGTCTCCTGCATCACAGCCTGTAATATAACCGTCCAGACACAGTCCCGTCTCCTGTATCACAGTCTGTAATATAACCGTCCAGACACAGTCCCGTCTGCTGAATCACAGCCTGTAATCTAACCGTCCAGACACAGTCCCGTCTCCTGTATCACAGCCTGTAATATAACCGTCCAGACAGTCCCGTCTCCTGTATCAGTCTGTAATACAACCGTCCAGACACAGTCCCGTCTCCTGTATCAGTGTGTAATATAACCGTCCAGACACAGTCCCATCTCCTGTATCACAGCCTGTAATATAACCGTCCACAGTCCCGTCCCCTGTATCACAGCCTGTAATATAACCGTCCAGACACAGTCCCGTCTCCTGTATCACAGCCTGTAATATAACCGTCCAGACATAGTCCCATCTCCTGTATCACAGCCTGTAATATAACCGTCCAGACATAGTCTCGTCTCCGGTATCACAGCCTGTAATAAAGCCGTCCAGACACAGTCCCGTCTCCTGTATCACAGCCTGTAATATAACCGTCCAGACACAGTCCCGTCTCCTGTATCACAGCCTGTAATATAACCGTCCAGACACAGTCCCGTCTCCTGCATCACAGCCTGTAATATAACCGTCCAGACACAGTCCCGTCTCCTGTATCACAGCCTGTAATATAACCGTCCAGACACAGTCCAGTCTCCTGTATCACAGCCTGTAATATAACCGTCCAGACACAGTCCCGTCTCCTGCATCACAGCCTGTAATATAACCGTCCAGACACAGTCCCGTCTCCTGTATCAGTCTGTAATAAAGCCGTCCAGACCCAGTCCCGTCTCCTGTATCAGTCTGTAATATAACCGTCCAGACACAGTCCCGTTTCCTGTATCACAGTCTGTAATATAACCGTCCAGACACAGTCCCGTCTCCCGTATCACAGCCTGTAATATAACCGTCCAGACACAGTCCCGTCTCCTGCATCACAGCCTGTAATATAACCGTCCAGACACAGTCCCGTCTACTGTATCACAGCCTGTAATATAACCATCCAGACACAGTCCCGTCTCCTGCATCACAGCCTGTAATATAACCGTCCAGACACAGTCCCGTCTCCTGTATCAGTCTGTAATAAAGCCGTCCAGACACAGTCCCGTCTCCTGTATCATTCTGTAATATAACCGTCCAGACACAGTCCCGTCTCCTGTATCACAGCCTGTAATATAACCGTCCAGACACAGTCCCGTCTCCTGTATCACAGCCTGTAATATAACCGTCCAGACACAGTCCCGTCTCCTGTATCAAAGACTGCAATAGAACCGTCCAGTCACAGTCCCGTCTCCTGTATCACAGACTGTAATATAACCGTCCAGACACAGTCCCGTCTCCTGTATCACAGCCTGTAATATAACCGTCCAGACAGTCCCGTCTCCTGTATCACAGCCTGTAATATAACCGCCCAGACACAGTCCCGTCTCCTGTATCAGCCTGTGATATAACCGTCCAGACACAGTCCCGTCTCCTGTATCACAGCCTGTAATATAACCGTCCAGACACAGTCCCGTCTCCTGCATCACAGCTTGTAATATAACAGTCCAGACACAGTCCCGTCTCCTGTATCACAGTCTGTAATATAACCGTCCAGACACAGTCCCGTCTGCTGAATTACAGCCTGTAATCTAACCGTCCAGACACAGTCCCGTCTCCTGTATCACAGCCTGTAATATAACCGTCCAGACAGTCCCGTCTCCTGTATCAGTCTGTAATACAACCGTCCAGACAGAGTCCCGTCTCCTGTATCACAGCCTGTAATATAAACGTCCAGACACAGTCCCGTCCCCTGTATCACAGCCTGTAATATAACCGTCCAGACACAGTCCCGTCTCCTGTATCACAGCCTGTAATATAACCGTCCAGACATAGTCCCATCTCCTGTATCACAGCCTGTAATAAAGCCGTCGAGACATAGTCTCGTCTCCTGTATCACAGCCTGTAATATAACCGTTCAGACACAGTCCCGTCTCCTGTATCACAGCCTGTAATATAACCATCCAGACACAGTCCCGTCTCCTGTATCAGTCTGTAATATAATGGTCCAGACACAGTCCCGTCTCCTGTACCACAGCCTATAATATAACCGTCCAGACACAGACCCGTCTCCTGTATCAGTCTGTAATAAAGCCGTCCAGACACAGTCCCGTCTCCTGTATCAGTCTGTAATATAACCGTCCAGACACAGTCCCGTCTCCTGTATCACAGCCTGTAATATAACCGTCCAGACACAGTCCCATCTCCTGTATCACAACCTGTAATATAACCGTCCAGACACAGTCCCGTCTCCTGTATCAGCCTGTGATATAATCGTCCAGACACAGTCCCGTCTCCTGTATCACAGCCTGTAATATAACCGTCCAGACACAGTCCCGTCTCCTGCATCACAGCCTGTAATATAACCGTCCAGACGCAGTCCCGTCTCCTGCATCACAGCCTGTAATATAACCATCCAGACACAGTCCCGTCTCCTGTAACACAGTCTGTAATATAACCGTCCAGACACAGTCCCGTCTCCTGTATCACAGCCTGTAATATAACCGTCCAGACACTGTCCTGTCTCCTGTATCACAGTCTGTACTATAACCGTCCAGATACAGTCCCGTCTCGTGTATCACAGTCTGTAATATAACTGTCCAGACACAGTCCCGTCTCCTGTATCACAGCCTGTAATATAACCGTCCAGACACAGTCCTGTCTCCTGTATCACAGCCTGTAATATCCCCGTCAAGACACAGTCCCGTCTCCTGTATCACAGCATGTAATATAACCGTCCAGACACAGTCCCGTCTCCTGTATCACAGCCTGCAATATAACCGTCCAGACACAGTCCCGTCTCCTGTATCACAGCCTGTAATATAACCGTCCAGACACAGTCCCGTCTCCTGTATCACAGACTGTAATATAACCGTCCAGACACAGTCCCGTCTCCTGTATCACAGCCTGTAATATAACCGTCCAGACAGTCCCGTCTCCTGTATCACAGCCTGTATTATAACCGTCCAGACACAGTCCCGTCTCCTGTATCAGTCTGTAATATAACCGTCCAGACACAGTCCCGTCTCCTGTATCAGTCTGTAATATAACCGTCCAGACACAGTCCCGTCTCCTGTATCACAGCCTGTAATATAACCGTCCAGACACAGTCCAGTCTCCTGTATCACAGTCTATAATCATAATCATCCAGACACAGTCCCGTCTCCTGTATCAGTCTGTAATATAACCGTCCAGACACACTCCCTTCTCCTGTATCAGTCTGTAATAAAGCCGTCCAGACACAGTCCCGTCTCCTGTATCACAGCCTGTAATATAACCGTCCAGACACAGTCCCGTCTCCTGTATCACAGCCTGTAATATAACCGTCCAGACACAGTCCCGTCTCCTGTATCACAGCCTGTAATATAACTGTCCAGACACAGTCCCGTCTCCTGTATCAGTCTGTAATATAACCGTCCAGACACAGTCATGTCTCCTGTATCAGTCTGTAATATAACCGTCCAGACACAGTCCCATCTCCTGTATCACAGTCTGTAATTATAACCGTCCAGACACAATCCCGTCTCCTGTATCAGTCTGTTATATAACCGTCCAGACACAGTCCCGTCTCCTGTATCAGTCTGTAATAAAGCCGTCCAGACACAGTCCCGTCTCCTGTATCAGTCTGTAATATAACCGTCCAGACACAATACCATCTCCTGTATCACAGCCTGTAATATAACCGTCCAGACAGACCCGTCTCCTGTATCACAGCCTGTAATATAACCGTCCAGGCACAGTCCCGTCTCCTGTGTCACAGCCTGTAATATAACCGTCCAGACACAGTCCCGTCTCCTGTATCACAGCCTGTAATATAACCGTACAGAGACAGTCCCGTCTCCTGCATCACAGCCTGTAATATAACCGTCCAGACACAGTCCCGTCTCCTGTATCACAGTCTGTAATATAACCGTCCAGACACAGTCCCGTCTGCTGAATCACAGCCTGTAATCTAACCGTCCAGACACAGTCCCGTCTCCTGTATCACAGCCTGTAATATAACCGTCCAGACATTCCCGTCTCCTGTATCAGTCTGTAATACAACCGTCCAGACACAGTCCCGTCTCCTGTATCAGTGTGTAATATAACCGTCCAGACACAGTCCCATCTCCTGTATCACAGCCTGTAATATAACCGTCCACAGTCCCGTCCCCTGTATCACAGCCTGTAATATAACCGTCCAGACACAGTCCCGTCTCCTGTATCACAGCTGTAATATAACCGTCCAGACATAGTCCCATCTCCTGTATCACAGCCTGTAATATAACCGTCCAGACATAGTCTCGTCTCCGGTATCACAGCCTGTAATAAAGCCGTCCAGACACAGTCCCGTCTCCTGTATCACAGCCTGTAATATAACCGTCCAGACACAGTCCCGTCTCCTGTATCACAGCCTGTAATATAACCGTCCAGACACAGTCCCGTCTCCTGCATCACAGCCTGTAATATAACCGTCCAGACACAGTCCCGTCTCCTGTATCACAGCCTGTAATATAACCGTCCAGACACAGTCCAGTCTCCTGTATCACAGCCTGTAATATAACCGTCCAGACACAGTCCCGTCTCCTGCATCACAGCCTGTAATATAACCGTCCAGACACAGTCCCGTCTCCTGTATCACAGCCTGTAATATAACCGTCCAGACAGTCCCGTCTCCTGTATCAGTCTGTAATACAACCGTCCAGACAGAGTACCGTCTCCTGTATCACAGCCTGTAATATAAACGTCCAGACACAGTCCCGTCCCCTGTATCACAGCCTGTAATATAACCGTCCAGACACAGTCCCGTCTCCTGTATCACAGCCTGTAATATAACCGTCCAGACACAGTCCCGTCTCCTGCATCACAGCCTGTAATATAACCGTCCAGACACAGTCCCGTCTACTGTATCACAGCCTGTAATATAACCGTCCAGACGCAGTCCCGTCTCCTGCATCACAGCCTGTAATATAACCATCCAGACACAGTCCCGTCTCCTGTAACACAGTCTGTAATATAACCGTCCAGACACAGTCCCGTCTCCTGTATCACAGCCTGTAATATAACCGTCCAGACACTGTCCTGTCTCCTGTATCACAGTCTGTACTATAACCGTCCAGATACAGTCCCGTCTCGTGTATCACAGTCTGTAATATAACTGTCCAGACACAGTCCCGTCTCCTGTATCACAGCCTGTAATATAACCGTCCAGACACAGTCCTGTCTCCTGTATCACAGCCTGTAATATACCCGTCAAGACACAGTCCCGTCTCCTGTATCACAGCATGTAATATAACCGTCCAGACACAGTCCCGTCTCCTGTATCACAGCCTGCAATATAACCGTCCAGACACAGTCCCGTCTCCTGTATCACAGACTGTAATATAACCGTCCAGACACAGTCCCGTCTCCTGTATCACAGCCTGTAATATAACCGTCCAGACAGTCCCGTCTCCTGTATCACAGCCTGTATTATAACCATCCAGACACAGTCCCGTCTCCTCTATCAGTCTGTAATATAACCGTCCAGACACAGTCCCGTCTCCTGTATCAGTCTGTAATATAACCGTCCAGACACAGTCCAGTCTCCTGTATCACAGTCTATAATCATAATCATCCAGACACAGTCCCGTCTCCTGTATCAGTCTGTAATATAACCGTCCAGACACACTCCCTTCTCCTGTATCAGTCTGTAATAAAGCCGTCCAGACACAGTCCCGTCTCCTGTATCACAGCCTGTAATATAACCGTCCAGACACAGCCCCGTCTCCTCTATCACAGCCTGTAATATAACCGTCCAGACACAGTCCCGTCTCCTGTATCACAGCCTGTAATATAACTGTCCAGACACAGTCCCGTCTCCTGTATCAGTCTGTAATATAACCGTCCAGACACAGTCCTGTCTCCTGTATCAGTCTGTAATATAACCGTCCAGACACAGTCCCATCTCCTGTATCACAGTCTGTAATTATAACCGTCCAGACACAATCCCGTCTCCTGTATCAGTCTGTTATATAACCGTCCAGACACAGTCCCGTCTCCTGTATCAGTCTGTAATAAAGCCGTCCAGACACAGTCCCGTCTCCTGTATCAGTCTGTAATATAACCGTCCAGACACAGTCCCGTCTCCTGTATCACAGCCTGTAATATAACCGTCCAGACACAGTACCATCTCCTGTATCACAGCCTGTAATATAACCGTCCAGACAGACCCGTCTCCTGTATCACAGCCTGTAATATAACCGTCCAGACACAGTCCCGTCTCCTGTATCACAGTCTGTAATATAACCGTCCAGACACAGTCCCGTCTGCTGAATCACAGCCTGTAATCTAACCGTCCAGACACAGTCCCGTCTCCTGTATCACAGCCTGTAATATAACCGTCCAGACAGTCCCGTCTCCTGTATCAGTCTGTAATACAACCGTCCAGACACAGTCCCGTCTCCTGTATCAGTGTGTAATATAACCGTCCAGACACAGTCCCATCTCCTGTATCACAGCCTGTAATATAACCGTCCACAGTCCCGTCCCCTGTATCACAGCCTGTAATATAACCGTCCAGACACAGTCCCGTCTCCTGTATCACAGCCTGTAATATAACCGTCCAGACATAGTCCCATCTCCTGTATCACAGCCTGTAATATAACCGTCCAGACATAGTCTCGTCTCCGGTATCACAGCCTGTAATAAAGCCGTCCAGACACAGTCCCGTCTCCTGTATCACAGCCTGTAATATAACCGTCCAGACACAGTCCCGTCTCCTGTATCACAGCCTGTAATATAACCGTCCAGACACAGTCCCGTCTCCTGCATCACAGCCTGTAATATAACCGTCCAGACACAGTCCCGTCTCCTGTATCACAGCCTGTAATATAACCGTCCAGACACAGTCCAGTCTCCTGTATCACAGCCTGTAATATAACCGTCCAGACACAGTCCCGTCTCCTGCATCACAGCCTGTAATATAACCGTCCAGACACAGTCCCGTCTCCTGTATCACAGCCTGTAATATAACCGTCCAGACAGACCCGTCTCCTGTATCAGTCTGTAATACAACCGTCCAGACAGAGTACCGTCTCCTGTATCACAGCCTGTAATATAAACGTCCAGACACAGTCCCGTCCCCTGTATCACAGCCTGTAATATAACCGTCCAGACACAGTCCCGTCTCCTGTATCACAGCCTGTAATATAACCGTCCAGACATCGTCCCATCTCCTGTATCACAGCCTGTAATAAAGCCGTCGAGACATAGTCTCGTCTCCTGTAACACAGCCTGTAATATAACCGTTCAGACACAGTCCCGTCTCCTGTATCACAGCCTGTAATATAACCGTCCAGACACAGTCCCGTCTCCTGCATCACAGCCTGTAATATAACCGTCCAGACACAGTCCCGTCTACTGTATCACAGCCTGTAATATAACCGTCCAGACGCAGTCCCGTCTCCTGCATCACAGCCTGTAATATAACCATCCAGACACAGTCCCGTCTCCTGTAACACAGTCTGTAATATAACCGTCCAGACACAGTCCCGTCTCCTGTATCACAGCCTGTAATATAACCGTCCAGACACTGTCCTGTCTCCTGTATCACAGTCTGTACTATAACCGTCCAGATACAGTCCCGTCTCGTGTATCACAGTCTGTAATATAACTGTCCAGACACAGTCCCGTCTCCTGTATCACAGCCTGTAATATAACCGTCCAGACACAGTCCTGTCTCCTGTATCACAGCCTGTAATATACCCGTCAAGACACAGTCCCGTCTCCTGTATCACAGCATGTAATATAACCGTCCAGACACAGTCCCGTCTCCTGTATCACAGCCTGCAATATAACCGTCCAGACACAGTCCCGTCTCCTGTATCACAGACTGTAATATAACCGTCCAGACACAGTCCCGTCTCCTGTATCACAGCCTGTAATATAACCGTCCAGACAGTCCCATCTCCTGTATCACAGCCTGTATTATAACCGTCCAGACACAGTCCCGTCTCCTGTATCAGTCTGTAATATAACCGTCCAGACACAGTCCCGTCTCCTGTATCAGTCTGTAATATAACCGTCCAGACACAGTCCAGGCTCCTGTATCACAGTCTATAATCATAATCATCCAGACACAGTCCCGTCTCCTGTATCAGTCTGTAATATAACCGTCCAGACACACTCCCTTCTCCTGTATCAGTCTGTAATAAAGCCGTCCAGACACAGTCCCGTCTCCTGTATCACAGCCTGTAATATAACCGTCCAGACACAGTCCCGTCTCCTGTATCACAGCCTGTAATATAACCGTCCAGACACAGTCCCGTCTCCTGTATCACAGCCTGTAATATAACTGTCCAGACACAGTCCCGTCTCCTGTATCAGTCTGTAATATAACCGTCCAGACACAGTCCTGTCTCCTGTATCAGTCTGTAATATAACCGTCCAGACACAGTCCCATCTCCTGTATCACAGTCTGTAATTATAACCGTCCAGACACAATCCCGTCTCCTGTATCAGTCTGTTATATAACCGTCCAGACACAGTCCCGTCTCCTGTATCAGTCTGTAATAAAGCCGTCCAGACACAGTCCCGTCTCCTGTATCAGTCTGTAATATAACCGTCCAGACACAGTCCCGTCTCCTGTATCACAGCCTGTAATATAACCGTCCAGACACAGTACCATCTCCTGTATCACAGCCTGTAATATAACCGTCCAGACAGACCCGTCTCCTGTATCACAGCCTGTAATATAACCGTCCAGAGACAGTCCCGTCTCCTGCATCACAGCCTGTAATATAACCGTCCAGACACAGTCCCGTCTCCTGTATCACAGCCTGTAATATAACCGTCCAGAGACAGTCCCGTCTCCTGCATCACAGCCTGTAATATAACCGTCCAGACACAGTCCCGTCTCCTGTATCACAGTCTGTAATATAACCGTCCAGACACAGTCCCGTCTGCTGAATCACAGCCTGTAATCTAACCGTCCAGACACAGTCCCGTCTCCTGTATCACAGCCTGTAATATAACCGTCCAGACAGTCCCGTCTCCTGTATCAGTCTGTAATACAACCGTCCAGACACAGTCCCGTCTCCTGTATCAGTGTGTAATATAACCGTCCAGACACAGTCCCATCTCCTGTATCACAGCCTGTAATATAACCGTCCACAGTCCCGTCCCCTGTATCACAGCCTGTAATATAACCGTCCAGACACAGTCCCGTCTCCTGTATCACAGCCTGTAATATAACCGTCCAGACATAGTCCCATCTCCTGTATCACAGCCTGTAATATAACCGTCCAGACATAGTCTCGTCTCCGGTATCACAGCCTGTAATAAAGCCGTCCAGACACAGTCCCGTCTCCTGTATCACAGCCTGTAATATAACCGTCCAGACACAGTCCCGTCTCCTGTATCACAGCCTGTAATATAACCGTCCAGACACAGTCCCGTCTCCTGCATCACAGCCTGTAATATAACCGTCCAGACACAGTCCCGTCTCCTGTATCACAGCCTGTAATATAACCGTCCAGACACAGTCCAGTCTCCTGTATCACAGCCTGTAATATAACCGTCCAGACACAGTCCCGTCTCCTGCATCACAGCCTGTAATATAACCGTCCAGACACAGTCCCGTCTCCTGTATCACAGCCTGTAATATAACCGTCCAGACACAGTCCCGTCTCCTGCATCACAGCCTGTAATATAACCGTCCAGACACAGTCCCGTCTCCTGCATCACAGCCTGTAATATAACCGTCCAGACACAGTCCCGTCTCCTGTATCACAGCCTGTAACATAACCGTCCACAGTCCCGTCTCCTGTATCAGTCTGTAATACAACCGTCCAGACACAGTCCCGTCTCCTGTATCAGTCTGTAATAAAGCCGTCCAGACCCAGTCCCGTCTCCTGTATCAGTCTGTAATATAACCGTCCAGACACAGTCCCGTCTCCTGTATCACAGTCTGTAATATAACCGTCCAGACACAGTCCCGTCTCCTGTATCACAGCCTGTAATATAACCGTCCAGACACAGTCCCGTCTCCTGCATCACAGCCTGTAATATAACCGTCCAGACACAGTCCCGTCTACTGTATCACAGCCTGTAATATAACCATCCAGACACAGTCCCGTCTCCTGCATCACAGCCTGTAATATCACCGTCCAGACACAGTCCCATCTCCTGTATCAGTCTGTAATAAAGCCGTCCAGACACAGTCCCGTCTCCTGTATCATTCTGTAATATAACCGTCCAGACACAGTCCCGTCTCCTGTATCACAGCCTGTAATATAACCGTCCAGACACAGTCCCGTCTCCTGTATCACAGCCTGCAATATAACCGTCCAGACACAGTCCCGTCTCCTGTATCACAGCCTGTAATATAACCGTCCAGACACAGTCCCGTCTCCTGTATCAAAGACTGCAATAGAACCGTCCAGTCACAGTCCCGTCTCCTGTATCACAGACTGTAATATAACCGTCCAGACACAGTCCCGTCTCCTGCATCACAGCCTGTAATATAACCGTCCAGACAGTCCCGTCTCCTGTATCACAGCCTGTAATATAACCGCCCAGACACAGTCCCGTCTCCTGTATCAGCCTGTGATATAACCGTCCAGACACAGTCCCGTCTCCTGTATCACAGCCTGTAATATAACCGTCCAGACACAGTCCCGTCTCCTGCATCACAGCTTGTAATATAACCGTCCAGACACAGTCCCGTCTCCTCTATCAGTCTGTAATATAACCGTCCAGACACAGTCCCGTCTGCTGAATTACAGCCTGTAATCTAACCATCCAGACACAGTCCCGTCTCCTGTATCACAGCCTGTAATATAACCGTCCAGACAGTCCCGTCTCCTGTATCAGTCTGTAATACAACCGTCCAGACAGAGTCCCGTCTCCTGTATCACAGCCTGTAATATAACCGTCCAGACACAGTCCCGTCCCCTGTATCACAGCCTGTAATATAACCGTCCAGACACAGTCCCGTCTCCTGTATCACAGCCTGTAATATAACCGTCCAGACATAGTCCCATCTCCTGTATCACAGCCTGTAATAAAGCCGTCGAGACATAGTCTCGTCTCCTGTATCACAGCCTGTAATATAACCGTTCAGACACAGTCCCGTCTCCTGTATCACAGCCTGTAATATAACCATCCAGACACAGTCCCGTCTCCTGTATCAGTCTGTAATATAATGGTCCAGACACAGTCCCGTCTCCTGTACCACAGCCTATAATATAACCGTCCAGACACAGACCCGTCTCCTGTATCAGTCTGTAATAAAGCCGTCCAGACACAGTCCCGTCTCCTGTATCAGTCTGTAATATAACCGTCCAGACACAGTCCCGTCTCCTGTATCACAGCCTGTAATATAACCGTCCAGACACAGTCCCATCTCCTGTATCACAACCTGTAATATAACCGTCCAGACACAGTCCCGTCTCCTGTATCAGCCTGTGATATAATCGTCCAGACACAGTCCCGTCTCCTGTATCACAGCCTGTAATATAACCGTCCAGACACAGTCCCGTCTCCTGCATCACAGCCTGTAATATAACCGTCCAGACACAGTCCCGTCTACTGTATCACAGCCTGTAATATAACCGTCCAGACACAGTCCCGTCTCCTGCATCACAGCCTGTAATATAACCATCCAGACACAGTCCCGTCTCCTGTATCACAGTCTGTAATATAACCTTCCAGACACAGTCCCGTCTCCTGTATCACATCCTGTAATATAACCGTCCAGACACTGTCCTGTCTCCTGTATCACAGTCTGTACTATAACCGTCCAGATACAGTCCCGTCTCGTGTATCACAGTCTGTAATATAACTGTCCAGACACAGTCCCGTCTCCTGTATCACAGCCTGTAATATAACCGTCCAGACACAGTCCTGTCTCCTGTATCACAGCCTGTAATATACCCGTCAAGACACAGTCCCGTCTCCTGTATCACAGCATGTAATATAACCGTCCAGACACAGTCCCGTCTCCTGTATCACAGCCTGCAATATAACCGTCCAGACACAGTCCCGTCTCCTGCATCACAGCCTGTAATATAACCGTCCAGACACAGTCCCGTCTCCTGTATCAAAGACTGTAATAGAACCGTCCAGACACAGTCCCGTCTCCTGTATCACAGACTGTAATATAACCGTCCAGACACAGTCCCGTCTCCTGTATCACAGCCTGTAATATAACCATCCAGACAGTCCCGTCTCCTGTATCACAGCCTGTATTATAACCGTCCAGACACCGTCCCGTCTCCTGTATCAGTCTGTAATATAACCGTCCAGACACAGTCCCGTCTCCTGTATCAGTCTGTAATATAACCGTCCAGACACAGTCCCGTCTCCTGTATCACAGCCTGTAATATAACCGTCCAGACACAGTCCAGTCTCCTGTATCACAGTCTATAATCATAACCATCCAGACACAGTCCCGTCTCCTGTATCAGTCTGTAATATAACCGTCCAGACACACTCCCTTCTCCTGTATCAGTCTGTAATAAAGCCGTCCAGACACAGTCCCGTCTCCTGTATCACAGCCTGTAATATAACCGTCCAGACACAGTCCCGTCTCCTGTATCACAGCCTGTAATATAACCGTCCAGACACAGTCCCGTCTCCTGTATCACAGCCTGTAATATAACTGTCGAGACACAGTCCCGTCTCCTGTATCAGTCTGTAATATAACCGTCCAGACACAGTCCTGTCTCCTGTATCAGTCTGAAATATAACCGTCCAGACACAGTCCCATCTCCTGTATCACAGTCTGTAATTATAACCGTCCAGACACAATCCCGTCTCCTGTATCAGTCTGTAATATAACCGTCCAGACACAGTCCCGTCTCCTGTATCAGTCTGTAATAAAGCCGTCCAGACACAGTCCTGTCTCCTGTATCAGTCTGTAATATAACCGTCCAGACACAGTCCCGTCTCCTGTATCACAGCCTGTAATATAACCGTCCAGACACAGTACCATCTCCTGTATCACAGCCTGTACTATAACCGTGCAGACAGACCCGTCTCCTGCATCACAGCCTGTAATATAACCGTCCAGACACAGTCCCGTCTCCTGTGTCACAGCCTGTAATATAACCGTCCAGACACAGTCCCGTCTCCTGTATCACAGCCTGTAATATAACCGTCCAGAGACAGACCCGTCTCCTGCATCACAGCCTGTAATATAACCGTCCAGACACAGTCCCGTCTCCTGTATCACAGTCTGTAATATAACCGTTCAGACAGTCCCGTCTCCTGTAACAGTCTGTAATACAACCGTCCAGACACAGTCCCGTCTCCTGTATCAGTCTGTAATATTACCGTCCAGACACAGTCCCATCTCCTGTATCACAGCCTGTAATATAACTGTCCACAGTCCCGTCCCCTGTATCACAGCCTGTAATATAACCGTCCAGACACAGTCCCGTCTCCTGTATCACAGCCTGTAATATAACCGTCCAGACATAGTCCCATCTCCTGTATCACAGCCTGTAATATAACCGTCCAGACATAGTCTCGTCTCCGGTATCACAGCCTGGAATAAAGCCGTCCAGACACAGTCCCGTCTCCTGTATCACAGCCTGTAATATAACCGTCCAGACACAGTCCCATCTCCTGTATCACAGCCTGTAATATAACCGTCCAGACACAGTCCCGTCTCCTGTATCACAGCCTGTAATATAACCGTCCAGACACAGTCCCGTCTCCTGTATCAGTGTATAATATAACCGTCCAGACACAGTCCCGTCTCCTGTATCACAGCTTGTAATATAATGGTCCAGACACAGTCCCGTCTCCTGTACCTCAGCCTGTAATATAACCGTCCAGACACAGTCCCGTCTCCTGTATCAGTCTGTAATAAAGCCGTCCAGACACAGTCCCGTCTCCTGTATCAGTCTGTAATATAACCGTCCAGACACAGTCCCGTCTCCTGTCTCACAGCCTACAATATAACCGTCCAGACACAATCCCGTCTCCTGTATCAGCCTGTGATATAACCGTCCAGACACAATCCCGTCTCCTGTATCACAGCCTGTAATATAACCGTCCAGACACAGTCCCGTCCCCTGTATCACAGCCTGTAATATAACCGTCCAGACACAATCCCGTCTCCTGTATCACAGTCTGTAATATAACCGTCCAGACACAGTCCCGTCTCCTGCATCAGTCTGTAATAAAACAGTCCAGACACAGTCCCATCTCCTGTATCACAGCCTGTAATATAACCGTCCAGACACAGTACCGTCTCCTGTATCACAGTCTGTAATATAACCGTCCAGACACAGTCCCGTCTCCTGTATCACAGCCTGTAATATAACCATCCAGACACAGTCCGGTCTCCTGTATCACAGTCTGTAATATAACCGTCCAGACACAGACCCGTCTCCTGTATCACAGCCTGTAATATAACCGTCCAGACACAGTCCGGTCTCCTGTATCACAGTCTGTAATATAACCGTCCAGATGCAGTCCCGTCTCCTGTATCACAGTCTGTAATATAACTGTCCAGACACAGACCCGTCTCCTGTATCCCAGCCTGTAATATAACCATCCAGACACAGTCCCATCTCCTGCATCACAGTCTGTAATATAACCATCCAGACACAGTCCCGTCTCATATATCACAGTCTGTAATATAACCGTCCAGACACAGTCCCGTCTCCTGTATCAGTCTGTAATATAACCGTCCAGACACAGTCCCATCTCCTGTATCACAGCATGTAATATAACCGTCCAGACACAGTCCCGTCTCCTGTATCACAGCCTGCAATATAACCGTCCAGACACAGTCCTGTCTCCTGTATCACAGCCTGTAATATACCCGTCAAGACACAGTCCCGTCTCCTGTATCACAGCATGTAATATAACCGTCCAGACACAGTCCCGTCTCCTGTATCACAGCCTGCAATATAACCGTCCAGACACAGTCCCGTCTCCTGCATCACAGCCTGTAATATAACCGTCCAGACACAGTCCCGTCTCCTGTATCAAAGACTGTAATAGAACCGTCCAGACACAGTCCCGTCTCCTGTATCACAGACTGTAATATAACCGTCCAGACACAGTCCCGTCTCCTGTATCACAGCCTGTAATATAACCGTCCAGACAGTCCCGTCTCCTGTATCACAGCCTGTATTATAACCGTCCAGACACCGTCCCGTCTCCTGTATCAGTCTGTAATATAACCGTCCAGACACAGTCCCGTCTCCTGTATCAGTCTGTAATATAACCGTCCAGACACAGTCCCGTCTCCTGTATCACAGCCTGTAATATAACCGTCCAGACACAGTCCAGTCTCCTGTATCACAGTCTATAATCATAACCATCCAGACACAGTCCCGTCTCCTGTATCAGTCTGTAATATAACCGTCCAGACACACTCCCTTCTCCTGTATCAGTCTGTAATAAAGCCGTCCAGACACAGTCCCGTCTCCTGTATCACAGCCTGTAATATAACCGTCCAGACACAGTCCCGTCTCCTGTATCACAGCCTGTAATATAACCGTCCAGACACAGTCCCGTCTCCTGTATCACAGCCTGTAATATAACTGTCGAGACACAGTCCCGTCTCCTGTATCAGTCTGTAATATAACCGTCCAGACACAGTCCTGTCTCCTGTATCAGTCTGAAATATAACCGTCCAGACACAGTCCCATCTCCTGTATCACAGTCTGTAATTATAACCGTCCAGACACAATCCCGTCTCCTGTATCAGTCTGTAATATAACCGTCCAGACACAGTCCCGTCTCCTGTATCAGTCTGTAATAAAGCCGTCCAGACACAGTCCTGTCTCCTGTATCAGTCTGTAATATAACCGTCCAGACACAGTCCCGTCTCCTGTATCACAGCCTGTAATATAACCGTCCAGACACAGTACCATCTCCTGTATCACAGCCTGTAATATAACCGTGCAGACAGACCCGTCTCCTGCATCACAGCCTGTAATATAACCGTCCAGACACAGTCCCGTCTCCTGTGTCACAGCCTGTAATATAACCGTCCAGACACAGTCCCGTCTCCTGTATCACAGCCTGTAATATAACCGTCCAGAGACAGACCCGTCTCCTGCATCACAGCCTGTAATATAACCGTCCAGACACAGTCCCGTCTCCTGTATCACAGTCTGTAATATAACCGTCCAGACACAGTCCCGTCTGCTGAATCACAGCCTGTAATCTAACCGTCCAGACACAGTCCCGTCTCCTGTATCACAGCCTGTAATATAACCGTCCAGACAGTCCCGTCTCCTGTAACAGTCTGTAATACAACCGTCCAGACACAGTCCCGTCTCCTGTATCAGTCTGTAATATAACCGTCCAGACACAGTCCCATCTCCTGTATCACAGCCTGTAATATAACTGTCCACAGTCCCGTCCCCTGTATCACAGCCTGTAATATAACCGTCCAGACACAGTCCCGTCTCCTGTATCACAGCCTGTAATATAACCGTCCAGACATAGTCCCATCTCCTGTATCACAGCCTGTAATATAACCGTCCAGACATAGTCTCGTCTCCGGTATCACAGCCTGGAATAAAGCCGTCCAGACACAGTCCCGTCTCCTGTATCACAGCCTGTAATATAACCGTCCAGACACAGTCCCGTCTCCTGTATCACAGCCTGTAATATAACCGTCCAGACACAGTCCCGTCTCCTGTATCACAGCCTGTAATATAACCGTCCAGACACAGTCCCGTCTCCTGTATCAGTGTATAATATAACCGTCCAGACACAGTCCCGTCTCCTGTATCACAGCTTGTAATATAATGGTCCAGACACAGTCCCGTCTCCTGTACCTCAGCCTGTAATATAACCGTCCAGACACAGTCCCGTCTCCTGTATCAGTCTGTAATAAAGCCATCCAGACACAGTCCCGTCTCCTGTATCAGTCTGTAATATAACCGTCCAGACACAGTCCCGTCTCCTGTATCACAGCCTACAATATAACCGTCCAGACACAATCCCGTCTCCTGTATCAGCCTGTGATATAACCGTCCAGACACAATCCCGTCTCCTGTATCACAGCCTGTAATATAACCGTCCAGACACAGTCCCGTCCCCTGTATCACAGCCTGTAATATAACCGTCCAGACACAATCCCGTCTCCTGTATCACAGTCTGTAATATAACCGTCCAGACACAGTCCCGTCTCCTGCATCAGTCTGTAATAAAACAGTCCAGACACAGTCCCATCTCCTGTATCACAGCCTGTAATATAACCGTCCAGACACAGTACCGTCTCCTGTATCACAGTCTGTAATATAACCGTCCAGACACAGTCCCGTCTCCTGTATCACAGCCTGTAATATAACCATCCAGACACAGTCCGGTCTCCTGTATCACAGTCTGTAATATAACCGTCCAGACACAGACCCGTCTCCTGTATCACAGCCTGTAATATAACCGTCCAGACACAGTCCGGTCTCCTGTATCACAGTCTGTAATATAACCGTCCAGATGCAGTCCCGTCTCCTGTATCACAGTCTGTAATATAACTGTCCAGACACAGACCCGTCTCCTGTATCCCAGCCTGTAATATAACCATCCAGACACAGTCCCATCTCCTGCATCACAGTCTGTAATATAACCGTCCAGACACAGTCCCGTCTCATATATCACAGTCTGTAATATAACCGTCCAGACACAGTCCCGTCTCCTGTATCAGTCTGTAATATAACCGTCCAGACACAGTCCCATCTCCTGTATCACAGTCTGTAATATAACCGTCCAGATACAGTCCCGTCTCCTGTATCACAGACTGTAATATAACCGTCCAGACACAGTCCCGTCTCCACTATCACAGCCTGTAATAGAACCGTCCAGACACAATCCCGTCTCCTGTATCACAGCCTGTAACATAACCGTCCAGACACAGTCCCGTCTGCTGCATCAGCCTGTAATATAACCGTCCAGACACAGTCCCGTCTCCTGCATCACAGTCTGTAATATAACCGTCCAGACACAGTCCCGTCTGCTGCATCAGCCTGTAATATAACCGTCCAGACACAGTCCCGTCTCCTGTATCAGTCTGTAATATAACCGTCCAGACACAGTCCCGTCTCCTGTATCAGTCTGTAATATAACCGTCCAGACACAGTCCAGTCTCCTGTATCACAGCCTGTAATATAACCATCCAGACACAGTGCCGTCTCCTGTATCAGTCTGTAATATACCCGTCCAGACACAGTCCCGTCTCCTGTATCAGCCTGTGATATAACCGTCCAGACACAGTCCCGTCTCCTGTATCACAGCCTGTAATATAACCGTCCAGACACAGTCCCATCTCCTGTATCACAGCCTGTAATATAACCGTCCAGACACAGTCCCGTCTCCTGTATCAGTGTATAATATAACCGTCCAGACACAGTCCCGTCTCCTGTATCACAGCTTGTAATATAATGGTCTAGACACAGTCCCGTCTCCTGTACCACAGCCTGTAATATAACCGTCCAGACACAGTCCCGTCTCCTGTATCACAGTCTGTAATTATAACCATCCAGACACAGTCCCGTCTCCTGTATCAGTCTGTAATAAAGCCGTCCAGACACAGTCCCGTCTCCTGTATCAGTCTGTAATATAACCGTCCAGACACAGTCCCGTCTCCTGTATCACAGCCTACAATATAACCGTCCAGACACAATCCCGTCTCCTGTATCAGCCTGTGATATAACCGTCCAGACACAATCCCGTCTCCTGTATCACAGCCTGTAATATAACCGTCCAGACACAGTCCCGTCCCCTGTATCACAGCCTGTAATATAACCGTCCAGACACAATCCCGTCTCCTGTATCACAGTCTGTAATATAACCGTCCAGACACAGTCCCGTCTCCTGCATCAGTCTGTAATAAAACAGTCCAGACACAGTCCCATCTCCTGTATCACAGCCTGTAATATAACCGTCCAGACACAGTACCGTCTCCTGTATCACAGTCTGTAATATAACCGTCCAGACACAGTCCCGTCTCCTGTATCACAGCCTGTAATATAACCATCCAGACACAGTCCGGTCTCCTGTATCACAGTCTGTAATATAACCGTCCAGACACAGACCCGTCTCCTGTATCACAGCCTGTAATATAACCGTCCAGACACAGTCCGGTCTCCTGTATCACAGTCTGTAATATAACCGTCCAGATGCAGTCCCGTCTCCTGTATCACAGTCTGTAATATAACTGTCCAGACACAGACCCGTCTCCTGTATCCCAGCCTGTAATATAACCATCCAGACACAGTCCCATCTCCTGCATCACAGTCTGTAATATAACCATCCAGACACAGTCCCGTCTCATATATCACAGTCTGTAATATAACCGTCCAGACACAGTCCCGTCTCCTGTATCAGTCTGTAATATAACCGTCCAGACACAGTCCCATCTCCTGTATCACAGCATGTAATATAACCGTCCAGACACAGTCCCGTCTCCTGTATCACAGCCTGCAATATAACCGTCCAGACACAGTCCTGTCTCCTGTATCACAGCCTGTAATATACCCGTCAAGACACAGTCCCGTCTCCTGTATCACAGCATGTAATATAACCGTCCAGACACAGTCCCGTCTCCTGTATCACAGCCTGCAATATAACCGTCCAGACACAGTCCCGTCTCCTGCATCACAGCCTGTAATATAACCGTCCAGACACAGTCCCGTCTCCTGTATCAAAGACTGTAATAGAACCGTCCAGACACAGTCCCGTCTCCTGTATCACAGACTGTAATATAACCGTCCAGACACAGTCCCATCTCCTGTATCACAGCCTGTAATATAACCGTCCAGACAGTCCCGTCTCCTGTATCACAGCCTGTATTATAACCGTCCAGACACCGTCCCGTCTCCTGTATCAGTCTGTAATATAACCGTCCAGACACAGTCCCGTCTCCTGTATCAGTCTGTAATATAACCGTCCAGACACAGTCCCGTCTCCTGTATCACAGCCTGTAATATAACCGTCCAGACACAGTCCAGTCTCCTGTATCACAGTCTATAATCATAACCATCCAGACACAGTCCCGTCTCCTGTATCAGTCTGTAATATAACCGTCCAGACACACTCCCTTCTCCTGTATCAGTCTGTAATAAAGCCGTCCAGACACAGTCCCGTCTCCTGTATCACAGCCTGTAATATAACCGTCCAGACACAGTCCCGTCTCCTGTATCACAGCCTGTAATATAACCGTCCAGACACAGTCCCGTCTCCTGTATCACAGCCTGTAATATAACTGTCGAGACACAGTCCCGTCTCCTGTATCAGTCTGTAATATAACCGTCCAGACACAGTCCTGTCTCCTGTATCAGTCTGAAATATAACCGTCCAGACACAGTCCCATCTCCTGTATCACAGTCTGTAATTATAACCGTCCAGACACAATCCCGTCTCCTGTATCAGTCTGTAATATAACCGTCCAGACACAGTCCCGTCTCCTGTATCAGTCTGTAATAAAGCCGTCCAGACACAGTCCTGTCTCCTGTATCAGTCTGTAATATAACCGTCCAGACACAGTCCCGTCTCCTGTATCACAGCCTGTAATATAACCGTCCAGACACAGTACCATCTCCTGTATCACAGCCTGTAATATAACCGTGCAGACAGACCCGTCTCCTGCATCACAGCCTGTAATATAACCGTCCAGACACAGTCCCGTCTCCTGTGTCACAGCCTGTAATATAACCGTCCAGACACAGTCCCGTCTCCTGTATCACAGCCTGTAATATAACCGTCCAGAGACAGACCCGTCTCCTGCATCACAGCCTGTAATATAACCGTCCAGACACAGTCCCGTCTCCTGTATCACAGTCTGTAATATAACCGTCCAGACACAGTCCCGTCTGCTGAATCACAGCCTGTAATCTAACCGTCCAGACACAGTCCCGTCTCCTGTATCACAGCCTGTAATATAACCGTCCAGACAGTCCCGTCTCCTGTAACAGTCTGTAATACAACCGTCCAGACACAGTCCCGTCTCCTGTATCAGTCTGTAATATAACCGTCCAGACACAGTCCCATCTCCTGTATCACAGCCTGTAATATAACTGTCCACAGTCCCGTCCCCTGTATCACAGCCTGTAATATAACCGTCCAGACACAGTCCCGTCTCCTGTATCACAGCCTGTAATATAACCGTCCAGACATAGTCCCATCTCCTGTATCACAGCCTGTAATATAACCGTCCAGACATAGTCTCGTCTCCGGTATCACAGCCTGGAATAAAGCCGTCCAGACACAGTCCCGTCTCCTGTATCACAGCCTGTAATATAACCGTCCAGACACAGTCCCGTCTCCTGTATCACAGCCTGTAATATAACCGTCCAGACACAGTCCCGTCTCCTGTATCACAGCCTGTAATATAACCGTCCAGACACAGTCCCGTCTCCTGTATCAGTGTATAATATAACCGTCCAGACACAGTCCCGTCTCCTGTATCACAGCTTGTAATATAATGGTCCAGACACAGTCCCGTCTCCTGTACCTCAGCCTGTAATATAACCGTCCAGACACAGTCCCGTCTCCTGTATCAGTCTGTAATAAAGCCGTCCAGACACAGTCCCGTCTCCTGTATCAGTCTGTAATATAACCGTCCAGACACAGTCCCGTCTCCTGTATCACAGCCTACAATATAACCGTCCAGACACAATCCCGTCTCCTGTATCAGCCTGTGATATAACCGTCCAGACACAATCCCGTCTCCTGTATCACAGCCTGTAATATAACCGTCCAGACACAGTCCCGTCCCCTGTATCACAGCCTGTAATATAACCGTCCAGACACAATCCCGTCTCCTGTATCACAGTCTGTAATATAACCGTCCAGACACAGTCCCGTCTCCTGCATCAGTCTGTAATAAAACAGTCCAGACACAGTCCCATCTCCTGTATCACAGCCTGTAATATAACCGTCCAGACACAGTACCGTCTCCTGTATCACAGTCTGTAATATAACCGTCCAGACACAGTCCCGTCTCCTGTATCACAGCCTGTAATATAACCATCCAGACACAGTCCGGTCTCCTGTATCACAGTCTGTAATATAACCGTCCAGACACAGACCCGTCTCCTGTATCACAGCCTGTAATATAACCGTCCAGACACAGTCCGGTCTCCTGTATCACAGTCTGTAATATAACCGTCCAGATGCAGTCCCGTCTCCTGTATCACAGTCTGTAATATAACTGTCCAGACACAGACCCGTCTCCTGTATCCCAGCCTGTAATATAACCATCCAGACACAGTCCCATCTCCTGCATCACAGTCTGTAATATAACCGTCCAGACACAGTCCCGTCTCATATATCACAGTCTGTAATATAACCGTCCAGACACAGTCCCGTCTCCTGTATCAGTCTGTAATATAACCGTCCAGACACAGTCCCATCTCCTGTATCACAGTCTGTAATATAACCGTCCAGATACAGTCCCGTCTCCTGTATCACAGACTGTAATATAACCGTCCAGACACAGTCCCGTCTCCACTATCACAGCCTGTAATAGAACCGTCCAGACACAATCCCGTCTCCTGTATCACAGCCTGTAACATAACCGTCCAGACACAGTCCCGTCTGCTGCATCAGCCTGTAATATAACCGTCCAGACACAGTCCCGTCTCCTGCATCACAGTCTGTAATATAACCGTCCAGACACAGTCCCGTCTGCTGCATCAGCCTGTAATATAACCGTCCAGACACAGTCCCGTCTCCTGTATCAGTCTGTAATATAACCGTCCAGACACAGTCCCGTCTCCTGTATCAGTCTGTAATATAACCGTCCAGACACAGTCCCGTCTCCTGTATCACAGTCTGTAATATAACCGTCCAGACACAGTCCCGTCTCCTGTATCACAGCCTGTAATATAACCGTCCAGACACAGTCCTGTCTCCTGTATCACAGCCTGTAATACGCCCGTCGAGACACAGTCCCGTCTCCTGTATCACAGCCTGTAATATAACCGTCCAGACACAGTCCTGTCTCCTGTATCACAGTCTGTAATATACCCGTCGAGACAAAGTCCCGTCTCCTGTATCAGTCTGTAATATAACCGTCCAGACACAGTCCCATCTCCTGTATCACAGTCTGTAATATAACCGTCCAGATACAGTCCCGTCTCCTGTATCACAGACTGTAATATAACCGTCCAGACACAGTCCCGTCTCCACTATCACAGCCTGTAATAGAACCGTCCAGACACAATCCCGTCTCCTGTATCACAGCCTGTAACATAACCGTCCAGACACAGTCCCGTCTGCTGCATCAGCCTGTAATATAACCGTCCAGACACAGTCCCGTCTCCTGCATCACAGTCTGTAATATAACCGTCCAGACACAGTCCCGTCTGCTGCATCAGCCTGTAATATAACCGTCCAGACACAGTCCCGTCTCCTGTATCAGTCTGTAATATAACCGTCCAGACACAGTCCCGTCTCCTGTATCAGTCTGTAATATAACCGTCCAGACACAGTCCCGTCTCCTGTATCACAGTCTGTAATATAACCGTCCAGACACAGTCCCGTCTCCTGTATCACAGCCTGTAATATAACCGTCCAGACACAGTCCTGTCTCCTGTATCACAGCCTGTAATACGCCCGTCGAGACACAGTCCCGTCTCCTGTATCACAGCCTGTAATATAACCGTCCAGACACAGTCCTGTCTCCTGTATCACAGTCTGTAATATACCCGTCGAGACAAAGTCCCGTCTCCTGTATCACAGCATGTAATATTACCGTCCAGACACAGTCCCGTCTACTGTATCACAGCCTGTAATATAACCGTCCAGACACAGTCCCGTCTCCTGTATCACAGCCTGTAATAAAAGCGTCCAGACACAGTCCCGTCTCCTGTATCAAAGACTGTCATAGAACCGTCCAGACACGGTCCCGTCTCCTGTATCACAGACTGGAATATAACCGTTGTAGAAGTGCCTTACTTCTTAGCTCTGGGTAATGACTCAATACACACTTGGATTCGTCAGACGGACAGGCCTTTTATTTTACTTCACTTGCAAGGGGAATCAGCACCTCCACTCAAGGGGTGAGGCTACTATTCCAATGATACAGTGTAAACGTTCTATATTTATACAGTGTAACAAACAAGTTTGATTGAAATCCCTTTGTTCCTCTATCAGGATACATTTTAGATTAATCATCAGGTAGAAATAACATATTGACAGAAGGATCCTGGACACATAAGTCAACCGTTAATCTATAACAGGGCATGAATCGTGTAACCGGAGGTCCTCTTTAATCATATATAAGGGAGGCAAGCTTTGCTTTCGGTCACAAGTTATCAGGTCATTGGTACATCAAAGAAACTCATTATTCCACTTCTACATTCTCATTAGGTGGGCAGGCATCTGTTCTTGGCTGTAGTTCGAGTACGTGCAATAGCTCTAGTTACACATCGACACTTGCCCAGTGTCAAGTCTGAAAACTTTTACCCAGCAAGCACTTGAAATTAACCCCTTATATCATGTAGATTTCCTCATTCCCCCCTTTTGTCCTTTCTAAGGACAATCTATCTCGCTAAGTTTAAGAAACTCTACATCAAAGGTCTCACCCTTAATATCCTCATATTCAGACATCATTGGTACTGGAGGAGTTGACGCTAATAAGGAAAGGACTTTTGTACACAATAATTTTAAACAACCAATCAATAAACTAATTAAAATTATTATCATCACAATTGCGATAAAAGCTTCCAAAATTTGCTTTCCCAATGCTCCTCCCCATCCTGAAATCCAATCCCACATTGACCATGGTTCAGGTTGACGTAGTTTCTCTACAGCCTCCTTTATGTGGTTTACCAGGTTGGTGATATTTTCTGAGCTATCTGGGATATAGGTGCAACATTCGGTTTTTATGATTGCACATGTGCCCCCTTTTGCCAACAATTAGTCCAGAGCCATGCGGTTTTGTAAAGCAACAGTGCGCATAGCCACCATTTCTGCGTTTATCATTGGCTATTTGTTCCAGCACTGCTGCCATGTTTATAGATTCTCTTGCCAGCTTCCCTGTTCCATACCAGGGAAATGCTATAGCAAAGAACCTTTCAGTTTCTGTAATGGCTCGTTTTACTCGTGTCCCAGGGTGGCTATCCAAAGATGAAATATGATGTATATAGGGCACTACATATCCCAAGTAACATGACCCAGTCCAATTTTGTGGTAACCAAGGGTATGCTCTATGCCCACAGATGAAATAGGTGTTATTATAGGCTTCAAATTTGTTCCATATCTGGTGCATCATTCCTATTCCGTGTTCTCCTTTCCAGATTTTTTTTGCTAGTCAAATTTTGTACTGTGGACAGATTCCACCATCCCCAATAAGGCCATTCGATTGCACCTGGTGGTTTAGTAGTAGTTTTAGTCAAAGTGTAGTTACATTTGCACTCACTCCATCCAACCATCAATCCTTCTCCATTGTCGTTTACAAGACAGACTTCTCCTTTTGTTTTATTTATGGTTCCCATTGACGTAACTAATAGACTCTCTGGATTCCTTCGATTATCATATAGGGGATGAAACCACCCTTCAAATTTTATAAGGTTGTATCCTGCATTTTTCCATTCATTTTCCAACTGATCTGGGTTTAAACTATTTTGGGTCTGAAATGTACTGGCTGCCTCCTTATTCCAGGTGGTATTAGACTGTAATAACCACCCTACCATCTCTTTTATTTCGAAGGGAATGGGCCTTAGAGGTATTCCACCCTCTGCATGCACAGGGATGTGGCTGCATATCCAGCATTTGGCAAGGTTCTGTCTTTTAGCGTACAGATAACTTGATGATAGTTATGAAAAGGATTATCACAAAACATTGACTTAGCTGTCAGGGCCAGTCCTCCCCTTGAATTACCATTGCAGATAACCCCTCCGTTCGCAGTTTTGTCACTTGGTAATACAGTATCACGGCATGTGACCCATAGCTTATCAAGCTTCTGTCCACTATCTTCTTCTACTATCTTATTCTGCCTAATCCTAAGACTCAGGGGTTGATACGGGGGTACCTGCATAGTGTGATCCTGAAGCTGAACCTTCATAGTCTCGTTATAGCATATAATATAAAAGAAATCACTGTTTAAAAGTACACATTCTTCTATGCATGGTTTGCCCTTCAGGGGATCTGATAAATCAATATGGCAGTTTCAATTATCGTTAACAAAGGGGACAGTCTTATTAGAGTCCAAATCCAGTTCATCTTGGCAGTGTATCGTCTTCAGCTGATGCCTTCTTACAATGGGACACGTGTATCCATGTTGGTCGCTCCTTTACTTTTACAGCGGTGTTTGTGGTCAGGAGTACTTGGAAGGGTCCCTCAAATCTGGGTTGAAGGCCATTCTTTCGTTTGAAGATTTTTATGTAAACGTTATCTCCTGGCTCGAAAGTATGGCACTTTCCTTCAGCGGGATCGACCTGGGCTTCCTTCACCTGTTGATGGAAACTAGAAATGCATTTGGTTAGTGCAATGCAATAACTCAACATATCTTCCTCCATTTTATGAATGTCCATTTGTTTAGCTGTTAAAGGTGTCGAAAAAGGCAATCTTTGTGGTCTTCCCATGACGATCTCGTGAGGCGACAATCCTGTAGTTCTGTTGGTAGCAGACCGCATTGTCATTAAAGCTATGGGTAACAGATCAACCCATTTAAGTCCAGTTTCTTTACACAGTTTTGCAAGCTTGTTTTTCAGCATCCCGTTATATCTTTCCACTAGTCCAGCCGACTGTGGATGATAACTACAATGAAGGTGCTGGTTAATCTGTAAAGCTTTGCATAGTTCCTTAATCACTGTTCCCGTAAAATGGGACCCATTGTCACTTGACAGTTTTGCTGGTATCCCAAAGCGAGGTACAATGTCCTTCAATAAACATTTAGCAACAGTAGTGGCGTCACTCTTTCTACAAGGAAACGCTTCAATCCATCTTGAAAACATATCAACAATAACTAATACATATTTAAAGCTCATACACACAGGTAGTTCAATAAAATCCATTTGCAAGTGTACAAAAGGACCCATGGGGTTTGGATGGGATGCGGGCTGTACCTTCTTTATTTTTTTTTTTGCATTCATGTTCTGGCAGATAATACAATTTTCACAAATTTGTTTTGCCAATTTTGAGATTCCTGGTGCATACCAGGTCTTAAGGATATAGTCCGCCATCCCCCCTTTGCCCGCATGGGTGAATTTATGAACACATCGGGCAATTGGTGATAGTAATGATTTGGGTGCCACCATGCGGCCGTCATGATGAACCCATAAGCTGTCAGTGTTTTTAAAACAATGATTAACAACCCATTCCTTTACTTCATCAGAACTGGCCCTATCTTGATGGGTCAGCACATCATCTAAGGACGGGGGCTGCGGTATGTCTGGCTTTTCCCTAACAGGGAAGGCTGAAACTTGTCGTTCAGTACTTGATATAGCTACTGACTTAGCAGCGCTATCTGCAGCAGCATTTCCAAGCGCAACCTTGTCCAAATGCCCCGTGTGCGCTTGGCACTTAATAATTGCAATCTGTTTACGTCTCTGAATAGCTAGTAAAAGATTTTTCACTTCTTGTGCATTTTTAATCTGGGTTCCCGAGGAAGTCAGGTAACCGCGAATTTTCCAAATTTGTCATGCTCATGTATTCATTGTCTACAATAGCCAGTCATTCCTAGAAAATGCTTCATTTCTCTTTTAGTTTTTGGCAACGATGTGTTGCAAACAACCTTTATTCTATCCGGCGTTAACTCCCTGCTTTAACAATGATTCCATCACTGGCTCAATTCCTTTTTCTGCTTTCTCTGACAATGGATACTGTGACCTTTTGGGTAATGGTGCAGCTGGATTAATTGTAACTTTATAGGGCTGTGCAGTCTAATAGTTAGGAGGTATTTTAAATCTTGTCCTGTTTTGTCATAGCAGGCCGTGCAGTGCAATTTTGAATGCCATTTCCCTAGCTTCAGGGATTCCTGGTATTGTTTTATGGGGCTTGTCCCCACGCTCCTAACAGACTGACGAGTTTGGCACTCAAACTTGGGTCGGCAATTTCCCATGCGTAAAGAACAGGGTGTTTTATTTCTGTTACTGGGTACGCATATGCCTTATCTACTTGGATTTCTACCGTTACTCCTGATGGGGAGCAAATGATTGTAGCATTCATTTTGCACAGCAAGTCTCTTCCACATAAATTCATAGAGACATCTCCTGATAACAGAAAGGAGTGTTCTTCCTCAAATTCTTCTACTTTTACTGTGAGGGGAGTCGATTGATTCAAGCGTTGTAGTATTCCAGCCAATCCAGCTATCGGGGTCTTTTTCCCATTAATAGGCATTCCTTCAGAATATCCTTTCCCTAACACTGAAAAGGTTGCTCCTGTATCTACTAAAATGACATAGGTCTCCCAGCTATTTGCATTTTAATTTCAGGTTCGCTGCGTGAATTTAAAGAAACAACGGGCATTTGGTGGTCTGTGGCGCCTGGGGCTGCTGGTGTCAGTCAGTAATTCTGATCTCTATTTCTCCTAAATCCCTGTCCGTTTGTAGGGTAACCTCCTGACTGGTCCGAAAAAGGGTTATGGACAGTGAAATTAGGACCTTTATTCTCTAACGGAGGTCCATTATTGGAGGTTTTATTCTGACGATTTTTCGCAGGGCATTGGTTTGCCCAATGTCCGGGTTGTCCGCAATTGTAACAATTACCAGATCGTCCATACCCTCTTACTCTACCACGTCTTCCTCTATATTCCCCTCTATTCATCCTTCTATAGTTACCTTGTTATCCTACCATAATAGAGGAGAAAGGTGTTTCTTCGGGGTAATTTTTTTTTTTCTGACTCAACAAACATAGAGGCAGTCTTTTTATCTGGCTGTTCTCTATTTCTCTCTCGTCCGTTAAACATTTCTCGAGGCAAGTAATTCTTTCTATGTTAAATGACTATCTGAGGGAAAGGGTCTAGTCTTATTTACAGTCCATTTGGACCAATTTGGTAGGTGATCAATGGATGATTGACCAGTTCTTTAACATAAAGGCTGCTGGCGTGCCTTTCTCGGGTGGCTTACTGGTGCTAGCACCCATTTTAGCAGCTTAAATGGTTCACTTAAAACAATCTAAACTCCCGTGACAATCCATGATCTGCGTTGTACGCCCCTACAGATCAGATTAATAAACTATACATACGTATAAAACTCGAGGGTTCTCAACCCTCGTGGAAGGTATTTCTAACTGGGGAAAATACTGAATCCACAATAGCTTAGTGGATCATGTAAAAGACATCACTATTTTCTCAACCATACATTCTGCCGCGGGACTCACTTCCCCGGCTTGGGTCTTTTCCAACCCCTTCTGCAGTTTTTTTTTCAGCTTAAATATTTTAGTTAAAACATACAACAATTCCGTAACACTCTATGATCTGCGTGGGACGCCTCTACAGATCAGACATGACTAAACATTAATACATATAACAATAAACAATAAACAATACACTTGTTAAACAACAACCAAAGTGTTACTAAATCCCCAACCTATGCAGCCTTACTGGACAAAGCTGCAAAGTTGATTGATAATAACAAGTAGTTAAGTACTCACTCTCATAAACATTAAACATTGACACTGTGTTTCAGACAACCGCCCACTCTTCTCTCTTTTTTTACCCTATTCCCTTTAGCCAAATCTTTAGCAAAAAGGGCCTTCAATTTGTCCCAGCTAACTTCAAGCTCTTCTCTCCTTCTACCCTACTCCCTTTAGCCAAATCTTTAGCAAAAAGGGCCTTCAATTTGTCCCAGCTAACTTCAAGCTCTTCTCTCCTTCTACCCTACTCCCTTTAGCCAAATCTTTAGCAAAAAGGGCCTTCAATTTGTCCCAGCTAACTTCAAGCTGGAACCTTGCTAGTTCAATTTCCAGTAAATCGCTAGCTCCTTAGTTAATCAAATTCCTGACTTAACCTTCTCTCTCTGGTACCTTTATTTCAGCGCTTCCTACAGTCCTTTTCTGCACGATCCTGTTCGCGGGGCGTCAGCGCCTCATGGCTGGTCCTCTGTTCCGTTTCTGAAAGGGAAGCAGTCACAACGGCAGTTTAACCTCCGAACCTTGTGAGTCAATTACCCGATGGCAGTACTGTCCAATGGAATAAACAGACTATGCGCAGCTATGCTTCTGGCAGGGAAAGTCCCAAAAATGTGGCAAAACACCACCTTCGGCCGATGGGATTTTCCCAACCGAGCAACGTACTCGGCGTCTGTTAACTCACCAATTGGTACAGCAAGCCATCTCGGTGGAACCTCCAAATTGTAGAAGTGCCTTACTTCTTAGCTCTGGGTAATGACTCAATACACACTTGGATTCGTCAGACGGACAGGCCTTTTATTTTACTTCACTTGCAAGGGGAATCAGCACCTCCACTCAAGGGGTGAGGCTACTATTCCAATGATACAGTGTAAACGTTCTATATTTATACAGTGTAACAAACAAGTTTGATTGAAATCCCTTTGTTCCTCTATCAGGATACATTTTAGATTAATCATCAGGTAGAAATAACATATTGACAGAAGGATCCTGGACACATAAGTCAACCGTTAATCTATAACAGGGCATGAATCGTGTAACCGGAGGTCCTCTTTAATCATATATAAGGGAGGCAAGCTTTGCTTTCGGTCACAAGTTATCAGGTCATTGGTACATCAAAGAAACTCATTATTCCACTTCTACATTCTCATTAGGTGGGCAGGCATCTGTTCTTGGCTGTAGTTCGAGTACGTGCAATAGCTCTAGTTACACATCGACACTTGCCCAGTGTCAAGTCTGAAAACTTTTACCCAGCAAGCACTTGAAATTAACCCCTTATATCATGTAGATTTCCTCACCGTCCAGACACAGTCCCATCTCCTGTATCACAGCCTGTAATATAACCGTCCAGACACAGTCCCGTCTCCTGTATCAGTCTGTAATATAACCGTCCAGACACAGTCCTGTCTCCTGTATCACAGTCTGTAATATACCCGTCGAGACAAAGTCCCGTCTCCTGTATCACAGCATGTAATATTACCGTCCAGACACAGTCCCGTCTCCTGTATCAGTCTGTGATATAACCGTCCAGACACAGTCCCGTCTCCTGTATCACAGCCTGTAATATAAAAGTCCAGACACAGTCCCGTCTCCTGTATCACAGCCTGTAATATAACCGTCCAGACACAGTCCCGTCTCCTGTATCACAGTCTGTAATTATAACCGTCCAGACACAGTCCCGTCTCCTGTATCAGTCTGTAATATAACCGTCCAGACACAGTCCCGTCTCCTGTATCACAGCCTGTAATATAACCGTCCAGACACAGTCCCGTCTCCTGTATCACAGCCTGTTATATAACCGTCCAGACACAGTCCCGTCTCCTGTATCAGTCTGGAACATAACCGTCCAGACGCAGTCCCGTCTCCTGTATCACAGTCTGTAATATAACCGTCCAGAAAGTCCCGTCTCCTGTATCAGTCTGGAACATAACCGTCCAGACGCAGTCCCGTCTCCTGTATCACAGTCTGTAATATAACCGTCCAGACACAGTCCTGTCTCCTGTATCACAGCCTGGAATATACCCGTCGAGACAAAGTCCCGTCTCCTGTATCACAGCATGTAATATTACCGTCCAGACACAGTCCCGTCTCCTGTATCACAGTCTGTAATATAACCGTCCAGACACAGTCCCGTCTCCTGTATCACAGCCTGTAATATAACCGTCCAGACACAGTCCCGTCTCCAGTATCACAGCCTGTAATATAACCGTCCAGACACAGTCCCGTCTCCTGTATCAGTCTGTAATATAACCGTCCAGATACAGTCCCGTCTCCTGTATCACAGCCTGTAATATAACCGTCCAGACACAGTCCCGTCTCCTGTATCAGTCTGCAATATAACTGCCCAGACACAGTCCCGTCTCCTGTATCAGTCTGTAATATAACTGTCCAGACACAGCCCCGTCTCCTGTATCAGAGCCTGTCATATAATCGTCCAGACACAGTCCCGTCTCCTGTATCAGTCTGTAATATAACCGTCCAGACACAGTCCCATCTCCTGTATCAGCCTGTAATATAACCGTCCAGACACAGTCCTGTCTCCTGTATCATTCTGTAATATAACCGTCCAGACACAGACCCGTCTCCTGTATCAGTCTGTAATATAACCGTCCAGACAGTCCCATCTCCTGTATCAGTCTGGAACATAACCGTCCAGACGCAGTCCCGTCTCCTGTATCACAGTCTGTAATATAACCGTCCAGACAGTCCCGTCTCCTGTATCAGTCTGGAACATAACCGTCCAGACGCAGTCCCGTCTCCTGTATCACAGTCTGTAATATAACCGTCCAGACACAGTCCTGTCTCCTGTATCACAGCCTGTAATATAACTGTCCAGACACAGTCCCGTCTCCTGTATCACAGCCTGTCATATAATCGTCCAGACACAGTCCCGTCTCCTGTATCACAGCCTGTAATATAACCGTCCAGACACAGTCCCGTCTCCTGTATCAGTCTGTAATATAACCGTCCAGACGCAGTCCCGTCTCCTAGTCTGTAATATAACCGTCCAGACACAGTCCCGTCTCCTGTATCACAGTCTGTAATATAACCGTCCAGACACAGTCCCGTCTCCTGTAGCACAGCCGGTTATATAACCGTCCAGACACAGTCCCGTCTCCTGTACCACAGTCTGTAATATAACCGTCCAGACACAGTCCGGTCTCCTGTATCACAGTCTGTAATATAACCGTCCAGACACAGACCCGTCTCCTGTATCACAGTCTGTAATATAACCGTCCAGACACAGTCCCGTCTCCTATATCACAGTCTGTAATATAACCGTCCAGACACAGTCCCGTCTCCTGTATCAGTCTGTAATATAACCGTCCAGACACAGTCCCGTCTCCTGTATCACAGCCTGTAATATAACCGTCCAGACACAATCCCGTCTCCTGTATCACAGCCTGTAACATAACCGTCTAGACACAGTCCTGTCTCCTGTATCAGTCTGTAATTTAACCGTCCAGACACAGTCCAGTCTCCTGTATCAGCCTGTAATATAACCGTCCAGACACAGTCCCGTCTCCTGTATCACAGCCTGTAATATAACCGTCCAGACATAGTCCCATCTCCTGTATCACAGCCTGTAATATAACCGTCCAGACATAGTCTCGTCTCCGGTATCACAGCCTGGAATAAAGCCGTCCAGACACAGTCCCGTCTCCTGTATCACAGCCTGTAATATAACCGTCCAGACACAGTCCCGTCTCCTGTATCACAGCCTGTAATATAACCGTCCAGACACAGTCCCGTCTCCTGTATCACAGCCTGTAATATAACCGTCCAGACACAGTCCCGTCTCCTGTATCAGTGTATAATATAACCGTCCAGACACAGTCCCGTCTCCTGTATCACAGCTTGTAATATAATGGTCCAGACACAGTCCCGTCTCCTGTACCACAGCCTGTAATATAACCGTCCAGACACAGTCCCGTCTCCTGTATCACAGTCTGTAATTATAACCATCCAGACACAGTCCCGTCTCCTGTATCAGTCTGTAATAAAGCCGTCCAGACACAGTCCCGTCTCCTGTATCAGTCTGTAATATAACCGTCCAGACACAGTCCCGTCTCCTGTATCACAGCCTACAATATAACCGTCCAGACACAATCCCGTCTCCTGTATCAGCCTGTGATATAACCGTCCAGACACAATCCAGTCTCCTGTATCACAGCCTGTAATATAACCGTCCAGACACAGTCCCGTCCCCTGTATCACAGCCTGTAATATAACCGTCCAGACACAATCCCGTCTCCTGTATCACAGTCTGTAATATAACCGTCCAGACACAGTCCCGTCTCCTGCATCAGTCTGTAATAAAACAGTCCAGACACAGTCCCATCTCCTGTATCACAGCCTGTAATATAACCGTCCAGACACAGTACCGTCTCCTGTATCACAGTCTGTAATATAACCGTCCAGACACAGTCCCGTCTCCTGTATCACAGCCTGTAATATAACCATCCAGACACAGTCCGGTCTCCTGTATCACAGTCTGTAATATAACCGTCCAGACACAGACCCGTCTCCTGTATCACAGCCTGTAATATAACCGTCCAGACACAGTCCGGTCTCCTGTATCACAGTCTGTAATATAACCGTCCAGATGCAGTCCTGTCTCCTGTATCACAGTCTGTAATATAACTGTCCAGACACAGACCCGTCTCCTGTATCCCAGCCTGTAATATAACCATCCAGACACAGTCCCATCTCCTGCATCACAGTCTGTAATATAACCGTCCAGACACAGTCCCGTCTCATATATCACAGTCTGTAATATAACCGTCCAGACACAGTCCCGTCTCCTGTATCAGTCTGTAATATAACCGTCCAGACACAGTCCCGTCTCCTGTATCACAGTCTGTAATATAACCGTCCAGATACAGTCCCGTCTCCTGTATCACAGACTGTAATATAACCGTCCAGACACAGTCCCGTCTCCACTATCACAGCCTGTAATAGAACCGTCCAGACACAATCCCGTCTCCTGTATCACAGCCTGTAACATAACCGTCCAGACACAGTCCCGTCTGCTGCATCAGCCTGTAATATAACCGTCCAGACACAGTCCCGTCTTCTGTATCAGTCTGTAATATAACCGTCCAGACACAGTCCCGTCTCCTGTATCAGTCTGTAATATAACCGTCCAGACACAGTCCCGTCTCCTGTATCACAGTCTGTAATATAACCGTCCAGACACAGTCCCGTCTCCTGTATCACAGCCTGTAATATAACCGTCCAGACACAGTCCTGTCTCCTGTATCACAGCCTGTAATACGCCCGTCGAGACACAGTCCCGTCTCCTGTATCACAGCCTGTAATATAACCGTCCAGACACAGTCCTGTCTCCTGTATCACAGTCTGTAATATACCCGTCGAGACAAAGTCCCGTCTCCTGTATCACAGCATGTAATATTACCGTCCAGACACAGTCCCGTCTACTGTATCACAGCCTGTAATATAACCGTCCAGACACAGTCCCGTCTCCTGTATCACAGCCTGTAATAAAAGCGTCCAGACACAGTCCCGTCTCCTGTATCAAAGACTGTCATAGAACCGTCCAGACACGGTCCCGTCTCCTGTATCACAGACTGGAATATAACCGTCCAGACACAGTCCCATCTCCTGTATCACAGCCTGTAATATAACCGTCCAGACACAGTCCCGTCTCCTGTATCAGTCTGTAATATAACCGTCCAGACACAGTCCTGTCTCCTGTATCACAGTCTGTAATATACCCGTCGAGACAAAGTCCCGTCTCCTGTATCACAGCATGTAATATTACCGTCCAGACACAGTCCCGTCTCCTGTATCAGTCTGTGATATAACCGTCCAGACACAGTCCCGTCTCCTGTATCACAGCCTGTAATATAAAAGTCCAGACACAGTCCCGTCTCCTGTATCACAGCCTGTAATATAACCGTCCAGACACAGTCCCGTCTCCTGTATCACAGTCTGTAATTATAACCGTCCAGACACAGTCCCGTCTCCTGTATCAGTCTGTAATATAACCGTCCAGACACAGTCCCGTCTCCTGTATCACAGCCTGTAATATAACCGTCCAGACACAGTCCCGTCTCCTGTATCACAGCCTGTTATATAACCGTCCAGACACAGTCCCGTCTCCTGTATCAGTCTGGAACATAACCGTCCAGACGCAGTCCCGTCTCCTGTATCACAGTCTGTAATATAACCGTCCAGAAAGTCCCGTCTCCTGTATCAGTCTGGAACATAACCGTCCAGACGCAGTCCCGTCTCCTGTATCACAGTCTGTAATATAACCGTCCAGACACAGTCCTGTCTCCTGTATCACAGCCTGGAATATACCCGTCGAGACAAAGTCCCGTCTCCTGTATCACAGCATGTAATATTACCGTCCAGACACAGTCCCGTCTCCTGTATCACAGCCTGTAATATAACCGTCCAGACACAGTCCCGTCTCCTGTATCAGTCTGCAATATAACTGCCCAGACACAGTCCCGTCTCCTGTATCAGTCTGTAATATAACTGTCCAGACACAGCCCCGTCTCCTGTATCAGAGCCTGTCATATAATCGTCCAGACACAGTCCCGTCTCCTGTATCAGTCTGTAATATAACCGTCCAGACACAGTCCCATCTCCTGTATCAGCCTGTAATATAACCGTCCAGACACAGTCCTGTCTCCTGTATCATTCTGTAATATAACCGTCCAGACACAGACCCGTCTCCTGTATCAGTCTGTAATATAACCGTCCAGACAGTCCCATCTCCTGTATCAGTCTGGAACATAACCGTCCAGACGCAGTCCCGTCTCCTGTATCACAGTCTGTAATATAACCGTCCAGACAGTCCCGTCTCCTGTATCAGTCTGGAACATAACCGTCCAGACGCAGTCCCGTCTCCTGTATCACAGTCTGTAATATAACCGTCCAGACACAGTCCTGTCTCCTGTATCACAGCCTGTAATATAACTGTCCAGACACAGTCCCGTCTCCTGTATCACAGCCTGTCATATAATCGTCCAGACACAGTCCCGTCTCCTGTATCACAGCCTGTAATATAACCGTCCAGACACAGTCCCGTCTCCTGTATCAGTCTGTAATATAACCGTCCAGACGCAGTCCCGTCTCCTAGTCTGTAATATAACCGTCCAGACACAGTCCCGTCTCCTGTATCACAGTCTGTAATATAACCGTCCAGACACAGTCCCGTCTCCTGTAGCACAGCCGGTTATATAACCGTCCAGACACAGTCCCGTCTCCTGTACCACAGTCTGTAATATAACCGTCCAGACACAGTCCGGTCTCCTGTATCACAGTCTGTAATATAACCGTCCAGACACAGACCCGTCTCCTGTATCACAGTCTGTAATATAACCGTCCAGACACAGTCCCGTCTCCTATATCACAGTCTGTAATATAACCGTCCAGACACAGTCCCGTCTCCTGTATCAGTCTGTAATATAACCGTCCAGACACAGTCCCGTCTCCTGTATCACAGCCTGTAATATAACCGTCCAGACACAATCCCGTCTCCTGTATCACAGCCTGTAACATAACCGTCTAGACACAGTCCTGTCTCCTGTATCAGTCTGTAATTTAACCGTCCAGACACAGTCCAGTCTCCTGTATCAGCCTGTAATATAACCGTCCAGACACAGTCCCGTCTCCTGTATCACAGCCTGTAATATAACCGTCCAGACATAGTCCCATCTCCTGTATCACAGCCTGTAATATAACCGTCCAGACATAGTCTCGTCTCCGGTATCACAGCCTGGAATAAAGCCGTCCAGACACAGTCCCGTCTCCTGTATCACAGCCTGTAATATAACCGTCCAGACACAGTCCCGTCTCCTGTATCACAGCCTGTAATATAACCGTCCAGACACAGTCCCGTCTCCTGTATCACAGCCTGTAATATAACCGTCCAGACACAGTCCCGTCTCCTGTATCAGTGTATAATATAACCGTCCAGACACAGTCCCGTCTCCTGTATCACAGCTTGTAATATAATGGTCCAGACACAGTCCCGTCTCCTGTACCACAGCCTGTAATATAACCGTCCAGACACAGTCCCGTCTCCTGTATCACAGTCTGTAATTATAACCATCCAGACACAGTCCCGTCTCCTGTATCAGTCTGTAATAAAGCCGTCCAGACACAGTCCCGTCTCCTGTATCAGTCTGTAATATAACCGTCCAGACACAGTCCCGTCTCCTGTATCACAGCCTACAATATAACCGTCCAGACACAATCCCGTCTCCTGTATCAGCCTGTGATATAACCGTCCAGACACAATCCCGTCTCCTGTATCACAGCCTGTAATATAACCGTCCAGACACAGTCCCGTCCCCTGTATCACAGCCTGTAATATAACCGTCCAGACACAATCCCGTCTCCTGTATCACAGTCTGTAATATAACCGTCCAGACACAGTCCCGTCTCCTGCATCAGTCTGTAATAAAACAGTCCAGACACAGTCCCATCTCCTGTATCACAGCCTGTAATATAACCGTCCAGACACAGTACCGTCTCCTGTATCACAGTCTGTAATATAACCGTCCAGACACAGTCCCGTCTCCTGTATCACAGCCTGTAATATAACCATCCAGACACAGTCCGGTCTCCTGTATCACAGCCTGTAATATAACCGTCCAGACACAGTCCGGTCTCCTGTATCACAGTCTGTAATATAACCGTCCAGATGCAGTCCCGTCTCCTGTATCACAGTCTGTAATATAACTGTCCAGACACAGACCCGTCTCCTGTATCCCAGCCTGTAATATAACCATCCAGACACAGTCCCATCTCCTGCATCACAGTCTGTAATATAACCGTCCAGACACAGTCCCGTCTCATATATCACAGTCTGTAATATAACCGTCCAGACACAGTCCCGTCTCCTGTATCAGTCTGTAATATAACCGTCCAGACACAGTCCCGTCTCCTGTATCACAGTCTGTAATATAACCGTCCAGATACAGTCCCGTCTCCTGTATCACAGACTGTAATATAACCGTCCAGACACAGTCCCGTCTCCACTATCACAGCCTGTAATAGAACCGTCCAGACACAATCCCGTCTCCTGTATCACAGCCTGTAACATAACCGTCCAGACACAGTCCCGTCTGCTGCATCAGCCTGTAATATAACCGTCCAGACACAGTCCCGTCTTCTGTATCAGTCTGTAATATAACCGTCCAGACACAGTCCCGTCTCCTGTATCAGTCTGTAATATAACCGTCCAGACACAGTCCCGTCTCCTGTATCACAGTCTGTAATATAACCGTCCAGACACAGTCCCGTCTCCTGTATCACAGCCTGTAATATAACCGTCCAGACACAGTCCTGTCTCCTGTATCACAGCCTGTAATACGCCCGTCGAGACACAGTCCCGTCTCCTGTATCACAGCCTGTAATATAACCGTCCAGACACAGTCCTGTCTCCTGTATCACAGTCTGTAATATACCCGTCGAGACAAAGTCCCGTCTCCTGTATCACAGCATGTAATATTACCGTCCAGACACAGTCCCGTCTACTGTATCACAGCCTGTAATATAACCGTCCAGACACAGTCCCGTCTCCTGTATCACAGCCTGTAATAAAAGCGTCCAGACACAGTCCCGTCTCCTGTATCAAAGACTGTCATAGAACCGTCCAGACACGGTCCCGTCTCCTGTATCACAGACTGGAATATAACCGTCCAGACACAGTCCCATCTCCTGTATCACAGCCTGTAATATAACCGTCCAGACACAGTCCCGTCTCCTGTATCAGTCTGTAATATAACCGTCCAGACACAGTCCTGTCTCCTGTATCACAGTCTGTAATATACCCGTCGAGACAAAGTCCCGTCTCCTGTATCACAGCATGTAATATTACCGTCCAGACACAGTCCCGTCTCCTGTATCAGTCTGTGATATAACCGTCCAGACACAGTCCCGTCTCCTGTATCACAGCCTGTAATATAAAAGTCCAGACACAGTCCCGTCTCCTGTATCACAGCCTGTAATATAACCGTCCAGACACAGTCCCGTCTCCTGTATCACAGTCTGTAATTATAACCGTCCAGACACAGTCCCGTCTCCTGTATCAGTCTGTAATATAACCGTCCAGACACAGTCCCGTCTCCTGTATCACAGCCTGTAATATAACCGTCCAGACACAGTCCCGTCTCCTGTATCACAGCCTGTTATATAACCGTCCAGACACAGTCCCCTCTCCTGTATCAGTCTGGAACATAACCGTCCAGACGCAGTCCCGTCTCCTGTATCACAGTCTGTAATATAACCGTCCAGAAAGTCCCGTCTCCTGTATCAGTCTGGAACATAACCGTCCAGACGCAGTCCCGTCTCCTGTATCACAGTCTGTAATATAACCGTCCAGACACAGTCCTGTCTCCTGTATCACAGCCTGGAATATACCCGTCGAGACAAAGTCCCGTCTCCTGTATCACAGCATGTAATATTACCGTCCAGACACAGTCCCGTCTCCTGTATCACAGCCTGTAATATAAAATTCCAGACACAGTCCCGTCTCCTGTATCACAGCCTGTAATATAACCGTCCAGACACAGTCCCGTCTCCTGTATCACAGTCTGTAATATAACCGTCCAGACACAGTCCCGTCTCCTGTATCACAGCCTGTAATTTAACCGTCCAGACACAGTCCCGTCTCCAGTATCACAGCCTGTAATATAGCCGTCCAGACACAGTCCCGTCTCCTGTATCAGTCTGTAATATAACCGTCCAGATACAGTCCCGTCTCCTGTATCACAGCCTGTAATATAACCGTCCAGACACAGTCCCGTCTCCTGTATCAGTCTGCAATATAACTGCCCAGACACAGTCCCGTCTCCTGTATCAGTCTGTAATATAACTGTCCAGACACAGCCCCGTCTCCTGTATCAGAGCCTGTCATATAATCGTCCAGACACAGTCCTGTCTCCTGTATCATTCTGTAATATAACCGTCCAGACACAGACCCGTCTCCTGTATCAGTCTGTAATATAACCGTCCAGACAGTCCCATCTCCTGTATCAGTCTGGAACATAACCGTCCAGACGCAGTCCCGTCTCCTGTATCACAGTCTGTAATATAACCGTCCAGACAGTCCCGTCTCCTGTATCAGTCTGGAACATAACCGTCCAGACGCAGTCCCGTCTCCTGTATCACAGTCTGTAATATAACCGTCCAGACACAGTCCTGTCTCCTGTATCACAGCCTGTAATATAACTGTCCAGACACAGTCCCGTCTCCTGTATCACAGCCTGTCATATAATCGTCCAGACACAGTCCCGTCTCCTGTATCACAGCCTGTAATATAACCGTCCAGACACAGTCCCGTCTCCTGTATCAGTCTGTAATATAACCGTCCAGACGCAGTCCCGTCTCCTAGTCTGTAATATAACCGTCCAGACACAGTCCCGTCTCCTGTATCACAGTCTGTAATATAACCGTCCAGACACAGTCCCGTCTCCTGTAGCACAGCCGGTTATATAACCGTCCAGACACAGTCCCGTCTCCTGTACCACAGTCTGTAATATAACCGTCCAGACACAGTCCGGTCTCCTGTATCACAGTCTGTAATATAACCGTCCAGACACAGACCCGTCTCCTGTATCACAGTCTGTAATATAACCGTCCAGACACAGTCCCGTCTCCTATATCACAGTCTGTAATATAACCGTCCAGACACAGTCCCGTCTCCTGTATCAGTCTGTAATATAACCGTCCAGACACAGTCCCGTCTCCTGTATCACAGCCTGTAATATAACCGTCCAGACACAATCCCGTCTCCTGTATCACAGCCTGTAACATAACCGTCTAGACACAGTCCTGTCTCCTGTATCAGTCTGTAATTTAACCGTCCAGACACAGTCCCGTCTCCTGTATCAGCCTGTAATATAACCGTCCAGACACAGTCCCATCTCCTGTATCAGCCTGTAATATAACCGTCCAGACACAGTCCTGTCTCCTGTATCAGTCTGTAATATAACCGTCCAGACACAGTCCCGTCTCCTGTATCAGTCTGTAATATAACCGTCCAGACAGTCCCGTCTCCTGTATCAGTCTGGAACATAACCGTCCAGACGCAGTCCCGTCTCCTGTATCACAGTCTGTAATATAACCGTCCAGACAGTCCCATCTCCTGTATCAGTCTGGAACATAACCGTCCAGACGCAGTCCCGTCTCCTGTATCACAGTCTGTAATATAACCGTCCAGACACAGTCCTGTCTCCTGTATCACAGCCTGTAATATACCCGTCGAGACAAAGTCCCGTCTCCTGTATCACAGCATGTAATATTACCGTCCAGACACAGTCCCGTCTCCTGTATCACAGTCTGTAATATAACCGTCCAGACACAGTCCTGCCTCCTGTATCACAGCCTGTAATATACCCGTCGAGACAAAGTCCCGTCTCCTGTATCACAGCATGTAATATTACCGTCCAGACACAGTCCCGTCTCCTGTATCAGTCTGTGATATAACCGTCCAGACACAGTCCCGTCTCCTGTATCACAGCCTGTAATATAAAAGTCCAGACACAGTCCCGTCTCCTGTATCACAGCCTGTAATATAACCGTCCAGACACAGTCCCGTCTCCTGTATCAGTCTGTAATTATAACCGTCCAGACACAGTCCCGTCTCCTGTATCAGTCTGTAATATAACCGTCCAGACACAGTCTCGTCTCCTGTATCAGTCTGTAATAAAGCCGTCCAGACACAGTCCCGTCTCCTGTATTACAGCCTGTAATATAACCGTCCAGACACAGTCCCGTCTCCTGTATCACAGCCTGTAATATAACCGTCCAGACACAGTCCCGTCTCCTGTATCAGTCTGGAACATAACCGTCCAGACGCAGTCCCGTCTCCTGTATCACTGTCTGTAATATAACCGTCCAGACAGTCCCGTCTCCTGTATCAGTCTGGAACATAACCATCCAGACGCAGTCCCGTCTCCTGTATCACAGTCTGTAATATAACCGTCCAGACACAGTCCTGTCTCCTGAATCACAGCCTGTAATATACCCGTCGAGACAAAGTCCCGTCTCCTGTATCACAGCATGTAATATAACCGTCCAGACACAGACCCGTCTCCTGTATCACAGTCTGTAATATAACCGTCCAGACACAGTCCCGTCTCCTATATCACAGTCTGTAATATAACCGTCCAGACACAGTCCCGTCTCCTGTATCAGTCTGTAATATAACCGTCCAGACACAGTCCCGTCTCCTGTATCACAGCCTGTAATATAACCGTCCAGACACAATCCCGTCTCCTGTATCACAGCCTGTAACATAACCGTCTAGACACAGTCCTGTCTCCTGTATCAGTCTGTAATTTAACCGTCCAGACACAGTCCCGTCTCCTGTATCAGCCTGTAATATAACCGTCCAGACACAGTCCCATCTCCTGTATCAGCCTGTAATATAACCGTCCAGACACAGTCCTGTCTCCTGTATCAGTCTGTAATATAACCGTCCAGACACAGTCCCGTCTCCTGTATCAGTCTGTAATATAACCGTCCAGACAGTCCCGTCTCCTGTATCAGTCTGGAACATAACCGCCCAGACGCAGTCCCGTCTCCTGTATCACAGTCTGTAATATAACCGTCCAGACAGTCCCATCTCCTGTATCAGTCTGGAACATAACCGTCCAGACGCAGTCCCGTCTCCTGTATCACAGTCTGTAATATAACCGTCCAGACACAGTCCTGTCTCCTGTATCACAGCCTGTAATATACCCGTCGAGACAAAGTCCCGTCTCCTGTATCACAGCATGTAATATTACCGTCCAGACACAGTCCCGTCTCCTGTATCACAGTCTGTAATATAACCGTCCAGACACAGTCCTGCCTCCTGTATCACAGCCTGTAATATACCCGTCGAGACAAAGTCCCGTCTCCTGTATCACAGCATGTAATATTACCGTCCAGACACAGTCCCGTCTCCTGTATCAGTCTGTGATATAACCGTCCAGACACAGTCCCGTCTCCTGTATCACAGCCTGTAATATAAAAGTCCAGACACAGTCCCGTCTCCTGTATCACAGCCTGTAATATAACCGTCCAGACACAGTCCCGTCTCCTGTATCAGTCTGTAATTATAACCGTCCAGACACAGTCCCGTCTCCTGTATCAGTCTGTAATATAACCGTCCAGACACAGTCTCGTCTCCTGTATCAGTCTGTAATAAAGCCGTCCAGACACAGTCCCGTCTCCTGTATTACAGCCTGTAATATAACCGTCCAGACACAGTCCCGTCTCCTGTATCACAGCCTGTAATATAACCGTCCAGACACAGTCCCGTCTCCTGTATCAGTCTGGAACATAACCGTCCAGACGCAGTCCCGTCTCCTGTATCACTGTCTGTAATATAACCGTCCAGACAGTCCCGTCTCCTGTATCAGTCTGGAACATAACCATCCAGACGCAGTCCCGTCTCCTGTATCACAGTCTGTAATATAACCGTCCAGACACAGTCCTGTCTCCTGAATCACAGCCTGTAATATACCCGTCGAGACAAAGTCCCGTCTCCTGTATCACAGCATGTAATATTACCGTCCAGACACAGTCCCGTTCCCTGTATCACAGCCTGTAATATAAAGTTCCAGACACAGTCCCGTCTCCTGTATCACAGCCTGTAATATAACCGTCCAGACACAGTCCCGTCTCCTGTATCACAGTCTGTAATATAACCGTCCAGACACAGTCCCGTCTCCTGTATCACAGCCTGTAATATAACCGTCCAGACACAGTCCCGTCTCCAGTATCACAGCCTGTAATATAACCGTCCAGACACAGTCCCGTCTCCTGTATCAGTCTGTAATATAACCGTCCAGATACAGTCCCGTCTCCTGTATCACAGCCTGTAATATAACCGTCCAGACACAGTCCCGTCTCCTGTAACAGTCTGCAATATAACTGCCCAGACACAGTCCCGTCTCCTGTATCAGTCTGTAATATAACTGTCCAGACACAGCCCCGTCTCCTGTATCAGAGCCTGTCATATAATCGTCCAGACACAGTCCCGTCTCCTGTATCAGTCTGTAATATAACCGTCCAGACAGTCCCGTCTCCGGTATCAGTCTGTAATATAACCGTCCAGACACAGTCCCGTCTCCTGTATCAGCCTGTAATATAACAGTCCAGACACAGTCCTGTCTCCTGTATCAGTCTGTAATATAACCGTCCAGACACAGTCCCGTCTCCTGTATCAGTCTGTAATATAACCGTCCAGACAGTCCCGTCTCCTGTATCAGTCTGGAACATAACCGTCCAGACGCAGTCCCGTCTCCTGTATCACAGTCTGTAATATAACCGTCCAGACAGTCCCGTCTCCTGTATCAGTCTGGAACATAACCGTCCAGACGCAGTCCCGTCTCCTGTATCACAGTCTGTAATATAACCGTCCAGACACAGTCCTGTCTCCTGTATCACACCCTGTCATATAATCGTCCAGACACAGTCCCCTCTCCTGTATCACAGCCTGTAATATAACCGTCCAGACACAGTCCCGTCTCCTGTATCAGTCTGTAATATAACCGTCCAGACGCAGTCCCGTCTCCTAGTCTGTAATATAACCGTCCAGACACAGTCCCGTCTCCTGTATCACAGTCTGTAATATAACCGTCCAGACACAGTCCCGTCTCCTGTAGCACAGCCGGTTATGTAACCGTCCAGACACAGTCCCGTCTCCTGTATCACAGTCTGTAATATAACCGTCCAGACACAGTCCGGTCTCCTGTATCACAGTCTGTAATATAACCGTCCAGACACAGACCCGTCTCCTGTATCACAGCCTGTAATATAACCGTCGAGACACAGTCCGGTCTCCTCTATCACAGTCTGTAATATAACCGTCCAGATACAGTCCTGTCTCCTGTATCACAGTCTGTAATATAACCGTCCAGACACAGTCCCGTCTCCTATATCACAGTCTGTAATATAACCGTCCAGACACAGTCCCGTCTCCTGTATCAGTCTGTAATATAACCGTCCAGACACAGTCCCGTCTCCTGTATCACAGCCTGTAATATAACCGTCCAGACACAATCCCGTCTCCTGTATCACAGCCTGTAACATAACCGTCTAGACACAGTCCTGTCTCCTGTATCAGTCTGTAATTTAACCGTCCAGACACAGTCCCGTCTCCTGTATCAGCCTGTAATATAACCGTCCAGACACAGTCCTGTCTCCTGTATCACACCCTGTAATATAACTGTCCAGACACAGTCCCGTCTCCTGTATCACAGCCTGTCATATAATCGTCCAGACACAGTCCCGTCTCCTGTATCACAGCCTGTAATATAACCGTCCAGACACAGTCCCGTCTCCTGTATCAGTCTGTAATATAACCGTCCAGACGCAGTCCCGTCTCCTAGTCTGTAATATAACCGTCCAGACACAGTCCCGTCTCCTGTATCACAGTCTGTAATATAACCGTCCAGACACAGTCCCGTCTCCTGTATCACAGCCTGTAATATAACCATCCAGACACAGTCCGGTCTCCTGTATCACAGTCTGTAATATAACCGTCCAGACACAGACCCGTCTCCTGTATCACAGCCTGTAATATAACCGTCCAGACACAGTCCGGTCTCCTGTATCACAGTCTGTAATATAACCGTCCAGATGCAGTCCCGTCTCCTGTATCACAGTCTGTAATATAACTGTCCAGACACAGACCCGTCTCCTGTATCCCAGCCTGTAATATAACCATCCAGACACAGTCCCATCTCCTGCATCACAGTCTGTAATATAACCGTCCAGACACAGTCCCGTCTCATATATCACAGTCTGTAATATAACCGTCCAGACACAGTCCCGTCTCCTGTATCAGTCTGTAATATAACCGTCCAGACACAGTCCCGTCTCCTGTATCACAGTCTGTAATATAACCGTCCAGATACAGTCCCGTCTCCTGTATCACAGACTGTAATATAACCGTCCAGACACAGTCCCGTATCCACTATCACAGCCTGTAATAGAACCGTCCAGACACAATCCCGTCTCCTGTATCACAGCCTGTAACATAACCGTCCAGACACAGTCCCGTCTGCTGCATCAGCCTGTAATATAACCGTCCAGACACAGTCCCGTCTTCTGTATCAGTCTGTAATATAACCGTCCAGACACAGTCCCGTCTCCTGTATCAGTCTGTAATATAACCGTCCAGACACAGTCCCGTCTCCTGTATCACAGTCTGTAATATAACCGTCCAGACACAGTCCCGTCTCCTGTATCACAGCCTGTAATATAACCGTCCAGACACAGTCCTGTCTCCTGTATCACAGACTGGAATATAACCGTCCAGACACAGTCCCATCTCCTGTATCACAGCCTGTAATATAACCGTCCAGACACAGTCCCGTCTCCTGTATCAGTCTGTGATATAACCGTCCAGACACAGTCCCGTCTCCTGTATCACAGCCTGTAATATAAAAGTCCAGACACAGTCCCGTCTCCTGTATCACAGCCTGTAATATAACCGTCCAGACACAGTCCCGTCTCCTGTATCACAGTCTGTAATTATAACCGTCCAGACACAGTCCCGTCTCCTGTATCAGTCTGTAATATAACCGTCCAGACACAGTCCCGTCTCCTGTATCACAGCCTGTAATATAACCGTCCAGACACAGTCCCGTCTCCTGTATCACAGCCTGTTATATAACCGTCCAGACACAGTCCCGTCTCCTGTATCAGTCTGGAACATAACCGTCCAGACGCAGTCCCGTCTCCTGTATCACAGTCTGTAATATAACCGTCCAGAAAGTCCCGTCTCCTGTATCAGTCTGGAACATAACCGTCCAGACGCAGTCCCGTCTCCTGTATCACAGTCTGTAATATAACCGTCCAGACACAGTCCTGTCTCCTGTATCACAGCCTGGAATATACCCGTCGAGACAAAGTCCCGTCTCCTGTATCACAGCATGTAATATTACCGTCCAGACACAGTCCCGTCTCCTGTATCACAGCCTGTAATATAAAATTCCAGACACAGTCCCGTCTCCTGTATCACAGCCTGTAATATAACCGTCCAGACACAGTCCCGTCTCCTGTATCACAGTCTGTAATATAACCGTCCAGACACAGTCCCGTCTCCTGTATCACAGCCTGTAATTTAACCGTCCAGACACAGTCCCGTCTCCAGTATCACAGCCTGTAATATAGCCGTCCAGACACAGTCCCGTCTCCTGTATCAGTCTGTAATATAACCGTCCAGATACAGTCCCGTCTCCTGTATCACAGCCTGTAATATAACCGTCCAGACACAGTCCCGTCTCCTGTATCAGTCTGCAATATAACTGCCCAGACACAGTCCCGTCTCCTGTATCAGTCTGTAATATAACTGTCCAGACACAGCCCCGTCTCCTGTATCAGAGCCTGTCATATAATCGTCCAGACACAGTCCTGTCTCCTGTATCATTCTGTAATATAACCGTCCAGACACAGACCCGTCTCCTGTATCAGTCTGTAATATAACCGTCCAGACAGTCCCATCTCCTGTATCAGTCTGGAACATAACCGTCCAGACGCAGTCCCGTCTCCTGTATCACAGTCTGTAATATAACCGTCCAGACAGTCCCGTCTCCTGTATCAGTCTGGAACATAACCGTCCAGACGCAGTCCCGTCTCCTGTATCACAGTCTGTAATATAACCGTCCAGACACAGTCCTGTCTCCTGTATCACAGCCTGTAATATAACTGTCCAGACACAGTCCCGTCTCCTGTATCACAGCCTGTCATATAATCGTCCAGACACAGTCCCGTCTCCTGTATCACAGCCTGTAATATAACCGTCCAGACACAGTCCCGTCTCCTGTATCAGTCTGTAATATAACCGTCCAGACGCAGTCCCGTCTCCTAGTCTGTAATATAACCGTCCAGACACAGTCCCGTCTCCTGTATCACAGTCTGTAATATAACCGTCCAGACACAGTCCCGTCTCCTGTAGCACAGCCGGTTATATAACCGTCCAGACACAGTCCCGTCTCCTGTACCACAGTCTGTAATATAACCGTCCAGACACAGTCCGGTCTCCTGTATCACAGTCTGTAATATAACCGTCCAGACACAGACCCGTCTCCTGTATCACAGTCTGTAATATAACCGTCCAGACACAGTCCCGTCTCCTATATCACAGTCTGTAATATAACCGTCCAGACACAGTCCCGTCTCCTGTATCAGTCTGTAATATAACCGTCCAGACACAGTCCCGTCTCCTGTATCACAGCCTGTAATATAAAAGTCCAGACACAGTCCCGTCTCCTGTATCACAGCCTGTAATATAACCGTCCAGACACAGTCCCGTCTCCTGTATCACAGTCTGTAATTATAACCGTCCAGACACAGTCCCGTCTCCTGTATCAGTCTGTAATATAACCGTCCAGACACAGTCCCGTCTCCTGTATCACAGTCTGTAATATAACCGTCCAGACACAGTCCCGTCTCCTGTATCACAGCCTGTAATTTAACCGTCCAGACACAGTCCCGTCTCCAGTATCACAGCCTGTAATATAGCCGTCCAGACACAGTCCCGTCTCCTGTATCAGTCTGTAATATAACCGTCCAGATACAGTCCCGTCTCCTGTATCACAGCCTGTAATATAACCGTCCAGACACAGTCCCGTCTCCTGTATCAGTCTGCAATATAACTGCCCAGACACAGTCCCGTCTCCTGTATCAGTCTGTAATATAACTGTCCAGACACAGCCCCGTCTCCTGTATCAGAGCCTGTCATATAATCGTCCAGACACAGTCCTGTCTCCTGTATCATTCTGTAATATAACCGTCCAGACACAGACCCGTCTCCTGTATCAGTCTGTAATATAACCGTCCAGACAGTCCCATCTCCTGTATCAGTCTGGAACATAACCGTCCAGACGCAGTCCCGTCTCCTGTATCACAGTCTGTAATATAACCGTCCAGACAGTCCCGTCTCCTGTATCAGTCTGGAACATAACCGTCCAGACGCAGTCCCGTCTCCTGTATCACAGTCTGTAATATAACCGTCCAGACACAGTCCTGTCTCCTGTATCACAGCCTGTAATATAACTGTCCAGACACAGTCCCGTCTCCTGTATCACAGCCTGTCATATAATCGTCCAGACACAGTCCCGTCTCCTGTATCACAGCCTGTAATATAACCGTCCAGACACAGTCCCGTCTCCTGTATCAGTCTGTAATATAACCGTCCAGACGCAGTCCCGTCTCCTAGTCTGTAATATAACCGTCCAGACACAGTCCCGTCTCCTGTATCACAGTCTGTAATATAACCGTACAGACACAGTCCCGTCTCCTGTAGCACAGCCGGTTATATAACCGTCCAGACACAGTCCCGTCTCCTGTACCACAGTCTGTAATATAACCGTCCAGACACAGTCCGGTCTCCTGTATCACAGTCTGTAATATAACCGTCCAGACACAGACCCGTCTCCTGTATCACAGTCTGTAATATAACCGTCCAGACACAGTCCCGTCTCCTATATCACAGTCTGTAATATAACCGTCCAGACACAGTCCCGTCTCCTGTATCAGTCTGTAATATAACCGTCCAGACACAGTCCCGTCTCCTGTATCACAGCCTGTAATATAACCGTCCAGACACAATCCCGTCTCCTGTATCACAGCCTGTAACATAACCGTCTAGACACAGTCCTGTCTCCTGTATCAGTCTGTAATTTAACCGTCCAGACACAGTCCCGTCTCCTGTATCAGCCTGTAATATAACCGTCCAGACACAGTCCCATCTCCTGTATCAGCCTGTAATATAACCGTCCAGACACAGTCCTGTCTCCTGTATCAGTCTGTAATATAACCGTCCAGACACAGTCCCGTCTCCTGTATCAGTCTGTAATATAACCGTCCAGACAGTCCCGTCTCCTGTATCAGTCTGGAACATAACCGTCCAGACGCAGTCCCGTCTCCTGTATCACAGTCTGTAATATAACCGTCCAGACAGTCCCATCTCCTGTATCAGTCTGGAACATAACCGTCCAGACGCAGTCCCGTCTCCTGTATCACAGTCTGTAATATAACCGTCCAGACACAGTCCTGTCTCCTGTATCACAGCCTGTAATATACCCGTCGAGACAAAGTCCCGTCTCCTGTATCACAGCATGTAATATTACCGTCCAGACACAGTCCCGTCTCCTGTATCACAGTCTGTAATATAACCGTCCAGACACAGTCCTGCCTCCTGTATCACAGCCTGTAATATACCCGTCGAGACAAAGTCCCGTCTCCTGTATCACAGCATGTAATATTACCGTCCAGACACAGTCCCGTCTCCTGTATCAGTCTGTGATATAACCGTCCAGACACAGTCCCGTCTCCTGTATCACAGCCTGTAATATAAAAGTCCAGACACAGTCCCGTCTCCTGTATCACAGCCTGTAATATAACCGTCCAGACACAGTCCCGTCTCCTGTATCAGTCTGTAATTATAACCGTCCAGACACAGTCCCGTCTCCTGTATCAGTCTGTAATATAACCGTCCAGACACAGTCTCGTCTCCTGTATCAGTCTGTAATAAAGCCGTCCAGACACAGTCCCGTCTCCTGTATTACAGCCTGTAATATAACCGTCCAGACACAGTCCCGTCTCCTGTATCACAGCCTGTAATATAACCGTCCAGACACAGTCCCGTCTCCTGTATCAGTCTGGAACATAACCGTCCAGACGCAGTCCCGTCTCCTGTATCACTGTCTGTAATATAACCGTCCAGACAGTCCCGTCTCCTGTATCAGTCTGGAACATAACCATCCAGACGCAGTCCCGTCTCCTGTATCACAGTCTGTAATATAACCGTCCAGACACAGTCCTGTCTCCTGAATCACAGCCTGTAATATACCCGTCGAGACAAAGTCCCGTCTCCTGTATCACAGCATGTAATATTACCGTCCAGACACAGTCCCGTTCCCTGTATCACAGCCTGTAATATAAAGTTCCAGACACAGTCCCGTCTCCTGTATCACAGCCTGTAATATAACCGTCCAGACACAGTCCCGTCTCCTGTATCACAGTCTGTAATATAACCGTCCAGACACAGTCCCGTCTCCTGTATCACAGCCTGTAATATAACCGTCCAGACACAGTCCCGTCTCCAGTATCACAGCCTGTAATATAACCGTCCAGACACAGTCCCGTCTCCTGTATCAGTCTGTAATATAACCGTCCAGATACAGTCCCGTCTCCTGTATCACAGCCTGTAATATAACCGTCCAGACACAGTCCCGTCTCCTGTAACAGTCTGCAATATAACTGCCCAGACACAGTCCCGTCTCCTGTATCAGTCTGTAATATAACTGTCCAGACACAGCCCCGTCTCCTGTATCAGAGCCTGTCATATAATCGTCCAGACACAGTCCCGTCTCCTGTATCAGTCTGTAATATAACCGTCCAGACAGTCCCGTCTCCGGTATCAGTCTGTAATATAACCGTCCAGACACAGTCCCGTCTCCTGTATCAGCCTGTAATATAACAGTCCAGACACAGTCCCGTCTCCTGTATCAGTCTGTAATATAACCGTCCAGACACAGTCCCGTCTCCTGTATCAGTCTGTAATATAACCGTCCAGACAGTCCCGTCTCCTGTATCAGTCTGGAACATAACCGTCCAGACGCAGTCCCGTCTCCTGTATCACAGTCTGTAATATAACCGTCCAGACAGTCCCGTCTCCTGTATCAGTCTGGAACATAACCGTCCAGACGCAGTCCCGTCTCCTGTATCACAGTCTGTAATATAACCGTCCAGACACAGTCCTGTCTCCTGTATCACACCCTGTCATATAATCGTCCAGACACAGTCCCGTCTCCTGTATCACAGCCTGTAATATAACCGTCCAGACACAGTCCCGTCTCCTGTATCAGTCTGTAATATAACCGTCCAGACGCAGTCCCGTCTCCTAGTCTGTAATATAACCGTCCAGACACAGTCCCGTCTCCTGTATCACAGTCTGTAATATAACCGTCCAGACACAGTCCCGTCTCCTGTAGCACAGCCGGTTATGTAACCGTCCAGACACAGTCCCGTCTCCTGTATCACAGTCTGTAATATAACCGTCCAGACACAGTCCGGTCTCCTGTATCACAGTCTGTAATATAACCGTCCAGACACAGACCCGTCTCCTGTATCACAGCCTGTAATATAACCGTCGAGACACAGTCCGGTCTCCTCTATCACAGTCTGTAATATAACCGTCCAGATACAGTCCCGTCTCCTGTATCAGTCTGTAATATAACCGTCCAGACACAGTCCCGTCTCCTGTATCACAGCCTGTAATATAACCGTCCAGACACAATCCCGTCTCCTGTATCACAGCCTGTAACATAACCGTCTAGACACAGTCCTGTCTCCTGTATCAGTCTGTAATTTAACCGTCCAGACACAGTCCCGTCTCCTGTATCAGCCTGTAATATAACCGTCCAGACACAGTCCTGTCTCCTGTATCACACCCTGTAATATAACTGTCCAGACACAGTCCCGTCTCCTGTATCACAGCCTGTCATATAATCGTCCAGACACAGTCCCGTCTCCTGTATCACAGCCTGTAATATAACCGTCCAGACACAGTCCCGTCTCCTGTATCAGTCTGTAATATAACCGTCCAGACGCAGTCCCGTCTCCTAGTCTGTAATATAACCGTCCAGACACAGTCCCGTCTCCTGTATCACAGTCTGTAATATAACCGTCCAGTCACAGTCCCGTCTCCTGTAGCACAGCCGGTTATGTAACCGTCCAGACACAGTCCCGTCTCCTGTATCACAGTCTGTAATATAACCGTCCAGACACAGTCCGGTCTCCTGTATCACAGTCTGTAATATAACCGTCCAGACACAGACCCGTCTCCTGTATCACAGCCTGTAATATAACCGTCGAGACACAGTCCGGTCTCCTCTATCACAGTCTGTAATATAACCGTCCAGATACAGTCCTGTCTCCTGTATCACAGTCTGTAATTTAACCGTCCAGACACAGACCCGTCTCCTATATCACAGTCTGTAATATAACCGTCCAGACACAGTCCCGTCTCCTGTATCAGTCTGTAATATAACCGTCCAGACACAGTCCCGTCTCCTGTATCACAGCCTGTAATATAACCGTCCAGACACAATCCCGTCTCCTGTATCACAGCCTGTAACATAACCGTCTAGACACAGTCCTGTCTCCTGTATCAGTCTGTAATTTAACCGTCCAGACACAGTCCCGTCTCCTGTATCAGCCTGTAATATAACCGTCCAGACACAGTCCCATCTCCTGTATCAGCCTGTAATATAACCGTCCAGACACAGTCCTGTCTCCTGTATCAGTCTGTAATATAACCGTCCAGACACAGTCCCGTCTCCTGTATCAGTCTGTAATATAACCGTCCAGACAGTCCCGTCTCCTGTATCAGTCTGGAACATAACCGTCCAGACGCAGTCCCGTCTCTTGGATCACAGTCTGTAATATAACCGTCCAGACAGTCCCATCTCCTGTATCAGTCTGGAACATAACCGTCCAGACGCAGTCCCGTCTCCTGTATCACAGTCTGTAATATAACCGTCCAGACACAGTCCTGTCTCCTGTATCACAGCCTGTAATATACCCGTCGAGACAAAGTCCCGTCTCCTGTATCACAGCCTGTAATATAAAATTCCAGACACAGTCCCGTCTCCTGTATCACAGCCTGTAATATAACCGTCCAGATACAGTCCCGTCTCCTGTATCACAGTCTGTAATATAACCGTCCAGACAAAGTCCCGTCTCCTGTATCAGTCTGTAATAAAGCCGTCCAGACACAGTCCCGTCTCCTGTATCACAGCCAGTAATATAACCGTCCAGACACAGTCCCGTCTCCTGTATCACAGCCTGTAATATAACCGTCCAGACACAGTCCCGTCTCCTGTATCACAGCCTGTAATATAACCGTCCAGACACAGTCCCGTCTCCTGTATCGCAGCCTGTAATATAACCGTCCAGACACAGTCCCGTCTCCTGTATCACAGCCTGTAATATAACCGTCCAGACAGTCCCGTCTCCTGTATCACAGCCTGTAATATAACCGTCCAGACACAGTCCCGTCTCCTGTATCAGTCTGTAATATAACCGTCCAGACGCAGTCCCGTCTCCTGTATCACAGCCTGTAATATAACCGTCCAGACACAGTCCCGTCTCCTGTATCACAGCCTGTAATATAACCGTCCAGACACAGTCCCGTCTCCTGTATCACAGTCTGTAATTATAACCGTCCAGACACAGTCCCGTCTCCTGTATCAGTCTGTAATATAACCGTCCAGACACAGTCCCGTCTCCTGTATCAGTCTGTAATAAAGCCGTCCAGACAGAGTCCCGTCTCCTGTATCAGTCTGTAATATAACCGTCCAGACACAGTCCCGTCTCCTGTATCAGTCTGTAATATAACCGTCCAGACACAGTCCCGTCTCCTGTATCACAGCCTGTAATATAACCGTCCAGACACAGTCCCATCTCCTGTATCACTGCCTGTAATATAACCGTCCAGACACAGTCCCGTCTCCTGTATCAGCCTGTGATATAACCGTCCAGACACAGTCCCGTCTCCTGTATCACAGCCTGTAATATAACCGTCCAGACACAGTCCCGTCTCCTGCATCACAGCCTGTAATATAACCGTCCAGACACAGTCCCGTCTCCTGTATCACAACCTGCAATATAACCGTCCAGACACAGTCCCGTCTCCTGTATCACAGCCTGTAATATAACTGTCCAGACACAGTCCCGTCTCCTGTATCACAGTCTGTAATATAACCGTCCAGACACAGTCCCGTCTGCTGAATCACAGCCTGTAATATAACCGTCCAGACACAGTCCCGTCTCCTGTATCACAGCCTGTAATATAACCGTCCAGACAGTCCCATCTCCTGTTTCACAGCCTGTAATATAACCGTCCAGACACAGTCCCGTCTCCTGTATCACAGCCTGTAATATAACCGTCCAGACACAGTCCCGTCTCCTGTATCACAGCCTGTAATATAACCGTCCAGACACAGTCCCGTCTCCTGTATCACAGCCTGTATTATAACCGTCCAGACACAGTCCCGTCTCCAGTATCACAGCCTGTAATATAACCGTCCAGACACAGTCCCGTCTCCTGTATCAGTCTGTAATATAACCGTCCAGATACAGTCCCGTCTCCTGTATCACAGCCTGTAATATAACCGTCCAGACACAGTCCCGTCTCCTGTATCAGTCTGCAATATAACTGCCCAGACACAGTCCCGTCTCCTGTATCAGTCTGTAATATAACTGTCCAGACACAGCCCCGTCTCCTGTATCAGAGCCTGTCATATAATCATCCAGACACAGTCCCGTCTCCTGTATCACAGCCTGTAATATAACCGTCCAGACACAGTCCCGTCTCCTGTATCAGTCTGTAATATAACCGTCCAGACAGTCCCGTCTCCTGTATCAGTCTGTAATATAACCGTCCAGACACAGTCCCGTCTCCTGTATCAGCCTGTAATAAAACCGTCCAGACACAGTCCTGTCTCCTGTATCAGTCTGTAATATAACTGTCCAGACACAGTCCCGTCTCCTGTATCAGTCTGTAATATAACCGTCCAGACAGTCCCGTCTCCTGTATCAGTCTGGAACATAACCGTCCAGACGCAGTCCCGTCTCCTGTATCACAGACTGTAATATAACCGTCCAGACAGTCCCGTCTCCTGTATCAGTCTGGAACATAACCGTCCAGACGCAGTCCCGTCTCCTGTATCACAGTCTGTAATATAACCGTCCAGACACAGTCCTGCCTCCTGTATCACAGCCTGTAATATACCCGTCGAGACAAAGTCCCGTCTCCTGTATCACAGCATGTAATATTACCGTCCAGACACAGTCCCGTCTCCTGTATCACAGCCTGTAATATCAAATTCCAGACACACTCCCGTCTCCTGTGTCACAGCCTGTAATATAACCGTCCAGACACAGTCCCGTCTCCTGTATCACAGTCTGTAATATAACCGTCCAGACACAGTCCCGTCTCCTGTATCAGTCTGTAATAAAGCCGTCCAGACACAGTCCCGTCTCCTGTATCACAGCCTGTAATATAACCGTCCAGACACAGTCCCGTCTCCTGTATCACAGCCTGTAATATAACCGTCCAGACACAGTCCCGTCTCCTGTATCGCAGCCTGTAATATAACCGTCCAGACACAGTCCCGTCTCCTGTATCACAGCCTGTAATATAACCGTCCAGACAGTCCCGTCTCCTGTATCACAGCCTGTAATATAACCGTCCAGACACAGTCCCGTCTCCTGTATCAGTCTGTAATATAACCGTCCAGACACAGTCCCGTCTCCTGTATCACAGCTTGTAATATAACCGTCCAGACACAGTCCCGTCTCCTGTATCAGTCTGTAATATAACTGTCATGACGCAGTCCCGTCTCCTGTATCACAGCCTGTAATATAACCGTCCAGACACAGTCCCGTCTCCTGTATCACAGCCTGTAATATAACCGTCCAGACACAGTCCCGTCTCCTGTATCACAGTCTGTAATTATAACCGTCCAGACACAGTCCCGTCTCCTGTATCAGTCTGTAATATAACCGTCCAGACACAGTCCCGTCTCCTGTATCAGTCTGTAATAAAGCCGTCCAGACAGAGTCCCGTCTCCTGTATCAGTCTGTAATTTAACCGTCCAGACACAGTCCCGTCTCCTGTATCAGTCTGTAATATAACCGTCCAGACACAGTCCCGTCTCCTGTATCACAGCCTGTAATATGACCGTCCAGACACAGTCCCATCTCCTGTATCACAGCCTGTAATATAACCGTCCAGACACAGTCCCGTCTCCTGTATCAGCCTGTGATATAACCGTCCACAGTCCCGTCTCCTGTATCACAGCCTGTAATATAACCGTCCAGACACAGTCCCGTCTCCTGCATCACAGCCTGTAATATAACCGTCCAGACACAGTCCCGTCTCCTGTATCACAGCCTCCAATATAACCGTCCAGACACAGTCCCGTCTCCTGTATCACAGCCTGTAATATAACCGTCCAGACACAGTCCCGTCTCCTGTATCACAGTCTCTAATATAACCGTCCAGACACAGTCCCGTCTGCTGAATCACAGCCTGTAATATAACCGTCCAGACACAGTCCCGTCTCCTGTATCACAGCCTGTAATATAACCGTCCAGACAGTCCCATCTCCTGTATCACAGCCTGTAATATAACCGTCCAGACACAGTCCCGTCTCCTGTATCACAGCCTGTAATATAACCGTCCAGACACAGTCCCGTCTCCTGTATCACAGCCTGTAATATAACCGTCCAGACACAGTCCCGTCTCCTGTATCACAGCCTGTAATATAACCGTCCAGACACAGTCCCGTCTCCAGTATCACAGCCTGTAATATAACCGTCCAGACACAGTCCCGTCTCCTGTATCAGTCTGGAATATAACCGTCCAGACACAGTCCCGTCTCCTGTATCACAGCCTGTAATATAACCGTCCAGACACAGTCCCGTCTCCTGTATCAGTCTGCAATATAACTGCCCAGACACAGTCCCGTCTCCTGTATCAGTCTGTAATATAACTGTCCAGACACAGCCCCGTCTCCTGTATCAGAGCCTGTCATATAATCGTCCAGACACAGTCCCGTCTCCTGTATCACAGCCTGTAATATAACCGTCCAGACACAGTCCCGTCTCCTGTATCAGTCTGTAATATAACCGTCCAGACGCAGTCCCATCTCCTGTATCACAGCCTGTAATATAACCGTCCAGTCACAGTCCCGTCTCCTGTATCACAGCCTGTAATATAACCGTCCAGACACAGTCCCGTCTCCTGTATGACAGCCTGTAATATAACCGTCCAGACACAGTCCCGTCTCCTGTATCAGTCTGTAATATAACCGTCCAGACACAGTCCCGTCTCCTGTATCACAGCCTGTAATATAACCGTCCAGACACAGTCCCGTCTCCTGTATCAGTCTGCAATATAACTGCCCAGACACAGTCCCGTCTCCTGTATCAGTCTGTAATATAACTGTCCAGACACAGTCCCGTCTCCTGTATCACAGTCTGTAATATAACCGTCCAGACACAGTCCCGTCTCCTGTATCAGTCTGTAATAAAGCCGTCCAGACACAGTCCCGTCTCCTGTATCACAGCCAGTAATATAACCGTCCAGACACAGTCCCGTCTCCTGTATCACAGCCTGTAATATAACCGTCCAGACACAGTCCCGTCTCCTGTATCACAGCCTGTAATATAACCGTCCAGACACAGTCCCGTCTCCTGTATCGCAGCCTGTAATATAACCGTCCAGACACAGTCCCGTCTCCTGTATCACAGCCTGTAATATAACCGTCCAGACAGTCCCGTCTCCTGTATCACAGCCTGTAATATAACCGTCCAGACACAGTCCCGTCTCCTGTATCAGTCTGTAATATAACCGTCCAGACGCAGTCCCGTCTCCTGTATCACAGCCTGTAATATAACCGTCCAGACACAGTCCCGTCTCCTGTATCACAGCCTGTAATATAACCGTCCAGACACAGTCCCGTCTCCTGTATCACAGTCTGTAATTATAACCGTCCAGACACAGTCCCGTCTCCTGTATCAGTCTGTAATATAACCGTCCAGACACAGTCCCGTCTCCTGTATCAGTCTGTAATAAAGCCGTCCAGACAGAGTCCCGTCTCCTGTATCAGTCTGTAATATAACCGTCCAGACACAGTCCCGTCTCCTGTATCAGTCTGTAATATAACCGTCCAGACACAGTCCCGTCTCCTGTATCACAGCCTGTAATATAACCGTCCAGACACAGTCCCATCTCCTGTATCACTGCCTGTAATATAACCGTCCAGACACAGTCCCGTCTCCTGTATCAGCCTGTGATATAACCGTCCAGACACAGTCCCGTCTCCTGTATCACAGCCTGTAATATAACCGTCCAGACACAGTCCCGTCTCCTGCATCACAGCCTGTAATATAACCGTCCAGACACAGTCCCGTCTCCTGTATCACAACCTGCAATATAACCGTCCAGACACAGTCCCGTCTCCTGTATCACAGCCAGTAATATAACCGTCCAGACACAGTCCCGTCTCCTGTATCACAGTCTGTAATATAACCGTCCAGACACAGTCCCGTCTGCTGAATCACAGCCTGTAATATAACCGTCCAGACACAGTCCCGTCTCCTGTATCACAGCCTGTAATATAACCGTCCAGACAGTCCCATCTCCTGTTTCACAGCCTGTAATATAACCGTCCAGACACAGTCCCGTCTCCTGTATCACAGCCTGTAATATAACCGTCCAGACACAGTCCCGTCTCCTGTATCACAGCCTGTATTATAACCGTCCAGACACAGTCCCGTCTCCAGTATCACAGCCTGTAATATAACCGTCCAGACACAGTCCCGTCTCCTGTATCAGTCTGTAATATAACCGTCCAGATACAGTCCCGTCTCCTGTATCACAGCCTGTAATATAACCGTCCAGACACAGTCCCGTCTCCTGTATCAGTCTGTAATATAACTGCCCAGACACAGTCCCGTCTCCTGTATCAGTCTGTAATATAACTGTCCAGACACAGCCCTGTCTCCTGTATCAGAGCCTGTCATATAATCATCCAGACACAGTCCCGTCTCCTGTATCACAGCCTGTAATATAACCGTCCAGACACAGTCCCGTCTCCTGTATCAGTCTGTAATATAACCGTCCAGACAGTCCCGTCTCCTGTATCAGTCTGTAATATAACCGTCCAGACACAGTCCCGTCTCCTGTATCAGCCTGTAATAAAACCGTCCAGACACAGTCCTGTCTCCTGTATCAGTCTGTAATATAACTGTCCAGACACAGTCCCGTCTCCTGTATCAGTCTGTAATATAACCGTCCAGACAGTCCCGTCTCCTGTATCAGTCTGGAACATAACCGTCCAGACGCAGTCCCGTCTCCTGTATCACAGACTGTAATATAACCGTCCAGACAGTCCCGTCTCCTGTATCAGTCTGGAACATAACCGTCCAGACGAAGTCCCGTCTCCTGTATCACAGTCTGTAATATAACCGTCCAGACACAGTCCTGCCTCCTGTATCACAGCCTGTAATATACCCGTCGAGACAAAGTCCCGTCTCCTGTATCACAGCATGTAATATTACCGTCCAGACACAGTCCCGTCTCCTGTATCACAGCCTGTAATATCAAATTCCAGACACACTCCCGTCTCCTGTGTCACAGCCTGTAATATAACCGTCCAGACACAGTCCCGTCTCCTGTATCACAGTCTGTAATATAACCGTCCAGACACAGTCCCGTCTCCTGTATCAGTCTGTAATAAAGCCGTCCAGACACAGTCCCGTCTCCTGTATCACAGCCTGTAATATAACCGTCCAGACACAGTCCCGTCTCCTGTATCACAGCCTGTAATATAACCGTCCAGACACAGTCCCGTCTCCTGTATCGCAGCCTGTAATATAACCGTCCAGACACAGTCCCGTCTCCTGTATCACAGCCTGTAATATAACCGTCCAGACAGTCCCGTCTCCTGTATCACAGCCTGTAATATAACCGTCCAGACACAGTCCCGTCTCCTGTATCAGTCTGTAATATAACCGTCCAGACACAGTCCCGTCTCCTGTATCACAGCTTGTAATATAACCGTCCAGACACAGTCCCGTCTCCTGTATCAGTCTGTAATATAACCGTCCAGACGCAGTCCCGTCTCCTGTATCACAGCCTGTAATATAACCGTCCAGACACAGTCCCGTCTCCTGTATCACAGCCTGTAATATAACCGTCCAGACACAGTCCCGTCTCCTGTATCACAGTCTGTAATTATAACCGTCCAGACACAGTCCCGTCTCCTGTATCAGTCTGTAATATAACCGTCCAGACACAGTCCCGTCTCCTGTATCAGTCTGTAATAAAGCCGTCCAGACAGAGTCCCGTCTCCTGTATCACTCTGTAATTTAACCGTCCAGACACAGTCCCGTCTCCTGTATCAGTCTGTAATATAACCGTCCAGACACAGTCCCGTCTCCTGTATCACAGCCTGTAATATGACCGTCCAGACACAGTCCCATCTCCTGTATCACAGCCTGTAATATAACCGTCCAGACACAGTCCCGTCTCCTGTATCAGCCTGTGATATAACCGTCCACAGTCCCGTCTCCTGTATCACAGCCTGTAATATAACCGTCCAGACACAGTCCCGTCTCCTGCATCACAGCCTGTAATATAACCGTCCAGACACAGTCCCGTCTCCTGTATCACAGCCTCCAATATAACCGTCCAGACACAGTCCCGTCTCCTGTATCACAGCCTGTAATATAACCGTCCAGACACAGTCCCGTCTCCTGTATTACAGTCTCTAATATAACCGTCCAGACACAGTCCCGTCTGCTGAATCACAGCCTGTAATATAACCGTCCAGACACAGTCCCGTCTCCTGTATCACAGCCTGTAATATAACCGTCCAGACAGTCCCATCTCCTGTATCACAGCCTGTAATATAACCGTCCAGACACAGTCCCGTCTCCTGTATCACAGCCTGTAATATAACCGTCCAGACACAGTCCCGTCTCCTGTATCACAGCCTGTAATATAACCGTCCAGACACAGTCCCGTCTCCTGTATCACAGCCTGTAATATAACCGTCCAGACACAGTCCCGTCTGCTGAATCACAGCCTGTAATATAACCGTCCAGACACAGTCCCGTCTCCTGTATCAGTCTGTAATATAACCGTCCAGACACAGTCCCGTCTCCTGTATCACAGCCTGTAATATAACCGTCCAGACACAGTCCCGTCTCCTGTATCAGTCTGCAATATAACTGCCCAGACACAGTCCCGTCTCCTGTATCAGTCTGTAATATAACTGTCCAGACACAGCCCCGTCTCCTGTATCAGAGCCTGTCATATAATCGTCCAGACACAGTCCCGTCTCCTGTATCACAGCCTGTAATATAACCGTCCAGACACAGTCCCGTCTCCTGTATCAGTCTGTAATATAACCGTCCAGACGCAGTCCCATCTCCTGTATCACAGCCTGTAATATAACCGTCCAGTCACAGTCCCGTCTCCTGTATCACAGCCTGTAATATAACCGTCCAGACACAGTCCCGTCTCCTGTATGACAGCCTGTAATATAACCGTCCAGACACAGTCCCGTCTCCTGTATCAGTCTGTAATATAACCGTCCAGACACAGTCCCGTCTCCTGTATCACAGCCTGTAATATAACCGTCCAGACACAGTCCCATCTCCTGTATGACAGCCTGTAATATAACCGTCCAGACACAGTCCCGTCTCCTGTATCAGCCTGTGATATAACCGTCCAGACACAGTCCCGTCTCCTGTATCACAGCCTGTAATATAACCGTCCAGACACAGTCCCGTCTCCTGCATCACAGCCTGTAATATAACCGTCCAGACACAGTCCCGTCTCCTGTATCACAGCCTGTAATATAACCGTCCAGACACAGTCCCGTCTCCTGTATCACAGCCTGTAATATAACCGTCCAGACACAGTCCCGTCTCCTGCATCACAGCCTGTAATATAACCGTCCAGACTGTCCGTCTCCTGTATCACAGTCTGTAATATAACCGTCCAGACACAGTCCCGTCTGCTGAATCACAGCCTGTAATATAACCGTCCGGACACAGTCCCATCTCCTGTATCACAGCCTGTAATATAACCATCCAGACAGTCCCGTCTCCTGTACCAGTCTCTAAGATAACTGTCCAGACACAGTCCCGTCTCCTGTATCAGTCTGTGATATAACCATCCAGACACAGTCCCGTCTCCTGTATCACAGCCTGTAATATAACCGTCCAGACACAGTCCCGTCTCCTGTATCACAGCCTGTAATATAACCGTCCAGACACAGTCCCGTCTCCTGTATCACAGTCTGTAATTATAACCGTCCAGACACAGTCCCGTCTCCTGTATCAGTCTGTAATAAAGCCGTCCAGACAGAGTCCCGTCTCCTGTAACACAGCCTGTAATATAACCGTCCAGACACAGTCCCATCTCCTGTATCACAGCCTGTAATATAACCGTCCAGACACAGTCCCGTCTCCTGTATCACAGCATGTAATATTACCGTCCAGACACAGTTCCGTCTCCTGTATCACAGCCTGTAATATAAAATTCCAGACACAGTCCCGTCTCCTGTATCACAGCCTGTAATATAACCGTCCAGACACAGTCCCGTCTCCTGTATCACAGTCTGTAATATAACCGTCCAGACACAGTCCCGTCTCCTGTATCAGTCTGTAATAAAGCCGTCCAGACACAGTCCCGTCTCCTGTATCACAGCCAGTAATATAACCGTCCAGACAGTCCCGTCTCCTGTATCACAGCCTGTAATATAACCGTCCAGACACAGTCCCGTCTCCTGTATCACAGCCTGTAATATAACCGTCCAGACACAGTCCCGTCTCCTGTATCGCAGCCTGTAATATAACCGTCCAGACACAGTCCCGTCTCCTGTATCACAGCCTGTAATATAACCATCCAGACAGTCCCGTCTCCTGTATCACAGCCTGTAATATAACCGTCCAGACACAGTCCCGTCTCCTGTATCAGTCTGTAATATAACCGTCCAGACGCAGTCCCGTCTCCTGTATCACAGCCTGTAATATAACCGTCCAGACACAGTCCCGTCTCCTGTATCACAGCCTGTAATATAACCGTCCAGACACAGTCCCGTCTCCTGTATCAGTCTGTAATATAACCGTCCAGACACAGTCCCGTCTCCTGTATCAGTCTGTAATAAAGCCGTCCAGACAGAGTCCCGTCTCCTGTATCAGTCTGTAATATAACCGTCCAGACACAGTCCCGTCTCCTGTATCAGTCTGTAATATAACCGTCCAGACACAGTCCCGTCTCCTGTATCACAGCCTGTAATATAACCGTCCAGACACAGTCCCATCTCCTGTATCACAGCCTGTAATATAACCGTCCAGACACAGTCCCGTCTCCTGTATCAGCCTGTGATATAACCGTCCAGACACAGTCCCGTCTCCTGTATCACAGCCTGTAATATAACCGTCCAGACACAGTCCCGTCTCCTGCATCACAGCCTGTAATATAACCGTCCAGACACAGTCCCGTCTCCTGTATCACAGCCTGCAATATAACCGTCCAGACACAGTCCCGTCTCCTGTATCACAGCCTGTAATATAACCGTCCAGACACAGTCCCGTCTCCTGTATCACAGTCTGTAATATAACCGTCCAGACACAGTCCCGTCTGCTGAATCACAGCCTGTAATATAACCGTCCAGACACAGTCCCGTCTCCTGTTTCACAGCCTGTAATATAACCGTCCAGACAGTCCCATCTCCTGTTTCACAGCCTGTAATATAACCGTCCAGACACAGTCCCGTCTCCTGTATCACAGCCTGTAATATAACCGTCCAGACACAGTCCCGTCTCCTGTATCACAGCCTGTAATATAACCGTCCAGACACAGTCCCGTCTCCTGTATCACAGCCTGTAATATAACCGTCCAGACACAGTCCCGTCTCCAGTATCACAGCCTGTAATATAACCGTCCAGACACAGTCCCGTCTCCTGTATCAGTCTGTAATATAACCGTCCAGATACAGTCCCGTCTCCTGTATCACAGCCTGTAATATAACCGTCCAGACACAGTCCCGTCTCCTGTATCAGTCTGCAATATAACTGCCCAGACACAGTCCCGTCTCCTGTATCAGTCTGTAATATAACTGTCCAGACACAGCCCCGTCTCCTGTATCAGAGCCTGTCATATAACCGTCCAGACACAGTCCCGTCTCCTGTATCAGCCTGTAATAAAACCGTCCAGACACAGTCCTGTCTCCTGTATCAGTCTGTAATATAACCGTCCAGACACAGTCCCGTCTCCTGTATCAGTCTGTAATATAACCGTCCAGACAGTCCCGTCTCCTGTATCAGTCTGGAACATAACCGTCCAGACGCAGTCCCGTCTCCTGTATCACAGTCTGTAATATAACCGTCCAGACACAGTCCTGCCTCCTGTATCACAGCCTGTAATATACCCGTCGAGACAAAGTCCCGTCTCCTGTATCACAGCATGTAATATTACCGTCCAGACACAGTCCCGTCTCCTGTATCACAGCCTGTAATATAAAATTCCAGACACAGTCCCGTCTCCTGTGTCACAGCCTGTAATATAACCGTCCAGACACAGTCCCGTCTCCTGTATCACAGTCTGTAATATAACCGTCCAGACACAGTCCCGTCTCCTGTATCAGTCTGTAATAAAGCCGTCCAGACACAGTCCCGTCTCCTGTATCACAGCCTGTAATATAACCGTCCAGACACAGTCCCGTCTCCTGTATCACAGCCTGTAATATAACCGTCCAGACACAGTCCCGTCTCCTGTATCACAGCCTGTAATATAACCGTCCAGACACAGTCCCGTCTCCTGTATCGCAGCCTGTAATATAACCGTCCAGACACAGTCCCGTCTCCTGTATCACAGCCTGTAATATAACCGTCCAGACAGTCCCGTCTCCTGTATCACAGCCTGTCATATAACCGTCCAGACAGTCCCGTCTCCTGTATCAGTCTGTAATATAACCGTCCAGACACAGTCCCGTCTCCTGTATCACAGCTTGTAATATAACCGTCCAGACACAGTCCCGTCTCCTGTATCAGTCTGTAATATAACCGTCCAGACGCAGTCCCGTCTCCTGTATCACAGCCTGTAATATAACCGTCCAGACACAGTCCCGTCTCCTGTATCACAGCCTGTAATATAACCGTCCAGACACAGTCCCGTCTCCTGTATCACAGTCTGTAATTATAACCGTCCAGACACAGTCCCGTCTCCTGTATCAGTCTGTAATATAACCGTCCAGACACAGTCCCGTCTCCTGTATCAGTCTGTAATAAAGCCGTCCAGACAGAGTCCTGTCTCCTGTATCAGTCTGTAATATAACCGTCCAGACACAGTCCCGTCTCCTGTATCAGTCTGTAACATAACCGTCCAGACACAGTCCCGTCTCCTGTATCACAGCCTGTAATATAACCGTCCAGACACAGTCCCATCTCCGGTATCACAGTCTGTAATATAACCGTCCAGACACAGTCCCGTCTCCTGTATCAGCCTGTGATATAACCGTCCAGACACAGTCCCGTCTCCTGTATTACAGCCTGTAATATAACCGTCCAGACACAGTCCCGTCTCCTGCATCACAGCCTGTAATATAACCGTCCAGACACAGTCCCGTCTCCTGTATCACAGCCTGCAATATAACCGTCCAGACACAGTCCCGTCTCCTGTATCACAGCCTGTAATATAACCGTCCAGACACAGTCCCGTCTCCTGTATCACAGTCTGTAATATAACCGTCCAGACACAGTCCCGTCTGCTGAATCACAGCCTGTAATATAACCGTCCAGACACAGTCCCGTCTCCTGTATCACAGGTGTAATATAACCGTCCAGACAGTCCCATCTCCTGTATCACAGCCTGTAATATAACCGTCCAGACACAGTCCCGTCTCCTGTATCACAGCCTGTAATATAACCGTCCAGACACAGTCCCGTCTCCTGTATCACAGCCTGTAATATAACCGTCCAGACACAGTCCCGTCTCCTTTATCACAGCCTGTAATATAACCGTCCAGACACAGTCCCGTCTCCAGTATCACAGCCTGTAATATAACCGTCCAGACACAGTCCCGTCTCCTGTATCAGTCTGTAATATAACCGTCCAGGCACAGTCCCGTCTCCTGTATCACAGCCTGTAATATAACCGTCCAGACACAGTCCCGTCTCCTGTATCAGTCTGCAATATAACTGCCCAGACACAGTCCCGTCTCCTGTATCAGTCTGTAATATAACTGTCCAGACACAGCCCCGTCTCCTGTATCAGAGCCTGTCATATAATCGTCCAGACACAGTCCCGTCTCCTGTATCACAGCCTGTAATATAACCGTCCAGACACAGTCCCGTCTCCTGTATCAGTCTGTAATATAACCGTCCAGACGCAGTCCCATCTCCTGTATCACAGCCTGTAATATAACCGTCCAGACACAGTCCCGTCTCCTGTATGACAGCCTGTAATATAACCGTCCAGACACAGTCCAGTCTCCTGTATCACAGCCTGTAATATAACCATCCAGACACAGTGCCGTCTCCTGTATCAGTCTGTAATATACCCGTCCAGACACAGTCCCGTCTCCTGTATCAGCCTGTGATATAACCGTCCAGACACAGTCCCGTCTCCTGTATCACAGCCTGTAATATAACCGTCCAGACACAGTCCCGTCTCCTGCATCACAGCCTGTAATATAACCGTCCAGACACAGTCCCGTCTCCTGTATCACAGCCTGTAATATAACCGTCCAGACACAGTCCCGTCTCCTGTATCACAGCCTGTAATATAACCGTCCAGACACAGTCCCGTCTCCTGCATCACAGCCTGTAATATAACCGTCCAGACTGTCCGTCTCCTGTATCAGAGTCTGTAATATTACCGTCCAGACACAGTCCCGTCTGCTGAATCACAGCCTGTAATATAACCGTCCGGACACAGTCCCGTCTCCTGTATCACAGCCTGTAATATAACCATCCAGACAGTCCCGTCTCCTGTACCAGTCTGTAAGATAACTGTCCAGACACAGTCCCGTCTCCTGTATCAGTCTGTGATATAACCGTCCAGACACAGTCCCGTCTCCTGTATCACAGCCTGTAATATAACCGTCCAGACACAGTCCCGTCTCCTGTATCACAGCCTGTAATATAACCGTCCAGACACAGTCCCGTCTCCTGTATCACAGTCTGTAATTATAACCGTCCAGACACAGTCCCGTCTCCTGTATCAGTCTGTAATATAACCGTCCAGACACAGTCCCGTCTCCTGTATCAGTCTGTAATAAAGCCGTCCAGACAGAGTCCCATCTCCTGTAACACAGCCTGTAATATAACCGTCCAGACACAGTCCCATCTCCTGTATCACAGCCTGTAATATAACCGTCCAGACACAGTCCCGTCTCCTGTATCAGCCTGTGATATAACCGTCCAGACACAGTCCCGTCTCCTGTATCACAGCCTGTAATATAACCGTCCAGACACAGTCCCGTCTCCTGCATCACAGCCTGTAATATAACCGTCCAGACACAGTCCCGTCTCCTGTATCACAGCCTGCAATATAACCATCCAGACACAGTCCCGTCTCCTGTATCACAGCCTGTAATATAACCGTCCAGACACAGTCCCGTCTCCTGTATCACAGTCTGTAATATAACCGTCCAGACACAGTCCCGTCTGCTGAATCACAGCCTGTAATATAACCGTCCAGACACAGTCCCGTCTCCTGTATCACAGCCTGCAATATAACCGTCCAGACACAGTCCCGTCTCCTGTATCACAGCCTGTAATATAACCGTCCAGACACAGTCCCGTCTCCTGTATCAGTCTGTAATATAACCGTCCAGACACAGTCCCGTCTCCTGTATCACAGCTTGTAATATAACCGTCCAGACACAGTCCCGTCTCCTGTATCAGTCTGTAATATAACCGTCCAGACGCAGTCCCGTCTCCTGTATCACAGCCTGTAATATAACCGTCCAGACACAGTCCCGTCTCCTGTATCACAGCCTGTAATATAACCGTCCAGACACAGTCCCGTCTCCTGTATCACAGTCTGTAATTATAACCGTCCAGACACAGTCCCGTCTCCTGTATCAGTCTGTAATATAACCGTCCAGACACAGTCCCGTCTCCTGTATCAGTCTGTAATAAAGCCGTCCAGACAGAGTCCCGTCTCCTGTATCAGTCTGTAATATAACCGTCCAGACACAGTCCCGTCTCCTGTATCAGTCTGTAACATAACCGTCCAGACACAGTCCCGTCTCCTGTATCACAGCCTGTAATATAACCGTCCAGACACAGTCCCATCTCCGGTATCACAGTCTGTAATATAACCGTCCAGACACAGTCCCGTCTCCTGTATCAGCCTGTGATATAACCGTCCAGACACAGTCCCGTCTCCTGTATCACAGCCTGTAATATAACCGTCCAGACACAGTCCCGTCTCCTGCATCACAGCCTGTAATATAACCGTCCAGACACAGTCCCGTCTCCTGTATCACAGCCTGCAATATAACCGTCCAGACACAGTCCCGTCTCCTGTATCACAGCCTGTAATATAACCGTCCAGACACAGTCCCGTCTCCTGTATCACAGTCTGTAATATAACCGTCCAGACACAGTCCCGTCTGCTGAATCACAGCCTGTAATATAACCGTCCAGACACAGTCCCGTCTCCTGTATCACAGGTGTAATATAACCGTCCAGACAGTCCCATCTCCTGTATCACAGCCTGTAATATAACCGTCCAGACACAGTCCCGTCTCCTGTATCACAGCCTGTAATATAACCGTCCAGACACAGTCCCGTCTCCTGTATCACAGCCTGTAATATAACCGTCCAGACACAGTCCCGTCTCCTTTATCACAGCCTGTAATATAACCGTCCAGACACAGTCCCGTCTCCAGTATCACAGCCTGTAATATAACCGTCCAGACACAGTCCCGTCTCCTGTATCAGTCTGTAATATAACCGTCCAGGCACAGTCCCGTCTCCTGTATCACAGCCTGTAATATAACCGTCCAGACACAGTCCCGTCTCCTGTATCAGTCTGCAATATAACTGCCCAGACACAGTCCCGTCTCCTGTATCAGTCTGTAATATAACTGTCCAGACACAGCCCCGTCTCCTGTATCAGAGCCTGTCATATAATCGTCCAGACACAGTCCCGTCTCCTGTATCACAGCCTGTAATATAACCGTCCAGACACAGTCCCGTCTCCTGTATCAGTCTGTAATATAACCGTCCAGACGCAGTCCCATCTCCTGTATCACAGCCTGTAATATAACCGTCCAGACACAGTCCCGTCTCCTGTATGACAGCCTGTAATATAACCGTCCAGACACAGTCCAGTCTCCTGTATCACAGCCTGTAATATAACCATCCAGACACAGTGCCGTCTCCTGTATCAGTCTGTAATATACCCGTCCAGACACAGTCCCGTCTCCTGTATCAGCCTGTGATATAACCGTCCAGACACAGTCCCGTCTCCTGTATCACAGCCTGTAATATAACCGTCCAGACACAGTCCCGTCTCCTGCATCACAGCCTGTAATATAACCGTCCAGACACAGTCCCGTCTCCTGTATCACAGCCTGTAATATAACCGTCCAGACACAGTCCCGTCTCCTGTATCACAGCCTGTAATATAACCGTCCAGACACAGTCCCGTCTCCTGCATCACAGCCTGTAATATAACCGTCCAGACTGTCCGTCTCCTGTATCAGAGTCTGTAATATTACCGTCCAGACACAGTCCCGTCTGCTGAATCACAGCCTGTAATATAACCGTCCGGACACAGTCCCGTCTCCTGTATCACAGCCTGTAATATAACCATCCAGACAGTCCCGTCTCCTGTACCAGTCTGTAAGATAACTGTCCAGACACAGTCCCGTCTCCTGTATCAGTCTGTGATATAACCGTCCAGACACAGTCCCGTCTCCTGTATCACAGCCTGTAATATAACCGTCCAGACACAGTCCCGTCTCCTGTATCACAGCCTGTAATATAACCGTCCAGACACAGTCCCGTCTCCTGTATCACAGTCTGTAATTATAACCGTCCAGACACAGTCCCGTCTCCTGTATCAGTCTGTAATATAACCGTCCAGACACAGTCCCGTCTCCTGTATCAGTCTGTAATAAAGCCGTCCAGACAGAGTCCCGTCTCCTGTAACACAGCCTGTAATATAACCGTCCAGACACAGTCCCATCTCCTGTATCACAGCCTGTAATATAACCGTCCAGACACAGTCCCGTCTCCTGTATCAGCCTGTGATATAACCGTCCAGACACAGTCCCGTCTCCTGTATCACAGCCTGTAATATAACCGTCCAGACACAGTCCCGTCTCCTGCATCACAGCCTGTAATATAACCGTCCAGACACAGTCCCGTCTCCTGTATCACAGCCTGCAATATAACCGTCCAGACACAGTCCCGTCTCCTGTATCACAGCCTGTAATATAACTGTCCAGACACAGTCCCGTCTCCTGTATCACAGTCTGTAATATAACCGTCCAGACACAGTCCCGTCTGCTGAATCACAGCCTGTAATATAACCGTCCAGACGCAGTCCCGTCTCCTGTATCACAGCCTGTAATATAACCGTACAGACAGTCCCAACTCCTGTATCACAGCCTGTAATATAACCGTCCAGACACATTCCCGTCTCCTGTATCACAGCCTGTAATATAACCGTCCAGACACAGCCCCGTCTCCTGTATCAGAGCCTGTCATATAACCGTCCAGACACAGTCCCGTCTCCTGTATCAGTCTGTAATATAACCGTCCAGACGCAGTCCCATCTCCTGTATCACAGCCTGTAATATAACCGCCCAGACACAGTCCCGTCTCCTGTATCACAGCCTGTAATATAACCGTCCAGTCACAGTCCCGTCTCCTGTATCACAGCCTGTAATATAACCGTCCAGACACAGTCCCGTCTCCTGTATGACAGCCTGTAATATAACCGTCCAGACACAGTCCAGTCTCCTGTATCACAGCCTGTAATATAACCGTCCAGACACAGTCCCGTCTCCTGTATCAGTCTGTAATATACCCGTCCAGACACAGTCCCGTCTCCTGCATCAGTCTGTAATATAACTGCCCAGACACAGTCCCGTCTCCTGTATCAGTCTGTCATATAACCGTCCAGGCACAGTCCCGTCTCCTGTATCACAGTCTGTCATATAACCGTCCAGACACAGTCCCGTCTCCTGTATCACAGTCTGTAATATAACCGTCCAGACACAGTCCCGTCTCCTGTATCACAGCCTGTAATATAACCGTCCAGACACAGTCCCGTCTCCTGTATCAGCCTGTAATATAACCGTCCAGACGCAGTCCCGTCTGCTGAATCACAGCCTGTAATATAACCGTCCAGACACAGTCCCGTCTCCTGTATCGCAGCCTGTAATATAACCGTCGAGACACAGTCCCGTCTCCTGTATCAGTCTGTAATATAACCGTCCAGACACAGTCCCGTCTCCTGTATCACAGCCTGTAATATAACCGTCCAGACACAGTCCCGTCTCCTGTATCACAGCCTGTAATATAACTGTCCAGACACAGTCCCGTCTCCTGTATCACAGCCTGTCATATAACCATCCAGACACAGTCCCGTCTCCTGTATCACAGTCTGTAATATAACCGTCCAGACACAGTCCCGTCTCCTGTATCACAGCCTGTAATATAACTGTCCAGACACAGTCCCGTCTCCTGTATCACAGCCTGTCATATAATCGTCCAGACACAGTCCCGTCTCCTGTATCACAGCCTGTAATATAACCGTCCAGACACAGTCCCGTCTCCTGTATCAGTCTGTAATATAACCGTCCAGACACAGTCCCGTCTCCTGTATCACAGCCTGTAATATAACCGTCCAGACACAGTCCCGTCTCCTGTATCAGTCTGTGATATAACCGTCCAGACACAGTCCCGTCTCCTGTATCACAGTCTGTCATATAACCATCCAGACACAGTCCCGTCTCCTGTATCACAGTCTGTAATATAACCGTCCAGACACAGTCCCGTCTCCTGTATCACAGCCTGTAATATAACTGTCCAGACACAGTCCCGTCTCCTGTATCACAGCCTGTCATATAATCGTCCAGACACAGTCCCGTCTCCTGTATCACAGCCTGTAATATAACCGTCCAGACACAGTCCCGTCTCCTGTATCAGTCGGTAATATAACCGTCCAGACGCAGTCCCATCTCCTGTATCACAGCCTGTAATATAACCGTCCAGACACAGTCCCGTCTCCTGTATCAGTCGGTAATATAACCGTCCAGACGCAGTCCCATCTCCTGTATCACAGCCTGTAATATAACTGTCCACAGTCCCGTCTCCTGTATTACAGTCTGTAATTATAACCGTCCAGAGAGAGTCCCGTCTCCTGTATCAGTCTGTAATATAACCGTCCAGACACAGTCCCGTCTCCTGTATCAGTCTGTAATATAACCGTCCAGACACAGTCCCGTCTCCTGTATCAGTCTGTAATAAAGCCGTCCAGACAGAGTCCCGTCTCCTGTAACACAGCCTGTAATATAACCGTCCAGACACAGTCCCGTCCCCTGTATCACAGCCTGTAATATAACCGTCCAGACACAGTCCCGTCTCCTGTATCACAGCCTGTAATATAACTGTCCAGACACAGTCCCGTCTCCTGTATCAGTCTGTAATATAACCGTCCAGACGCAGTCCCGTCTCCTGTATCACAGCCTGTAATATAACCATCCAGACACAGTCCCGTCTCCTGTATCACAGCCTGTAATATAACCGTCCAGACACAGTCCCGTCTCCTGTATCACAGTCTGTAATTATAACCGTCCAGACACAGTCCCGTCTCCTGTATCAGTCTGTAATATAACTGTCCAGACACAGTCCCGTCTCCTGTATCAGTCTGTAATAAAGCCGTCCAGACAGAGTCCCGTCTCCTGTATCAGTCTGTAATATAACCGTCCAGACACAGTCCCGTCTCCTGTATCAGTCTGTAATATAACCGTCCAGACACAGTACCGTCTCCTGTATCAAAGCCTGTAATATAACCGTCCAGACACAGTCCCATCTCCTGTATCACAGCCTGTAATATAACCGTCCAGACACAGTCCCGTCTCCTGTATCAGCCTGTGATATAACCGTCCAGACACAGTCCCGTCTCCTGTATCACAGCCTGCAATATAACCGTCCAGACACAGTCCCGTCTCCTGTATCACAGCCTGTAATATAACCGTCCAGACACAGTCCCGTCTCCTGTATCACAGTCTGTTATATAACCGTCCAGACACAGTCCCGTCTGCTGAATCACAGCCTGTAATATAACCGTCCAGACACAGTCCCGTCTCCTGTATCACAGCCTGTAATATAACCGTCCAGACAGTCCCATCTCCTGTTTCACAGCCTGTAATATAACCGTCCAGACACAGTCCCGTCTCCTGTATCACAGCCTGTAATATAACCGTCCAGACACAGTCCCGTCTCCTGTATCACAGCCTGTAATATAACCGTCCAGACACAGTCCCGTCTCCTGTATCACAGCCTGTAATATAACCGTCCAGACACAGTCCCGTCTCCAGTATCACAGCCTGTAATATAACCGTCCAGACACAGTCCCGTCTCCTGTATCAGTCTGTAATATAACCGTCCAGATACAGTCCCGCCTCCTGTATCACAGCCTGTAATATAACCGTCCAGACACAGTCCCGTCTCCTGTATCAGTCTGCAATATAACTGCCCAGACACAGTCCCGTCTCCTGTATCAGTCTGTAATATAACCGTCCAGACACAGTCCCGTCTCCAGTATCACAGCCTGTAATATAACCGTCCAGACACAGTCCCGTCTCCTGTATCAGTCTGTAATATAACCGTCCAGATACAGTCCCGTCTCCAGTATCACAGCCTGTAATATAACCGTCCAGACACAGTCCCGTCTCCTGTATCAGTCTGTAATATAACCGTCCAGACACAGCCCCGTCTCCTGTATCAGAGCCTGTCATATAATCATCCAGACACAGTCCCGTCTCCTGTATCACAGCCTGTAATATAACCGTCCAGACACAGTCCCGTCTCCTGTATCAGTCTGTAATATAACCGTCCAGACAGTCCCGTCTCCTGTATCAGTCTGTAATATAACCGTCCAGACACAGTCCCATCTCCTGTATCAGCCTGTAATAAAACCGTCCAGACACAGTCCTGTCTCCTGTATCAGTCTGTAATATAACCGTCCAGACACAGTCCCGTCTCCTGTATCAGTCTGTAATATAACCGTCCAGACAGTCCCGTCTCCTGTATCAGTCTGGAACATAACCGTCCAGATGCAGTCCCGTCTCCTGTATCACAGACTGTAATATAACCGTCCAGACAGTCCCGTCTCCTGTATCAGTCTGGAACATAACCGTCCAGACGCAGTCCCGTCTCCTGTATCACAGTCTGTAATATAACCGTCCAGACACAGTCCTGCCTCCTGTATCACAGCCTGTAATATACCCGTCGAGACAAAGTCCCGTCTCCTGTATCACAGCATGTAATATTACCGTCCAGACACAGTCCCGTCTCCTGTATCACAGCCTGTAATATAAAATTCCAGACACAGTCCCGTCTCCTGTGTCACAGCCTGTAATATAACCGTCCAGACACAGTCCCGTCTCCTGTATCACAGTCTGTAATATAACCGTCCAGACACAGTCCCGTCTCCTGTATCAGTCTGTAATAAAGCCGTCCAGACACAGTCCCGTCTCCTGTATCACAGCCTGTAATATAACCGTCCAGACACAGTCTCGTCTCCTGTATCACAGCCTGTAATATAACCGTCCAGACACAGTCCCGTCTCCTGTATCACAGCCTGTAATATAACCGTCCAGACACAGTCCCGTCTCCTGTATCGCAGCCTGTAATATAACCGTCCAGACACAGTCCCGTCTCCTGTATCACAGCCTGTAATATAACCGTCCAGACAGTCCCGTCTCCTGTATCACAGCCTGTAATATAACCGTCCAGACACAGTCCCGTCTCCTGTATCAGTCTGTAATATAACCGTCCAGACACAGTCCCGCCTCCTGTATCACAGCTTGTAATATAACCGTCCAGACACAGTCCCGTCTCCTGTATCAGTCTGTAATATTACCGTCCAGACGCAGTCCCGTCTCCTGTATCACAGCCTGTAATATAACCGTCCAGACACAGTCCCGTCTCCTGTATCACAGCCTGTAATATAACCGTCCAGACACAGTCCCGTCTCCTGCATCACAGCCTGTAATATAACCGTCCAGACACAGTCCCGTCTCCTGTATCACAGCCTGCAATATAACCGTCCAGACACAGTCCCGTCTCCTGTATCACAGCCTGTAATATAACCGTCCAGACACAGTCCCGTCTCCTGTATCACAGTCTGTAATATAACCGTCCAGACACAGTCCCGTCTGCTGAATCACAGCCTGTAATATAACCGTCCAGACGCAGTCCCGTCTCCTGTATCACAGCCTGTAATATAACCGTCCAGACAGTCCCAACTCCTGTATCACGGCCTGTAATATAACCGTCCAGACACATTCCCGTCTCCTGTATCACAGCCTGTAATATAACCGTCCAGACACAGCCCCGTCTCCTGTATCAGAGCCTGTCATATAACCGTCCAGACACAGTCCCGTCTCCTGTATCAGTCTGTAATATAACCGTCCAGACGCAGTCCCATCTCCTGTATCACAGCCTGTAATATAACCGTCCAGACACAGTCCCGTCTCCTGTATCCGTCGGTAATATAACCGTCCAGACGCAGTCCCATCTCCTGTATCACAGCCTGTAATATAACCGTCCACAGTCCCGTCTCCTGTATTACAGTCTGTAATTATAACCGTCCAGAGAGAGTCCCGTCTCCTGTATCAGTCTGTAATATAACCGTCCAGACACAGTCCCGTCTCCTGTATCAGTCTGTAATATAACCGTCCAGACACAGTCCCGTCTCCTGTATCAGTCTGTAATAAAGCCGTCCAGACAGAGTCCCGTCTCCTGTAACACAGCCTGTAATATAACCGTCCAGACACAGTCCCGTCCCCTGTATCACAGCCTGTAATATAACCGTCCAGACACAGTCCCGTCTCCTGTATCACAGCCTGTAATATAACCGTCCAGACACAGTCCCGTCTCCTGTATCAGTCTGTAATATAACCGTCCAGACGCAGTCCCGTCTCCTGTATCACAGCCTGTAATATAACCATCCAGACACAGTCCCGTCTCCTGTATCACAGCCTGTAATACAACCGTCCAGACACAGTCCCGTCTCCTGTATCACAGTCTGTAATTATAACCGTCCAGACACAGTCCCGTCTCCTGTATCAGTCTGTAATATAACCGTCCAGACACAGTCCCGTCTCCTGTATCAGTCTGTAATAAAGCCGTCCAGACAGAGTCCCGTCTCCTGTATCAGTCTGTAATATAACCGTCCAGACACAGTCCCGTCTCCTGTATCAGTCTGTAATATAACCGTCCAGACACAGTACCGTCTCCTGTATCAAAGCCTGTAATATAACCGTCCAGACACAGTCCCATCTCCTGTATCACAGCCTGTATTATAACCGTCCAGACACAGTCCCGTCTCCTGTATCAGCCTGTGATATAACCGTCCAGACACAGTCCCATCTCCTGTATCACAGCCTGTAATATAACCGTCCAGACACAGTCCCGTCTCCTGCATCACAGCCTGTAATATAACCGTCCAGACACAGTCCCGTCTCCTGTATCACAGCCTGCAATATAACCGTCCAGACACAGTCCCATCTCCTGTTTCACAGCCTGTAATATAACCGTCCAGACACAGTCCCGTCTCCTGTATCACAGCCTGTAATATAACCGTCCAGACACAGTCCCGTCTCCTGTATCACAGCCTGTAATATAACCGTCCAGACACAGTCCCGTCTCCTGTATCACAGTCTGTAATATAACCGTCCAGATACAGTCCCGTCTCCAGTATCACAGCCTGTAATATAACCGTCCAGACACAGTCCCGTCTCCTGTATCAGTCTGTAATATAACCGTCCAGATACAGTCCCGTCTCCTGTATCACAGCCTGTAATATAACCGTCCAGACACAGTCCCGTCTCCTGTATCAGTCTGCAATATAACTGCCCAGACACAGTCCCGTCTCCTGTATCAGTCTGTAATATAACCGTCCAGACACAGTCCCGTCTCCAGTATCACAGCCTGTAATATAACCGTCCAGACACAGTCCCGTCTCCTGTATCAGTCTGTAATATAACCGTCCAGATACAGTCCCGTCTCCAGTATCACAGCCTGTAATATAACCGTCCAGACACAGTCCCGTCTCCTGTATCAGTCTGTAATATAACCGTCCAGACACAGCCCCGTCTCCTGTATCAGAGCCTGTCATATAATCATCCAGACACAGTCCCGTCTCCTGTATCACAGCCTGTAATATAACCGTCCAGACACAGTCCCGTCTCCTGTATCAGTCTGTAATATAACCGTCCAGACACAGTCCCGTCTCCTGTATCAGCCTGTAATAAAACCGTCCAGACACAGTCCTGTCTCCTGTATCAGTCTGTAATATAACCGTCCAGACGCAGTCCTGTCTCCTGTATCACAGTCTGTAATATAACCGTCCAGACACAGTCCTGCCTCCTGTATCACAGCCTGTAATATACCCGTCGAGACAAAGTCCCGTCTCCTGTATCACAGCTTGTAATATTACCGTCCAGACACAGTCCCGTCTCCTGTATCACAGCCTGTAATATAAAATTCCAGACACAGTCCCGTCTCCTGTGTCACAGCCTGTAATATAACCGTCCAGACACAGTCCCGTCTCCTGTATCACAGTCTGTAATATAACCGTCCAGACACAGTCCCGTCTCCTGTATCAGTCTGTAATAAAGCCGTCCAGACACAGTCCCGTCTCCTGTATCACAGCCTGTAATATAACCGTCCAGACACAGTCTCGTCTCCTGTATCACAGCCTGTAATATAACCGTCCAGACACAGTCCCGTCTCCTGTATCACAGCCTGTAATATAACCGTCCAGACACAGTCCCGTCTCCTGTATCGCAGCCTGTAATATAACCGTCCAGACACAGTCCCGTCTCCTGTATCACAGCCTGTAATATAACCGTCCAGACAGTCCCGTCTCCTGTATCACAGCCTGTAATATAACCGTCCAGACACAGTCCCGTCTCCTGTATCAGTCTGTAATATAACCGTCCAGACACAGTCCCGTCTCCTGTATCACAGCTTGTAATATAACCGTCCAGACACAGTCCCGTCTCCTGTATCAGTCTGTAATATTACCGTCCAGACGCAGTCCCGTCTCCTGTATCACAGCCTGTAATATAACCGTCCAGACACAGTCCCGTCTCCTGTATCACAGCCTGTAATATAACCGTCCAGACACAGTCCCGTCTCCTGTATCACAGTCTGTAATTATAACCGTCCAGACACAGTCCCGTCTCCTGTATCAGTCTGTAATATAACCGTCCAGACACAGTCCCGTCTCCTGTAACAGTCTGTAATAAAGCCGTCCAGACAGAGTCCCGTCTCCTGTATCAGTCTGTAATATAACCGTCCAGACACAGTCCCGTCTCCTGTATCAGTCTGTAATATAACCGTCCAGACACAGTCCCGTCTCCTGTATCACAGCCTGTCATATATTCGTCCAGACACAGTCCCATCTCCTGTATGACAGCCTGTAATATAACCGTCCAGACACAGTCCCGTCTCCTGTATCAGCCTGTGATATAACCGTCCACAGTCCCGTCTCCTGTATCACAGCCTGTAATATAACCGTCCAGACACAGTCCCGTCTCCTGCATCACAGCCTGTAATATAACCGTCCAGACACAGTCCCGTCTCCTGTATCACAGCCTCCAATATAACCGTCCAGACACAGTCCCGTCTCCTGTATCACAGCCTGTAATATAACCGTCCAGACACAGTCCCGTCTCCTGTATCACAGTCTCTAATATAACCGTCCAGACACAGTCCCATCTGCTGAATCACAGCCTGTAATATAACCATCCAGACACAGTCCCGTCTCCTGTATCACAGCCTGTAATATAACCGTCCAGACAGTCCCATCTCCTGTATCACAGCCTGTAATATAACCGTCCAGACACAGTCCCGTCTCCTGTATCACAGCCTGTAATATCACCGTCCAGACACAGTCCCGTCTCCTGTATCACAGCCTGTAATATAACCGTCCAGACACAGTCCCGTCTCCTGTATCACAGCCTGTAATATAACCGTCCAGACACAGTCCCGTCTCCAGTATCACAGCCTGTAATATAACCGTCCAGACACAGTCCCGTCTCCTGTATCAGTCTGTAATATAACCGTCCAGACACAGTCCCGTCTCCTGTATCACAGCCTGTAATATAACCGTCCAGACACAGTCCCGTCTCCTGTATCAGTCTGCAATATAACTGCCCAGACACAGTCCCGTCTCCTGTATCAGTCTGTAATATAACTGTCCAGACACAGCCCCGTCTCCTGTATCAGAGCCTGTCATATAATCGTCCAGACACAGTCCCGTCTCCTGTATCACAGCCTGTAATATAACCGTCCAGACACAGTCCCGTCTCCTGTATCAGTCTGTAATATAACCGTCCAGACGCAGTCCCATCTCCTGTATCACAGCCTGTAATAAAAACGTCCAGTCACAGTCCCGTCTCCTGTATCACAGCCTGTAATATAACCGTCCAGACACAGTCCCGTCTCCTGTATGACAGCCTGTAATATAACCGTCCAGACACAGTCCCGTCTCCTGTATCAGTCTGTAATATAACCGTCCAGACACAGTCCCGTCTCCTGTATCACAGCCTGTAATATAACCGTCCAGACACAGTCCCATCTCCTGTATGACAGCCTGTAATATAACCGTCCAGACACAGTCCCGTCTCCTGTATCAGCCTGTGATATAACCGTCCAGACACAGTCCCGTCTCCTGTATCACAGCCTGTAATATAACCGTCCAGACACAGTCCCGTCTCCTGCATCACAGCCTGTAATATAACCGTCCAGACACAGTCCCGTCTCCTGTATCACAGCCTGTAATATAACCGTCCAGACACAGTCCCGTCTCCTGTATCACAGCCTGTAATATAACCGTCCAGACACAGTCCCGTCTCCTGCATCACAGCCTGTAATATAACCGTCCAGACTGTCCGTCTCCTGTATCACAGTCTGTAATATAACCGTCCAGACACAGTCCCGTCTGCTGAATCACAGCCTGTAATATAACCGTCCGGACACAGTCCCGTCTCCTGTATCACAGCCTGTAATATAACCATCCAGACAGTCCCGTCTCCTGTACCAGTCTGTAAGATAACTGTCCAGACACAGTCCCGTCTCCTGTATCAGTCTGTGATATAACCATCCAGACACAGTCCCGTCTCCTGTATCACAGCCTGTAATATAACCGTCCAGACACAGTCCCGTCTCCTGTATCACAGCCTGTAATATAACCGTCCAGACACAGTCCCGTCTCCTGTATCACAGTCTGTAATTATAACCGTCCAGACACAGTCCCGTCTCCTGTATCAGTCTGTAATAAAGCCGTCCAGACAGAGTCCCGTCTCCTGTAACACAGCCTGTAATATAACCGTCCAGAAACAGTCCCATCTCCTGTATCACAGCCTGTAATATAACCGTCCAGACACAGTCCCGTCTCCTGTATCACAGCATGTAATATTACCGTCCAGACACAGTCCCGTCTCCTGTATCACAGCCTGTAATATAAAATTCCAGACACAGTCCCGTCTCCTGTATCACAGCCTGTAATATAACCGTCCAGACACAGTCCCGTCTCCTGTATCACAGTCTGTAATATAACCGTCCAGACACAGTCCCGTCTCCTGTATCAGTCTGTAATAAAGCCGTCCAGACACAGTCCCGTCTCTTGTATCACAGCCAGTAATATAACCGTCCAGACAGTCCCGTCTCCTGTATCACAGCCTGTAATATAACCGTCCAGACACAGTCCCGTCTCCTGTATCACAGCCTGTAATATAACCGTCCAGACACAGTCCCGTCTCCTGTATCGCAGCCTGTAATATAACCGTCCAGACACAGTCCCGTCTCCTGTATCACAGCCTGTAATATAACCATCCAGACACAGTCCCGTCTCCTGTATCAGTCTGTAATATAACCGTCCAGATACAGTCCCGTCTCCAGTATCACAGCCTGTAATATAACCGTCCAGACACAGTCCCGTCTCCTGTATCAGTCTGTAATATAACCGTCCAGATACAGTCCCGTCTCCTGTATCACAGCCTGTAATATAACCGTCCAGACACAGTCCCGTCTCCTGTATCAGTCTGCAATATAACTGCCCAGACACAGTCCCGTCTCCTGTATCAGTCTGTAATATAACCGTCCAGACACAGTCCCGTCTCCAGTATCACAGCCTGTAATATAACCGTCCAGACACAGTCCCGTCTCCTGTAACAGTCTGTAATATAACCGTCCAGATACAGTCCCGTCTCCAGTATCACAGCCTGTAATATAACCGTCCAGACACAGTCCCGTCTCCTGTATCAGTCTGTAATATAACCGTCCAGACACAGCCCCGTCTCCTGTATCAGAGCCTGTCATATAATCATCCAGACACAGTCCCGTCTCCTGTATCACAGCCTGTAATATAACCGTCCAGACACAGTCCCGTCTCCTGTATCAGTCTGTAATATAACCGTCCAGACACAGTCCCGTCTCCTGTATCAGCCTGTAATAAAACCGTCCAGACACAGTCCTGTCTCCTGTATCAGTCTGTAATATAACCGTCCAGACACAGTCCCGTCTCCTGTATCAGTCTGTAATATAACCGTCCAGACAGTCCCGTCTCCTGTATCAGTCTGGAACATAACCGTCCAGATGCAGTCCCGTCTCCTGTATCACAGACTGTAATATAACCGTCCAGACAGTCCCGTCTCCTGTATCAGTCTGGAACATAACCGTCCAGACGCAGTCCTGTCTCCTGTATCACAGTCTGTAATATAACCGTCCAGACACAGTCCTGCCTCCTGTATCACAGCCTGTAATATACCCGTCGAGACAAAGTCCCGTCTCCTGTATCACAGCATGTAATATTACCGTCCAGACACAGTCCCGTCTCCTGTATCAGCCTGTGATATAACCGTCCAGACACAGTCCCGTCTCCTGTATCACAGCCTGTAATATAACCGTCCAGACACAGTCCTGTCTCCTGTATCAGTCTGTAATATAACCGTCCAGACACAGTCCCGTCTCCTGTATCAGTCTGTAATATAACCGTCCAGACAGTCCCGTCTCCTGTATCAGTCTGGAACATAACCGTCCAGATGCAGTCCCGTCTCCTGTATCACAGACTGTAATATAACCGTCCAGACAGTCCCGTCTCCTGTATCAGTCTGGAACATAACCGTCCAGACGCAGTCCTGTCTCCTGTATCACAGTCTGTAATATAACCGTCCAGACACAGTCCTGCCTCCTGTATCACAGCCTGTAATATACCCGTCGAGACAAAGTCCCGTCTCCTGTATCACAGCATGTAATATTACCGTCCAGACACAGTCCCGTCTCCTGTATCACAGCCTGTAATATAAAATTCCAGACACAGTCCCGTCTCCTGTGTCACAGCCTGTAATATAACCGTCCAGACACAGTCCCGTCTCCTGTATCACAGTCTGTAATATAACCGTCCAGACACAGTCCCGTCTCCTGTATCAGTCTGTAATAAAGCCGTCCAGACACAGTCCCGTCTCCTGTATCACAGCCTGTAATATAACCGTCCAGACACAGTCTCGTCTCCTGTATCACAGCCTGTAATATAACCGTCCAGACACAGTCCCGTCTCCTGTATCACAGCCTGTAATATAACCGTCCAGACACAGTCCCGTCTCCTGTATCGCAGCCTGTAATATAACCGTCCAGACACAGTCCCGTCTCCTGTATCACAGCCTGTAATATAACCGTCCAGACAGTCCCGTCTCCTGTATCACAGCCTGTAATATAACCGTCCAGACACAGTCCCGTCTCCTGTATCAGTCTGTAATATAACCGTCCAGACACAGTCCCGTCTCCTGTATCACAGCTTGTAATATAACCGTCCAGACACAGTCCCGTCTCCTGTATCAGTCTGTAATATTACCGTCCAGACGCAGTCCCGTCTCCTGTATCACAGCCTGTAATATAACCGTCCAGACACAGTCCCGTCTCCTGTATCACAGCCTGTAATATAACCATCCAGACACAGTCCCGTCTCCTGTATCACAGTCTGTAATTATAACCGTCCAGACACAGTCCCGTCTCCTGTATCAGTCTGTAATATAACCGTCCAGACACAGTCCCGTCTCCTGTAACAGTCTGTAATAAAGCCGTCCAGACAGAGTCCCGTCTCCTGTATCAGTCTGTAATATAACCGACCAGACACAGTCCCGTCTCCTGTATCAGTCTGTAATATAACCGTCCAGACACAGTCCCGTCTCCTGTATCACAGCCTGTAATATATTCGTCCAGACACAGTCCCATCTCCTGTATGACAGCCTGTAATATAACCGTCCAGACACAGTCCCGTCTCCTGTATCAGCCTGTGATATAACCGTCCACAGTCCCGTCTCCTGTATCACAGCCTGTAATATAACCGTCCAGACACTGTCCCGTCTCCTGCATCACAGCCTGTAATATAACCGTCCAGACACAGTCCCGTCTCCTGTATCACAGCCTCCAATATAACCGTCCAGACACAGTCCCGTCTCCTGTATCACAGCCTGTAATATAACCGTCCAGACACAGTCCCGTCTCCTGTATCACAGTCTCTAATATAACCGTCCAGACACAGTCCCATCTGCTGAATCACAGCCTGTAATATAACCATCCAGACACAGTCCCGTCTCCTGTATCACAGCCTGTAATATAACCGTCCAGACAGTCCCATCTCCTGTATCACAGCCTGTAATATAACCGTCCAGACACAGTCCCGTCTCCTGTATCACAGCCTGTAATATCACCGTCCAGACACAGTCCCGTCTCCTGTATCACAGCCTGTAATATAACCGTCCAGACACAGTCCCGTCTCCTGTATCACAGCCTGTAATATAACCGTCCAGACACAGTCCCGTCTCCAGTATCACAGCCTGTAATATAACCGTCCAGACACAGTCCCGTCTCCTGTATCAGTCTGTAATATAACCGTCCAGACACAGTCCCGTCTCCTGTATCACAGCCTGTAAGATAACCGTCCAGACACAGTCCCGTCTCCTGTATCAGTCTGCAATATAACTGCCCAGACACAGTCCCGTCTCCTGTATCAGTCTGTAATATAACTGTCCAGACACAGCCCCGTCTCCTGTATCAGAGCCTGTCATATAATCGTCCAGACACAGTCCCGTCTCCTGTATCACAGCCTGTAATATAACCGTCCAGACACAGTCCCGTCTCCTGTATCAGTCTGTAATATAACCGTCCAGACGCAGTCCCATCTCCTGTATCACAGCCTGTAATAAAAACGTCCAGTCACAGTCCCGTCTCCTGTATCACAGCCTGTAATATAACCGTCCAGACACAGTCCCGTCTCCTGTATGACAGCCTGTAATATAACCGTCCAGACACAGTCCCGTCTCCTGTATCAGTCTGTAATATAACCGTCCAGACACAGTCCCGTCTCCTGTATCACAGCCTGTAATATAACCGTCCAGACACAGTCCCATCTCCTGTATGACAGCCTGTAATATAACCGTCCAGACACAGTCCCGTCTCCTGTATCAGCCTGTGATATAACCGTCCAGACACAGTCCCGTCTCCTGTATCACAGCCTGTAATATAACCGTCCAGACACAGTCCCGTCTCCTGCATCACAGCCTGTAATATAACCGTCCAGACACAGTCCCGTCTCCTGTATCACAGCCTGTAATATAACCGTCCAGACACAGTCCCGTCTCCTGTATCACAGCCTGTAATATAACCGTCCAGACACAGTCCCGTCTCCTGCATCACAGCCTGTAATATAACCGTCCAGACTGTCCGTCTCCTGTATCACAGTCTGTAATATAACCGTCCAGACACAGTCCCGTCTGCTGAATCACAGCCTGTAATATAACCGTCCGGACACAGTCCCGTCTCCTGTATCACAGCCTGTAATATAACCATCCAGACAGTCCCGTCTCCTGTACCAGTCTGTAAGATAACTGTCCAGACACAGTCCCGTCTCCTGTATCAGTCTGTGATATAACCATCCAGACACAGTCCCGTCTCCTGTATCACAGCCTGTAATATAACCGTCCAGACACAGTCCCGTCTCCTGTATCACAGCCTGTAATATAACCGTCCAGACACAGTCCCGTCTCCTGTATCACAGTCTGTAATTATAACCGTCCAGACACAGTCCCGTCTCCTGTATCAGTCTGTAATAAAGCCGTCCAGACAGAGTCCCGTCTCCTGTAACACAGCCTGTAATATAACCGTCCAGAAACAGTCCCATCTCCTGTATCACAGCCTGTAATATAACCGTCCAGACACAGTCCCGTCTCCTGTATCACAGCATGTAATATTACCGTCCAGACACAGTCCCGTCTCCTGTATCACAGCCTGTAATATAAAATTCCAGACACAGTCCCGTCTCCTGTATCACAGCCTGTAATATAACCGTCCAGACACAGTCCCGTCTCCTGTATCACAGTCTGTAATATAACCGTCCAGACACAGTCCCGTCTCCTGTATCAGTCTGTAATAAAGCCGTCCAGACACAGTCCCGTCTCTTGTATCACAGCCAGTAATATAACCGTCCAGACAGTCCCGTCTCCTGTATCACAGCCTGTAATATAACCGTCCAGACACAGTCCCGTCTCCTGTATCACAGCCTGTAATATAACCGTCCAGACACAGTCCCGTCTCCTGTATCGCAGCCTGTAATATAACCGTCCAGACACAGTCCCGTCTCCTGTATCACAGCCTGTAATATAACCATCCAGACAGTCCCGTCTCCTGTATCACAGCCTGTAATATAACCGTCCAGACACAGTCCCGTCTCCTGTATCAGTCTGTAATATAACCGTCCAGACGCAGTCCCGTCTCCTGTATCACAGCCTGTAATATAACCGTCCAGACACAGTCCCGTCTCCTGTATCACAGCCTGTTATATAACCGTCCAGACACAGTCCCGTCTCCTGTATCAGTCTGTAATATAACCGTCCAGACACAGTCCCGTCTCCTGTATCAGTCTGTAATAAAGCCGTCCAGACAGAGTCCCGTCTCCTGTATCAGTCTGTAATATAACCGTCCAGACACAGTCCCGTCTCCTGTATCAGTCTGTAATATAACCGTCCAGACACAGTCCCGTCTCCTGTATCACAGCCTGTAATATAACCGTCCAGACACAGTCCCATCTCCTGTATCACAGCCTGTAATATAACCGTCCAGACACAGTCCCGTCTCCTGTATCAGCCTGTGATATAACTGTCCAGACACAGTCCCGTCTCCTGTATCACAGCCTGTAATATAACCGTCCAGACACAGTCCCGTCTCCTGCATCACAGCCTGTAATATAACCGTCCAGACACAGTCACGTCTCCTGTATCACAGCCTGCAATATAACCGTCCAGACACAGTCCCGTCTCCTGTATCACAGTCTGTAATATAACCGTCCAGACACAGTCCCGTCTGCTGAATCACAGCCTGTAATATAACCGTCCAGACACAGTCCCGTCTCCTGTATCACAGCCTGTAATATAACCGTCCAGACAGTCCCATCTCCTGTTTCACAGCCTGTAATATAACCGTCCAGACACAGTCCCGTCTCCTGTATCACAGCCTGTAATATAACCGTCCAGACACAGTCCCGTCTCCTGTATCACAGCCTGTAATATAACCGTCCAGACACAGTCCCGTCTCCTGTATCACAGCCTGTAATATAACCGTCCAGACACAGTCCCGTCTCCAGTATCACAGCCTGTAATATAACCGTCCAGACACAGTCCCGTCTCCTCTATCAGTCTGTAATATAACCGTCCAGATACAGTCCCGTCTCCTGTATCACAGCCTGTAATATAACCGTCCAGACACAGTCCCGTCTCCTGTATCAGTCTGCAATATAACTGCCCAGACACAGTCCCGTCTCCTGTATCAGTCTGTAATATAACTGTCCAGACACAGCCCCGTCCCCTGTATCAGAGCCTGTCATATAATCATCCAGACACAGTCCCGTCTCCTGTATCACAGCCTGTAATATAACCGTCCAGACACAGTCCCGTCTCCTGTATCAGTCTGTAATATAACCGTCCAGACAGTCCCGTCTCCTGTATCAGTCTGTAATATAACCGTCCAGACACAGTCCCGTCTCCTGTATCAGCCTGTAATAAAACCGTCCAGACACAGTCCTGTCTCCTGTATCAGTCTGTAATATAACCGTCCAGACACAGTCCCGTCTCCTGTATCAGTCTGTAATATAACCGTCCAGACAGTCCCGTCTCCTGTATCAGTCTGGAACATAACCGTCCAGACGCAGTCCCGTCTCCTGTATCACAGTCTGTAATATAACCGTCCAGACACAGTCCTGCCTCCTGTATCACAGCCTGTAATATACCCGTCGAGACAAAGTCCCGTCTCCTGTATCACAGCATGTAATATTACCGTCCAGACACAGTCCCGTCTCCTGTATCACAGCCTGTAATATAAAATTCCAGACACAGTCCCGTCTCCTGTGTCACAGCCTGTAATATAACCGTCCAGACACAGTCCCGTCTCCTGTATCACAGTCTGTAATATAACCGTCCAGACACAGTCCCGTCTCCTGTATCAGTCTGTAATAAAGCCGTCCAGACACAGTCCCGTCTCCTGTATCACAGCCTGTAATATAACCGTCCAGACACAGTCCCGTCTCCTGTATCACAGCCTGTAATATAACCGTCCAGACACAGTCCCGTCTCCTGTATCACAGCCTGTAATATAACCGTCCAGACACAGTCCCGTCTCCTGTATCGCAGCCTGTAATATAACCGTCCAGACACAGTCCCGTCTCCTGTATCACAGCCTGTAATATAACCGTCCAGACAGTCCCGTCTCCTGTATCACAGCCTGTCATATAACCGTCCAGACAGTCCCGTCTCCTGTATCAGTCTGTAATATAACCGTCCAGACACAGTCCCGTCTCCTGTATCACAGCTTGTAATATAACCGTCCAGACACAGTCCCGTCTCCTGTATCAGTCTGTAATATAACCGTCCAGACGCAGTCCCGTCTCCTGTATCACAGCCTGTAATATAACCGTCCAGACACAGTCCCGTCTCCTGTATCACAGCCTGTAATATAACCGTCCAGACACAGTCCCGTCTCCTGTATCACAGTCTGTAATTATAACCGTCCAGACACAGTCCCGTCTCCTGTATCAGTCTGTAATATAACCGTCCAGACACAGTCCCGTCTCCTGTATCAGTCTGTAATAAAGCCGTCCAGACAGAGTGCCGTCTCCTGTATCAGTCTGTAATATAACCGTCCAGACACAGTCCCATCTCCTGTATCAGTCTGTAACATAACCGTCCAGACACAGTCCCGTCTCCTGTATCACAGCCTGTAATATAACCGTCCAGACACAGTCCCATCTCCTGTATCACAGTCTGTAATATAACCGTCCAGACACAGTCCCGTCTCCTGTATCAGCCTGTGATATAACCGTCCAGACACAGTCCCGTCTCCTGTATCACAGCCTGTAATATAACCGTCCAGACACAGTCCCGTCTCCTGCATCACAGCCTGTAATATAACCGTCCAGACACAGTCCCGTCTCCTGTATCACAGCCTGCAATATAACCGTCCAGACACAGTCCCGTCTCCTGTATCACAGCCTGTAATATAACCGTCCAGACACAGTCCCGTCTCCTGTATCACAGTCTGTAATATAACCGTCCAGACACAGTCCCGTCTGCTGAATCACAGCCTGTAATATAACCGTCCAGACACAGTCCCGTCTCCTGTATCACAGGTGTAATATAACCGTCCAGACAGTCCCATCTCCTGTATCACAGCCTGTAATATAACCGTCCAGACACAGTCCCGTCTCCTGTATCACAGCCTGTAATATAACCGTCCAGACACAGTCCCGTCTCCTGTATCACAGCCTGTAATATAACCGTCCAGACACAGTCCCGTCTCCTTTATCACAGCCTGTAATATAACCGTCCAGACACAGTCCCGTCTCCAGTATCACAGCCTGTAATATAACCGTCCAGACACAGTCCCGTCTCCTGTATCAGTCTGTAATATAACCGTCCAGGCACAGTCCCGTCTCCTGTATCACAGCCTGTAATATAACCGTCCAGACACAGTCCCGTCTCCTGTATCAGTCTGCAATATAACTGCCCAGACACAGTCCCGTCTCCTGTATCAGTCTGTAATATAACTGTCCAGACACAGCCCCGTCTCCTGTATCAGAGCCTGTCATATAATCGTCCAGACACAGTCCCGTCTCCTGTATCACAGCCTGTAATATAACCGTCCAGACACAGTCCCGTCTCCTGTATCAGTCTGTAATATAACCGTCCAGACGCAGTCCCATCTCCTGTATCACAGCCTGTAATATAACCGTCCAGTCACAGTCCCGTCTCCTGTATCACAGCCTGTAATATAACCGTCCAGACACAGTCCCGTCTCCTGTATGACAGCCTGTAATATAACCGTCCAGACACAGTCCAGTCTCCTGTATCACAGCCTGTAATATAACCATCCAGACACAGTGCCGTCTCCTGTATCAGTCTGTAATATACCCGTCCAGACACAGTCCCGTCTCCTGTATCAGCCTGTGATATAACCGTCCAGACACAGTCCCGTCTCCTGTATCACAGCCTGTAATATAACCGTCCAGACACAGTCCCGTCTCCTGCATCACAGCCTGTAATATAACCGTCCAGACACAGTCCCGTCTCCTGTATCACAGCCTGTAATATAACCGTCCAGACACAGTCCCGTCTCCTGTATCACAGCCTGTAATATAACCGTCCAGACACAGTCCCGTCTCCTGCATCACAGCCTGTAATATAACCGTCCAGACTGTCCGTCTCCTGTATCAGAGTCTGTAATATAACCGTCCAGACACAGTCCCGTCTGCTGAATCACAGCCTGTAATATAACCGTCCGGACACAGTCCCGTCTCCTGTATCACAGCCTGTAATATAACCATCCAGACAGTCCCGTCTCCTGTACCAGTCTGTAAGATAACTGTCCAGACACAGTCCCGTCTCCTGTATCAGTCTGTGATATAACCGTCCAGACACAGTCCCGTCTCCTGTATCACAGCCTGTAATATAACCGTCCAGACACAGTCCCGTCTCCTGTATCACAGCCTGTAATATAACCGTCCAGACACAGTCCCGTCTCCTGTATCACAGTCTGTAATTATAACCGTCCAGACACAGTCCCGTCTCCTGTATCAGTCTGTAATATAACCGTCCAGACACAGTCCCGTCTCCTGTATCAGTCTGTAATAAAGCCGTCCAGACAGAGTCCCGTCTCCTGTAACATAGCCTGTAATATAACCGTCCAGACACAGTCCCATCTCCTGTATCACAGCCTGTAATATAACCGTCCAGACACAGTCCCGTCTCCTGTATCAGCCTGTGATATAACCGTCCAGACACAGTCCCGTCTCCTGTATCACAGCCTGTAATATAACCGTCCAGACACAGTCCCGTCTCCTGCATCACAGCCTGTAATATAACCGTCCAGACACAGTCCCGTCTCCTGTATCACAGCCTGCAATATAACCGTCCAGACACAGTCCCGTCTCCTGTATCACAGCCTGTAATATAACCGTCCAGACACAGTCCCGTCTCCTGTATCACAGTCTGTAATATAACCGTCCAGACACAGTCCCGTCTGCTGAATCACAGCCTGTAATATAACCGTCCAGACGCAGTCCCGTCTCCTGTATCACAGCCTGTAATATAACCGTCCAGACAGTCCCAACTCCTGTATCACAGCCTGTAATATAACCGTCCAGACACATTCCCGTCTCCTGTATCACAGCCTGTAATATAACCGTCCAGACACAGCCCCGTCTCCTGTATCAGAGCCTGTCATATAACCGTCCAGACACAGTCCCGTCTCCTGTATCAGTCTGTAATATAACCGTCCAGACGCAGTCCCATCTCCTGTATCACAGCCTGTAATATAACCGTCCAGACACAGTCCCGTCTCCTGTATCACAGCCTGTAATATAACCGTCCAGTCACAGTCCCGTCTCCTGTATCACAGCCTGTAATATAACCGTCCAGACACAGTCCCGTCTCCTGTATGACAGCCTGTAATATAACCGTCCAGACACAGTCCAGTCTCCTGTATCACAGCCTGTAATATAACCGTCCAGACACAGTCCCGTCTCCTGTATCAGTCTGTAATATACCCGTCCAGACACAGTCCCGTCTCCTGTATCAGTCTGTAATATAACTGCCCAGACACAGTCCCGTCTCCTGTATCAGTCTGTCATATAACCGTCCAGGCACAGTCCCGTCTCCTGTATCACAGTCTGTCATATAACCGTCCAGACACAGTCCCGTCTCCTGTATCACAGTCTGTAATATAACCGTCCAGACACAGTCCCGTCTCCTGTATCACAGCCTGTAATATAACCGTCCAGACACAGTCCCGTCTCCTGTATCAGCCTGTAATATAACCGTCCAGACGCAGTCCCGTCTGCTGAATCACAGCCTGTAATATAACCGTCCAGACACAGTCCCGTCTCCTGTATCGCAGCCTGTAATATAACCGTCCAGACACAGTCCCGTCTCCTGTATCAGTCTGTAATATAACCGTCCAGACACAGTCCCGTCTCCTGTATCACAGCCTGTAATATAACCGTCCAGACACAGTCCCGTCTCCTGTATCACAGCCTGTAATATAACCATCCAGACAGTCCCGTCTCCTGTATCAGTCTGTGATATAACCGTCCAGACACAGTCCCGTCTCCTGTATCACAGTCTGTCATATAACCATCCAGACACAGTCCCGTCTCCTGTATCACAGTCTGTAATATAACCGTCCAGACACAGTCCCGTCTCCTGTATCACAGCCTGTAATATAACTGTCCAGACACAGTCCCGTCTCCTGTATCACAGCCTGTCATATAATCGTCCAGACACAGTCCCGTCTCCTGTATCACAGCCTGTAATATAACCGTCCAGACACAGTCCCGTCTCCTGTATCAGTCGGTAATATAACCGTCCAGACGCAGTCCCATCTCCTGTATCACAGCCTGTAATATAACCGTCCAGACACAGTCCCGTCTCCTGTATCAGTCGGTAATATAACCGTCCAGACGCAGTCCCATCTCCTGTATCACAGCCTGTAATATAACCGTCCACAGTCCCGTCTCCTGTATTACAGTCTGTAATTATAACCGTCCAGAGAGAGTCCCGTCTCCTGTATCAGTCTGTAATATAACCGTCCAGACACAGTCCCGTCTCCTGTATCAGTCTGTAATATAACCGTCCAGACACAGTCCCGTCTCCTGCATCAGTCTGTAATAAAGCCGTCCAGACAGAGTCCCGTCTCCTGTAACACAGCCTGTAATATAACCGTCCAGACACAGTCCCGTCCCCTGTATCACAGCCTGTAATATAACCGTCCAGACACAGTCCCGTCTCCTCTATCACAGCCTGTAATATAACCGTCCAGACACAGTCCCGTCTCCTGTATCAGTCTGTAATATAACCGTCCAGACGCAGTCCCGTCTCCTGTATCACAGCCTGTAATATAACCATCCAGACACAGTCCCGTCTCCTGTATCACAGCCTGTAATATAACCGTCCAGACACAGTCCCGTCTCCTGTATCACAGTCTGTAATTATAACCGTCCAGACACAGTCCCGTCTCCTGTATCAGTCTGTAATATAACCGTCCAGACACAGTCCCGTCTCCTGTATCAGTCTGTAATAAAGCCGTCCAGACAGAGTCCCGTCTCCTGTATCAGTCTGTAATATAACCGTCCAGACACAGTCCCGTCTCCTGTATCAGTCTGTAATATAACCGTCCAGACACAGTACCGTCTCCTGTATCAAAGCCTGTAATATAACCGTCCAGACACAGTCCCATCTCCTGTATCACAGCCTGTAATATAACCGTCCAGACACAGTCCCGTCTCCTGTATCAGCCTGTGATATAACCGTCCAGACACAGTCCCGTCTCCTGTATCACAGCCTGTAATATAACCGTCCAGACACAGTCCCGTCTCCTGCATCACAGCCTGTAATATAACCGTCCAGACACAGTCCCGTCTCCTGTATCACAGCCTGCAATATAACCGTCCAGACACAGTCCCGTCTCCTGTATCACAGCCTGTAATATAACCGTCCAGACACAGTCCCGTCTCCTGTATCACAGTCTGTTATATAACCGTCCAGACACAGTCCCGTCTGCTGAATCACAGCCTGTAATATAACCGTCCAGACACAGTCCCGTCTCCTGTATCACAGCCTGTAATATAACCGTCCAGACAGTCCCATCTCCTGTTTCACAGCCTGTAATATAACCGTCCAGACACAGTCCCGTCTCCTGTATCACAGCCTGTAATATAACCGTCCAGACACAGTCCCGTCTCCTGTATCACAGCCTGTAATATAACCGTCCAGACACAGTCCCGTCTCCTGTATCACAGCCTGTAATATAACCGTCCAGACACAGTCCCGTCTCCAGTATCACAGCCTGTAATATAACCGTCCAGACACAGTCCCGTCTCCTGTATCAGTCTGTAATATAACCGTCCAGATACAGTCCCGTCTCCTGTATCACAGCCTGTAATATAACCGTCCAGACACAGTCCCGTCTCCTGTATCAGTCTGCAATATAACTGCCCAGACACAGTCCCGTCTCCTGTATCAGTCTGTAATATAACCGTCCAGACACAGTCCCGTCTCCAGTATCACAGCCTGTAATATAACCGTCCAGACACAGTCCCGTCTCCTGTATCAGTCTGTAATATAACCGTCCAGATACAGTCCCGTCTCCAGTATCACAGCCTGTAATATAACCGTCCAGACACAGTCCCGTCTCCTGTATCAGTCTGTAATATAACCGTCCAGACACAGCCCCGTCTCCTGTATCAGAGCCTGTCATATAATCATCCAGACACAGTCCCGTCTCCTGTATCACAGCCTGTAATATAACCGTCCAGACACAGTCCCGTCTCCTGTATCACAGTCTGTAATTATAACCGTCCAGACACAGTCCCGTCTCCTGTATCAGTCTGTAATATAACCGTCCAGACACAGTCCCGTCTCCTGTATCAGTCTGTAATATACCCGTCCAGACACAGTCCCGTCTCCTGTATCAGCCTGTGATATAACCGTCCAGACACAGTCCCGTCTCCTGTATCACAGCCTGTAATATAACCGTCCAGACACAGTCCCGTCTCCTGCATCACAGCCTGTAATATAACCGTCCAGACACAGTCCCGTCTCCTGTATCACAGCCTGTAATATAACCGTCCAGACACAGTCCCGTCTCCTGTATCACAGCCTGTAATATAACCGTCCAGACACAGTCCCGTCTCCTGCATCACAGCCTGTAATATAACCGTCCAGACTGTCCGTCTCCTGTATCAGAGTCTGTAATATAACCGTCCAGACACAGTCCCGTCTGCTGAATCACAGCCTGTAATATAACCGTCCGGACACAGTCCCGTCTCCTGTATCACAGCCTGTAATATAACCATCCAGACAGTCCCGTCTCCTGTACCAGTCTGTAAGATAACTGTCCAGACACAGTCCCGTCTCCTGTATCAGTCTGTGATATAACCGTCCAGACACAGTCCCGTCTCCTGTATCACAGCCTGTAATATAACCGTCCAGACACAGTCCCGTCTCCTGTATCACAGCCTGTAATATAACCGTCCAGACACAGTCCCGTCTCCTGTATCACAGTCTGTAATTATAACCGTCCAGACACAGTCCCGTCTCCTGTATCAGTCTGTAATATAACCGTCCAGACACAGTCCCGTCTCCTGTATCAGTCTGTAATAAAGCCGTCCAGACAGAGTCCCGTCTCCTGTAACACAGCCTGTAATATAACCGTCCAGACACAGTCCCGTCTCCTGTATCAGCCTGTGATATAACCGTCCAGACACAGTCCCGTCTCCTGTATCACAGCCTGTAATATAACCGTCCAGACACAGTCCCGTCTCCTGCATCACAGCCTGTAATATAACCGTCCAGACACACTCCCGTCTCCTGTATCACAGCCTGCAATATAACCGTCCAGACACAGTCCCGTCTCCTGTATCACAGCCTGTAATATAACCGTCCAGACACAGTCCCGTCTCCTGTATCACAGTCTGTAATATAACCGTCCAGACACAGTCCCGTCTGCTGAATCACAGCCTGTAATATAACCGTCCAGACGCAGTCCCGTCTCCTGTATCACAGCCTGTAATATAACCGTCCAGACAGTCCCAACTCCTGTATCACAGCCTGTAATATAACCGTCCAGACACATTCCCGTCTCCTGTATCACAGCCTGTAATATAACCGTCCAGACAAAGCCCCGTCTCCTGTATCAGAGCCTGTCATATAACCGTCCAGACACAGTCCCGTCTCCTGTATCAGTCTGTAATATAACCGTCCAGACGCAGTCCCATCTCCTGTATCACAGCCTGTAATATAACCGTCCAGACACAGTCCCGTCTCCTGTATCACAGCCTGTAATATAACCGTCCAGTCACAGTCCCGTCTCCTGTATCACAGCCTGTAATATAACCGTCCAGACACAGTCCCGTCTCCTGTATGACAGCCTGTAATATAACCGTCCAGACACAGTCCAGTCTCCTGTATCACAGCCTGTAATATAACCGTCCAGACACAGTCCCGTCTCCTGTATCAGTCTGTAATATACCCGTCCAGACACAGTCCCGTCTCCTGTATCAGTCTGTAATATAACTGCCCAGACACAGTCCCGTCTCCTGTATCAGTCTGTCATATAACCGTCCAGGCACAGTCCCGTCTCCTGTATCACAGTCTGTCATATAACCGTCCAGACACAGTCCCGTCTCCTGTATCACAGTCTGTAATATAACCGTCCAGACACAGTCCCGTCTCCTGTATCACAGCCTGTAATATAACCGTCCAGACACAGTCCCGTCTCCTGTATCAGCCTGTAATATAACCGTCCAGACGCAGTCCCGTCTGCTGAATCACAGCCTGTAATATAACCGTCCAGACACAGTCCCGTCTCCTGTATCGCAGCCTGTAATATAACCGTCCAGACACAGTCCCGTCTCCTGTATCAGTCTGTAATATAACCGTCCAGACACAGTCCCGTCTCCTGTATCACAGCCTGTAATATAACCGTCCAGACACAGTCCCGTCTCCTGTATCACAGCCTGTAATATAACCATCCAGACAGTCCCGTCTCCTGTATCAGTCTGTGATATAACCGTCCAGACACAGTCCCGTCTCCTGTATCACAGTCTGTCATATAACCATCCAGACACAGTCCCGTCTCCTGTATCACAGTCTGTAATATAACCGTCCAGACACAGTCCCGTCTCCTGTATCACAGCCTGTAATATAACTGTCCAGACACAGTCCCGTCTCCTGTATCACAGCCTGTCATATAATCGTCCAGACACAGTCCCGTCTCCTGTATCACAGCCTTTAATATAACCGTCCAGACACAGTCCCGTCTCCTGTATCAGTCGGTAATATAACCGTCCAGACGCAGTCCCATCTCCTGTATCACAGCCTGTAATATAACCGTCCAGACACAGTCCCGTCTCCTGTATCAGTCGGTAATATAACCGTCCAGACGCAGTCCCATCTCCTGTATCACAGCCTGTAATATAACCGTCCACAGTCCCGTCTCCTGTATTACTGTCTGTAATTATAACCGTCCAGAGAGAGTCCCGTCTCCTGTATCAGTCTGTAATATAACCGTCCAGACACAGTCCCGTCTCCTGTATCAGTCTGTAATATAACCGTCCAGACACAGTCCCGTCTCCTGCATCAGTCTGTAATAAAGCCGTCCAGACAGAGTCCTGTCTCCTGTAACACAGCCTGTAATATAACCGTCCAGACACAGTCCCGTCCCCTGTATCACAGCCTGTAATATAACCGTCCAGACACAGTCCCGTCTCCTCTATCACAGCCTGTAATATAACCGTCCAGACACAGTCCCGTCTCCTGTATCAGTCTGTAATATAACCGTCCAGACGCAGTCCCGTCTCCTGTATCACAGCCTGTAATATAACGATCCAGACACAGTCCCGTCTCCTGTATCACAGCCTGTAATATAACCGTCCAGACACAGTCCCGTCTCCTGTATCACAGTCTGTAATTATAACCGTCCAGACACAGTCCCGTCTCCTGTATCAGTCTGTAATATAACCGTCCAGACACAGTCCCGTCTCCTGTATCAGTCTGTAATAAAGCCGTCCAGACAGAGTCCCGTCTCCTGTATCAGTCTGTAATATAACCGTCCAGACACAGTCCCGTCTCCTGTATCAGTCTGTAATATAACCGTCCAGACACAGTACCGTCTCCTGTATCAAAGCCTGTAATATAACCGTCCAGACACAGTCCCATCTCCTGTATCACAGCCTGTAATATAACCGTCCAGACACAGTCCCGTCTCCTGTATCAGCCTGTGATATAACCGTCCAGACACAGTCCCGTCTCCTGTATCACAGCCTGTAATATAACCGTCCAGACACAGTCCCGTCTCCTGCATCACAGCCTGTAATATAACCGTCCAGACACAGTCCCGTCTCCTGTATCACAGCCTGCAATATAACCGTCCAGACACAGTCCCGTCTCCTGTATCACAGCCTGTAATATAACCGTCCAGACACAGTCCCGTCTCCTGTATCACAGTCTGTTATATAACCGTCCAGACACAGTCCCGTCTGCTGAATCACAGCCTGTAATATAACCGTCCAGACACAGTCCCGTCTCCTGTATCACAGCCTGTAATATAACCGTCCAGACAGTCCCATCTCCTGTTTCACAGCCTGTAATATAACCGTCCAGACACAGTCCCGTCTCCTGTATCACAGCCTGTAATATAACCGTCCAGACACAGTCCCGTCTCCTGTATCACAGCCTGTAATATAACCGTCCAGACACAGTCCCGTCTCCTGTATCACAGCCTGTAATATAACCGTCCAGACACAGTCCCGTCTCCAGTATCACAGCCTGTAATATAACCGTCCAGACACAGTCCCGTCTCCTGTATCAGTCTGTAATATAACCGTCCAGATACAGTCCCGTCTCCTGTATCACAGCCTGTAATATAACCGTCCAGACACAGTCCCGTCTCCTGTATCAGTCTGCAATATAACTGCCCAGACACAGTCCCGTCTCCTGTATCAGTCTGTAATATAACCGTCCAGACACAGTCCCGTCTCCAGTATCACAGCCTGTAATATAACCGTCCAGACACAGTCCCGTCTCCTGTATCAGTCTGTAATATAACCGTCCAGATACAGTCCCGTCTCCAGTATCACAGCCTGTAATATAACCGTCCAGACACAGTCCCGTCTCCTGTATCAGTCTGTAATATAACCGTCCAGACACAGCCCCGTCTCCTGTATCAGAGCCTGTCATATAATCATCCAGACACAGTCCCGTCTCCTGTATCACAGCCTGTAATATAACCGTCCAGACACAGTCCCGTCTCCTGTATCAGTCTGTAATATAACCGTCCAGACAGTCCCGTCTCCTGTATCAGTCTGTAATATAACCGTCCAGACACAGTCCCGTCTCCTGTATCAGCCTGTAATAAAACCGTCCAGACACAGTCCTGTCTCCTGTATCAGTCTGTAATATAACCGTCCAGACACAGTCCCGTCTCCTGTATCAGTCTGTAATATAACCGTCCAGACAGTCCCGTCTCCTGTATCAGTCTGGAACATAACCGTCCAGATGCAGTCCCGTCTCCTGTATCACAGACTGTAATATAACCGTCCAGACAGTCCCGTCTCCTGTATCAGTCTGGAACATAACCGTCCAGACGCAGTCCCGTCTCCTGTATCACAGTCTGTAATATAACCGTCCAGACACAGTCCTGCCTCCTGTATCACAGCCTGTAATATACCCGTCGAGACAAAGTCCCGTCTCCTGTATCACAGCATGTAATATTACCGTCCAGACACAGTCCCGTCTCCTGTATCACAGCCTGTAATATAAAATTCCAGACACAGTCCCGTCTCCTGTGTCACAGCCTGTAATATAACCGTCCAGACACAGTCCCGTCTCCTGTATCACAGTCTGTAATATAACCGTCCAGACACAGTCCCGTCTCCTGTATCAGTCTGTAATAAAGCCGTCCAGACACAGTCCCGTCTCCTGTATCACAGCCTGTAATATAACCGTCCAGACACAGTCTCGTCTCCTGTATCACAGCCTGTAATATAACCGTCCAGACACAGTCCCGTCTCCTGTATCACAGCCTGTAATATAACCGTCCAGACACAGTCCCGTCTCCTGTATCGCAGCCTGTAATATAACCGTCCAGACACAGTCCCGTCTCCTGTATCACAGCCTGTAATATAACCGTCCAGACAGTCCCGTCTCCTGTATCACAGCCTGTAATATAACCGTCCAGACACAGTCCCGTCTCCTGTATCAGTCTGTAATATAACCGTCCAGACACAGTCCCGCCTCCTGTATCACAGCTTGTAATATAACCGTCCAGACACAGTCCCGTCTCCTGTATCAGTCTGTAATATTACCGTCCAGACGCAGTCCCGTCTCCTGTACCACAGCCTGTAATATAACCGTCCAGACACAGTCCCGTCTCCTGTATCACAGCCTGTAATATAACCGTCCAGACACAGTCCCGTCTCCTGTATCACAGTCTGTAATTATAACCGTCCAGACACAGTCCCGTCTCCTGTATAAGTCTGTAATATAACCGTCCAGACACAGTCCCGTCTCCTGTAACAGTCTGTAATAAAGCCGTCCAGACAGAGTCCCGTCTCCTGTATCAGTCTGTAATATAACCGTCCAGACACAGTCCCGTCTCCTGTATCAGTCTGTAATATAACCGTCCAGACACAGTCCCGTCTCCTGTATCACAGCCTGTAATATATCCGTCCAGACACAGTCCCACCTCCTGTATGACAGCCTGTAATATAACCGTCCAGACACAGTCCCGTCTCCTGTATCAGCCTGTGATATAACCGTCCAGACACAGTCCCGTCTCCTGTATCACAGCCTGTAATATAACCGTCCAGACACAGTCCCGTCTCCTGCATCACAGCCTGTAATATAACCGTCCAGACACAGTCCCGTCTCCTGTATCACAGCCTGCAATATAACCGTCCAGACACAGTCCCGTCTCCTGTATCACAGCCTGTAATATAACCGTCCAGACACAGTCCCGTCTCCTGTATCACAGTCTGTAATATAACCGTCCAGACACAGTCCCGTCTGCTGAATCACAGCCTGTAATATAACCGTCCAGACACAGTCCCGTCTCCTGTATCACAGCCTGTAATATAACCGTCCAGACAGTCCCATCTCCTGTATCACAGCCTGTAATATAACCGTCCAGACACAGTCCCGTCTCCTGTATCACAGCCTGTAATATAACCGTCCAGACACAGTCCTGTCTCCTGTATCACAGCCTGTAATATAACCGTCCAGACACAGTCCCGTCTCCTGTATCACAGCCTGTAAGAAAACCGTCCAGACACAGTCCCGTCTCCAGTATCACAGCCTGTAATATAACCGTCCAGACACAGTCCCGTCTCCTGTATCAGTCTGTAATATAACCGTCCAGACACAGTCCCATCTCCTGTATCACAGCCTGTAATATAACCGTCCAGACACAGTCCCGTCTCCTGTATCAGTCTGCAATATAACTGCCCAGACACAGTCCCGTCTCCTGTATCAGTCTGCAATATAACTGTCCAGACACAGCCCCGTCTCCTGTATCAGAGCCTGTCATATAATCGTCCAGACACAGTCCCATCTCCTGTATCACAGCCTGTAATATAACCGTCCAGACACAGTCCCGTCTCCTGTATCAGTCTGTAATATAACCGTCCAGACGCAGTCCCATCTCCTGTATCACAGCCTGTAATATAACCGTCCAGTCACAGTCCCGTCTCCTGTATCACAGCCTGTAATATAACCGTCCAGACACAGTCCCGTCTCCTGTATGACAGCCTGTAATATAACCGTCCAGACACAGTCCAGTCTCCTGTATCACAGCCTGTAATATAACCATCCAGACACAGTGCCGTCTCCTGTATCAGTCTGTAATATACCCGTCCAGACACAGTCCCGTCTCCTGTATCAGTCTGTAATATAACTGCCCAGACACAGTCCCGTCTCCTGTATCAGTCTGTAATATAACCGTCCAGACACAGTCCCGTCTCCTGTATCACAGCCTGTAATATAACCGTCCAGACACAGTCCCATCTCCTGTATGACAGCCTGTAATATAACCATCCAGACACAGTCCCGTCTCCTGTATCAGCCTGTGATATAACCGTCCAGACACAGTCCCGTCTCCTGTATCACAGCCTGTAATATAACCGTCCAGACACAGTCCCGTCTCCTGCATCACAGCCTGTAATATAACCGTCCAGACACAGTCCCGTCTCCTGTATCACAGCCTGTAATATAACCGTCCAGACACAGTCCCGTCTCCTGTATCACAGCCTGTAATATAACCGTCCAGACACAGTCCCGTCTCCTGCATCACAGCCTGTAATATAACCGTCCAGACTGTCCGTCTCCTGTATCACAGTCTGTAATATAACCGTCCAGACACAGTCCCGTCTGCTGAATCACAGCCTGTAATATAAACGTCCAGACACAGTCCCGTCTCCTGTATCACAGCCTGTAATATAACCGTCCAGACACAGTCCCGTCTCCTGTATCACAGTCTGTAATTATAACCGTCCAGACACAGTCCCGTCTCCTGTATCAGTCTGTAATATAACCATCCAGACACAGTCCCGTCTCCTGTATCAGTCTGTAATAAAGCCGTCCAGACAGAGTCCCGTCTCCTGTAACACAGCCTGTAATATAACCGTCCAGACACAGTCCCATCTCCTGTATCACAGCCTGTAATATAACCGTCCAGACACAGTCCCGTCTCCTGTATCAGCCTGTGATATAACCGTCCAGACACAGTCCCGTCTCCTGTATCACAGCCTGTAATATAACCGTCCAGACACAGTCCCGTCTCCTGCATCACAGCCTGTAATATAACCGTCCAGACACAGTCCCGTCTCCTGTATCACAGCCTGCAATATAACCGTCCAGACACAGTCCCGTCTCCTGTATCACAGCCTGTAATATAACCGTCCAGACACAGTCCCGTCTCCTGTATCACAGTCTGTAATATAACCGTCCAGACACAGTCCCGTCTGCTGAATCACAGCCTGTAATATAACCGTCCAGACGCAGTCCCGTCTCCTGTATCACAGCCTGTAATATAACCGTCCAGACAGTCCCAACTCCTGTATCACAGCCTGTAATATAACCGTCCAGACACATTCCCGTCTCCTGTATCACAGCCTGTAATATAACCGTCCAGACACAGCCCCGTCTCCTGTATCAGAGCCTGTCATATAACCGTCCAGACACAGTCCCGTCTCCTGTATCAGTCTGTAATATAACCGTCCAGACGCAGTCCCATCTCCTGTATCACAGCCTGTAATATAACCGTCCAGACACAGTCCCGTCTCCTGTATCACAGCCTGTAATATAACCGTCCAGTCACAGTCCCATCTCCTGTATCACAGCCTGTAATATAACCGTCCAGACACAGTCCCGTCTCCTGTATGACAGCCTGTAATATAACCGTCCAGACACAGTCCAGTCTCCTGTATCACAGCCTGTAATATAACCGTCCAGACACAGTCCCGTCTCCTGTATCAGTCTGTAATATACCCGTCCAGACACAGTCCCGGCTCCTGTATCAGTCTGTAATATAACTGCCCAGACACAGTCCCGTCTCCTGTATCAGTCTGTCATATAACCGTCCAGGCACAGTCCCGTCTCCTGTATCACAGTCTGTAATATAACCGTCCAGACATAGTCCCGTCTCCTGTATCAGTCTGTGATATAACCGTCCAGACACAGTCCCGTCTCCTGTATCACAGCCTGTAATATAACCGTCCAGACACAGTCCCGTCTCCTGTATCACAGCCTGTAATATAACCGTCCAGACACAGTCCCGTCTCCTGTATCACAGTGTGTAATTATAACCGTCCAGACACAGTCCCGTCTCCTGTATCAGTCTGTAATATAACCGTCCAGACACAGTCCCGTCTCCTGTATCAGTCTGTAATAAAGCCGTCCAGACAGAGTCCCGTCTCCTGTAACACAGCCTGTAATATAACCGTCCAGACACAGTCCCATCTCCTGTATCACAGCCTGTAATATAACTGTCCAGACACAGTCTCGTCTCCTGTATCAGCCTGTGATATAACCGTCCAGACACAGTCCCGTCTCCTGTATCACAGCCTGTAATATAACCGTCCAGACACAGTCCCGTCTCCTGCATCACAGCCTGTAATATAACCGTCCAGACACAGTCCCGTCTCCTGTATCACAGCCTGCAATATAACCGTCCAGACACAGTCCCGTCTCCTGTATCACAGCCTGTAATATAACCGTCCAGACACAGTCCCGTCTCCTGTATCACAGTCTGTAATATAACCGTCCAGACACAGTCCCGTCTGCTGAATCACAGCCTGTAATATAACCGTCCAGACGCAGTCCCGTCTCCTGTATCACAGCCTGTAATATAACCGTCCAGACAGTCCCAACTCCTGTATCACAGCCTGTAATATAACCGTCCAGACACATTCCCGTCTCCTGTATCACAGCCTGTAATATAACCGTCCAGACACAGCCCCGTCTCCTGTATCAGAGCCTGTCATATAACCGTCCAGACACAGTCCCGTCTCCTGTATCAGTCTGTAATATAACCGTCCAGACGCAGTCCCATCTCCTGTATCACAGCCTGTAATATAACCGTCCAGACACAGTCCCGTCTCCTGTATCACAGCCTGAAATATAACCGTCCAGTCACAGTCCCGTCTCCTGTATCACAGCCTGTAATATAACCGTCCAGACACAGTCCCGTCTCCTGTATGACAGCCTGTAATATAACCGTCCAGACACAGTCCAGTCTCCTGTATCACAGCCTGTAATATAACCGTCCAGACACAGTCCCGTCTCCTGTATCAGTCTGTAATATACCCGTCCAGACACAGTCCCGTCTCCTGTATCAGTCTGTAATATAACTGCCCAGACACAGTCCCGTCTCCTGTATCAGTCTGTCATATAACCGTCCAGGCACAGTCCCGTCTCCTGTATCACAGTCTGTCATATAACCGTCCAGACACAGTCCCGTCTCCTGTATCACAGTCTGTAATATAACCGTCCAGACACAGTCCCGTCTCCTGTATCACAGCCTGTAATATAACCGTCCAGACACAGTCCCGTCTCCTGTATCAGCCTGTAATATAACCGTCCAGACGCAGTCCCGTCTGCTGAATCACAGCCTGTAATATAACCGTCCAGACACAGTCCCGTCTCCTGTATCGCAGCCTGTAATATAACCGTCCAGACACAGTCCCGTCTCCTGTATCAGTCTGTAATATAACCGTCCAGACACAGTCCCGTCTCCTGTATCACAGCCTGTAATATAACCGTCCAGACACAGTCCCGTCTCCTGTATCACAGCCTGTAATATAACCATCCAGACAGTCCCGTCTCCTGTATCAGTCTGTGATATAACCGTCCAGACACAGTCCCGTCTCCTGTATCACAGTCTGTCATATAACCATCCAGACACAGTCCCGTCTCCTGTATCACAGTCTGTAATATAACCGTCCAGACACAGTCCCGTCTCCTGTATCACAGCCTGTAATATAACTGTCCAGACACAGTCCCGTCTCCTGTATCACAGCCTGTCATATAATCGTCCAGACACAGTCCCGTCTCCTGTATCACAGCCTGTAATATAACCGTCCAGACACAGTCCCGTCTCCTGTATCAGTCGGTAATATAACCGTCCAGACGCAGTCCCATCTCCTGTATCACAGCCTGTAATATAACCGTCCAGACACAGTCCCGTCTCCTGTATCAGTCGGTAATATAACCGTCCAGACGCAGTCCCATCTCCTGTATCACAGCCTGTAATATAACCGTCCACAGTCCCGTCTCCTGTATTACAGTCTGTAATTATAACCGTCCAGAGAGAGTCCCGTCTCCTGTATCAGTCTGTAATATAACCGTCCAGACACAGTCCCGTCTCCTGTATCAGTCTGTAATATAACCGTCCAGACACAGTCCCGTCTCCTGTATCAGTCTGTAATAAAGCCGTCCAGACAGAGTCCCGTCTCCTGTAACACAGCCTGTAATATAACCGTCCAGACACAGTCCCGTCCCCTGTATCACAGCCTGTAATATAACCGTCCAGACACAGTCCCGTCTCCTGTATCACAGCCTGTAAAATAACCGTCCAGACACAGTCCCGTCTCCTGTATCAGTCTGTAATATAACCGTCCAGACGCAGTCCCGTCTCCTGTATCACAGCCTGTAATATAACCATCCAGACACAGTCCCGTCTCCTGTATCACAGCCTGTAATATAACCGTCCAGACACAGTCCCGTCTCCTGTATCACAGTCTGTAATTATAACCGTCCAGACACAGTCCCGTCTCCTGTATCAGTCTGTAATATAACCGTCCAGACACAGTCCCGTCTCCTGTATCAGTCTGTAATAAAGCCGTCCAGACACAGTCCCGTCTCCTGTATCAGTCTGTAATATAACCGTCCAGACACAGTACCGTCTCCTGTATCAAAGCCTGTAATATAACCGTCCAGACACAGTCCCATCTCCTGTATCACAGCCTGTATTATAACCGTCCAGACACAGTCCCGTCTCCTGTATCAGCCTGTGATATAACCGTCCAGACACAGTCCCGTCTCCTGTATCACAGCCTGTAATATAACCGTCCAGACACAGTCCCGTCTCCTGCATCACAGCCTGTAATATAACCGTCCAGACACAGTCCCGTCTCCTGTATCACAGCCTGCAATATAACCGTCCAGACACAGTCCCGTCTCCTGTATCACAGCCTGTAATATAACCGTCCAGACACAGTCCCGTCTCCTGTATCACAGTCTGTTATATAACCGTCCAGACACAGTCCCGTCTGCTGAATCACAGCCTGTAATATAACCGTCCAGACACAGTCCCGTCTCCTGTATCACAGCCTGTAATATAACCGTCCAGACAGTCCCATCTCCTGTTTCACAGCCTGTAATATAACCGTCCAGACACAGTCCCGTCTCCTGTATCACAGCCTGTAATATAACCGTCCAGACACAGTCCCGTCTCCTGTATCACAGCCTGTAATATAACCGTCCAGACACAGTCCCGTCTCCAGTATCACAGCCTGTAATATAACCGTCCAGACACAGTCCCGTCTCCTGTATCAGTCTGTAATATAACCGTCCAGATACAGTCCCGTCTCCTGTATCACAGCCTGTAATATAACCGTCCAGACACAGTCCCGTCTCCTGTATCAGTCTGCAATATAACTGCCCAGACACAGTCCCGTCTCCTGTATCAGTCTGTAATATAACCGTCCAGACACAGTCCCGTCTCCAGTATCACAGCCTGTAATATAACCGTCCAGACACAGTCCCGTCTCCTGTATCAGTCTGTAATATAACCGTCCAGATACAGTCCCGTCTCCAGTATCACAGCCTGTAATATAACCGTCCAGACACAGTCCCGTCTCCTGTATCAGTCTGTAATATAACCGTCCAGACACAGCCCCGTCTCCTGTATCAGAGCCTGTCATATAATCATCCAGACACAGTCCCGTCTCCTGTATCACAGCCTGTAATATAACCATCCAGACACAGTCCCGTCTCCTGTATCAGTCTGTAATATAACCGTCCAGACAGTCCCGTCTCCTGTATCAGTCTGTAATATAACCGTCCAGACACAGTCCCGTCTCCTGTATCAGCCTGTAATAAAACCGTCCAGACACAGTCCTGTCTCCTGTATCAGTCTGTAATATAACCGTCCAGACACAGTCCCGTCTCCTGTATCACAGCCTGTAATATAACCGTCCAGACACAGTCCCGTCTCCTGTATCAGCCTGTGATATAACCGTCCAGACACAGTCCCGTCTCCTGTATCACAGCCTGTAATATAACCGTCCAGACACAGTCCCGTCTCCTGCATCACAGCCTGTAATATAACCGTCCAGACACAGTCCCGTCTCCTGTATCACAGCCTGCAATATAACCGTCCAGACACAGTCCCGTCTCCTGTATCACAGCCTGTAATATAACCGTCCAGACACAGTCCCGTCTCCTGTATCACAGTCTGTAATATAACCGTCCAGACACAGTCCCGTCTGCTGAATCACAGCCTGTAATATAACCGTCCAGACGCAGTCCCGTCTCCTGTATCACAGCCTGTAATATAACCGTCCAGACAGTCCCAACTCCTGTATCACAGCCTGTAATATAACCGTCCAGACACATTCCCGTCTCCTGTATCACAGCCTGCAATATAACCGTCCAGACACAGCCCCGTCTCCTGTATCAGAGCCTGTCATATAACCGTCCAGACACAGTCCCGTCTCCTGTATCAGTCTGTAATATAACCGTCCAGACGCAGTCCCATCTCCTGTATCACAGCCTGTAATATAACCGTCCAGACACAGTCCCGTCTCCTGTATCACAGCCTGTAATATAACCGTCCAGTCACAGTCCCGTCTCCTGTATCACAGCCTGTAATATAACCGTCCAGACACAGTCCCGTCTCCTGTATGACAGCCTGTAATATAACCGTCCAGACACAGTCCAGTCTCCTGTATCACAGCCTGTAATATAACCGTCCAGACACAGTCCCGTCTCCTGTATCAGCCTGTAATATAACCGTCCAGACGCAGTCCCGTCTGCTGAATCACAGCCTGTAATATAACCGTCCAGACACAGTCCCGTCTCCTGTATCGCAGCCTGTAATATAACCGTCCAGACACAGTCCCGTCTCCTGTATCAGTCTGTAATATAACTGTCCAGACACAGTCCCGTCTCCTGTATCACAGCCTGTAATATAACCGTCCAGACACAGTCCCGTCTCCTGTATCACAGCCTGTAATATAACCATCCAGACAGTCCCGTCTCCTGTATCAGTCTGTGATATAACCGTCCAGACACAGTCCCGTCTCCTGTATCACAGTCTGTCATATAACCATCCAGACACAGTCCCGTCTCCTGTATCACAGTCTGTAATATAACCGTCCAGACACAGTCCCGTCTCCTGTATCACAGCCTGTAATATAACTGTCCAGACACAGTCCCGTCTCCTGTATCACAGCCTGTCATATAATCGTCCAGACACAGTCCCGTCTCCTGTATCACAGCCTGTAATATAACCGTCCAGACACAGTCCCGTCTCCTGTATCAGTCGGTAATATAACCGTCCAGACGCAGTCCCATCTCCTGTATCACAGCCTGTAATATAACCGTCCAGACACAGTCCCGTCTCCTGTATCAGTCGGTAATATAACCGTCCAGACGCAGTCCCATCTCCTGTATCACAGCCTGTAATATAACCGTCCACAGTCCCGTCTCCTGTATTACAGTCTGTAATTATAACCGTCCAGAGAGAGTCCCGTCTCCTGTATCAGTCTGTAATATAACCGTCCAGACACAGTCCCGTCTCCTGTATCAGTCTGTAATATAACCGTCCAGACACAGTCCCGTCTCCTGTATCAGTCTGTAATAAAGCCGTCCAGACATAGTCCCGTCTCCTGTAACACAGCCTGTAATATAACCGTCCAGACACAGTCCCGTCCCCTGTATCACAGCCTGTAATATAACCGTCCAGACACAGTCCCGTCTCCTGTATCACAGCCTGTAAAATAACCGTCCAGACACAGTCCCGTCTCCTGTATCAGTCTGTAATATAACCGTCCAGACGCAGTCCCGTCTCCTGTATCACAGCCTGTAATATAACCATCCAGACACAGTCCCGTCTCCTGTATCACAGCCTGTAATATAACCGTCCAGACACAGTCCCGTCTCCTGTATCACAGTCTGTAATTATAACCGTCCAGACACAGTCCCGTCTCCTGTATCAGTCTGTAATATAACCGTCCAGACACAGTCCCGTCTCCTGTATCAGTCTGTAATAAAGCCGTCCAGACACAGTCCCGTCTCCTGTATCAGTCTGTAATATAACCGTCCAGACACAGTACCGTCTCCTGTATCAAAGCCTGTAATATAACCGTCCAGACACAGTCCCATCTCCTGTATCACAGCCTGTATTATAACCGTCCAGACACAGTCCCGTCTCCTGTATCAGCCTGTGATATAACCGTCCAGACACAGTCCCGTCTCCTGTATCACAGCCTGTAATATAACCGTCCAGACACAGTCCCGTCTCCTGCATCACAGCCTGTAATATAACCGTCCAGACACAGTCCCGTCTCCTGTATCACAGCCTGCAATATAACCGTCCAGACACAGTCCCGTCTCCTGTATCACAGCCTGTAATATAACCGTCCAGACACAGTCCCGTCTCCTGTATCACAGTCTGTTATATAACCGTCCAGACACAGTCCCGTCTGCTGAATCACAGCCTGTAATATAACCGTCCAGACACAGTCCCGTCTCCTGTATCACAGCCTGTAATATAACCGTCCAGACAGTCCCATCTCCTGTTTCACAGCCTGTAATATAACCGTCCAGACACAGTCCCGTCTCCTGTATCACAGCCTGTAATATAACCGTCCAGACACAGTCCCGTCTCCTGTATCACAGCCTGTAATATAACCGTCCAGACACAGTCCCGTCTCCAGTATCACAGCCTGTAATATAACCGTCCAGACACAGTCCCGTCTCCTGTATCAGTCTGTAATATAACCGTCCAGATACAGTCCCGTCTCCTGTATCACAGCCTGTAATATAACCGTCCAGACACAGTCCCGTCTCCTGTATCAGTCTGCAATATAACTGCCCAGACACAGTCCCGTCTCCTGTATCAGTCTGTAATATAACCGTCCGGACACAGTCCCGTCTCCAGTATCACAGCCTGTAATATAACCGTCCAGACACAGTCCCGTCTCCTGTATCAGTCTGTAATATAACCGTCCAGATACAGTCCCGTCTCCAGTATCACAGCCTGTAATATAACCGTCCAGACACAGTCCCGTCTCCTGTATCAGTCTGTAATATAACCGTCCAGACACAGCCCCGTCTCCTGTATCAGAGCCTGTCATATAATCATCCAGACACAGTCCCGTCTCCTGTATCACAGCCTGTAATATAACCGTCCAGACACAGTCCCGTCTCCTGTATCAGTCTGTAATATAACCGTCCAGACAGTCCCGTCTCCTGTATCAGTCTGTAATATAACCGTCCAGACACAGTCCCGTCTCCTGTATCAGCCTGTAATAAAACCGTCCAGACACAGTCCTGTCTCCTGTATCAGTCTGTAATATAACCGTCCAGACACAGTCCCGTCTCCTGTATCACAGCCTGTAATATAACCGTCCAGACACAGTCCCGTCTCCTGTATCAGCCTGTGATATAACCGTCCAGACACAGTCCCGTCTCCTGTATCACAGCCTGTAATATAACCGTCCAGACACAGTCCCGTCTCCTGCATCACAGCCTGTAATATAACCGTCCAGACACAGTCCCGTCTCCTGTATCACAGCCTGCAATATAACCGTCCAGACACAGTCCCGTCTCCTGTATCACAGCCTGTAATATAACCGTCCAGACACAGTCCCGTCTCCTGTATCACAGTCTGTAATATAACCGTCCAGACACAGTCCCGTCTGCTGAATCACAGCCTGTAATATAACCGTCCAGACGCAGTCCCGTCTCCTGTATCACAGCCTGTAATATAACCGTCCAGACAGTCCCAACTCCTGTATCACAGCCTGTAATATAACCGTCCAGACACATTCCCGTCTCCTGTATCACAGCCTGCAATATAACCGTCCAGACACAGCCCCGTCTCCTGTATCAGAGCCTGTCATATAACCGTCCAGACACAGTCCCGTCTCCTGTATCAGTCTGTAATATAACCGTCCAGACGCAGTCCCATCTCCTGTATCACAGCCTGTAATATAACCGTCCAGACACAGTCCCGTCTCCTGTATCACAGCCTGTAATATAACCGTCCAGTCACAGTCCCGTCTCCTGTATCACAGCCTGTAATATAACCGTCCAGACACAGTCCCGTCTCCTGTATGACAGCCTGTAATATAACCGTCCAGACACAGTCCAGTCTCCTGTATCACAGCCTGTAATATAACCGTCCAGACACAGTCCCGTCTCCTGTATCAGTCTGTAATATACCCGTCCAGACACAGTCCCGTCTCCTGTATCAGTCTGTAATATAACTGCCCAGACACAGTCCCGTCTCCTGTATCAGTCTGTCATATAACCGTCCAGGCACAGTCCCGTCTCCTGTATCACAGTCTGTCATATAACCGTCCAGACACAGTCCCGTCTCCTGTATCACAGTCTGTAATATAACCGTCCAGACACAGTCCCGTCTCCTGTATCACAGCCTGTAATATAACCGTCCAGACACAGTCCCGTCTCCTGTATCAGCCTGTAATATAACCGTCCAGACGCAGTCCCGTCTGCTGAATCACAGCCTGTAATATAACCGTCCAGACACAGTCCCGTCTCCTGTATCACAGCCTGTAATATAACCGTCCAGACACAGTCCCGTCTCCTGTATCAGTCGGTAATATAACCGTCCAGACGCAGTCCCATCTCCTGTATCACAGCCTGTAATATAACCGTCCAGACACAGTCCCGTCTCCTGTATCAGTCGGTAATATAACCGTCCAGACGCAGTCCCATCTCCTGTATCACAGCCTGTAACATAACCGTCCACAGTCCCGTCTCCTGTATTACAGTCTGTAATTATAACCGTCCAGAGAGAGTCCCGTCTCCTGTATCAGTCTGTAATATAACCGTCCAGACACAGTCCCGTCTCCTGTATCAGTCTGTAATATAACCGTCCAGACACAGTCCCGTCTCCTGTATCAGTCTGTAATAAAGCCGTCCAGACAGAGTCCCGTCTCCTGTAACACAGCCTGTAATATAACCGTCCAGACACAGTCCCGTCCCCTGTATCACAGCCTGTAATATAACCGTCCAGACACAGTCCCGTCTCCTGTATCACAGCCTGTAAAATAACCGTCCAGACACAGTCCCGTCTCCTGTATCAGTCTGTAATATAACCGTCCAGACGCAGTCCCGTCTCCTGTATCACAGCCTGTAATATAACCATCCAGACACAGTCCCGTCTCCTGTATCACAGTCTGTAATTATAACCGTCCAGACACAGTCCCGTCTCCTGTATCAGTCTGTAATATAACCGTCCAGACACAGTCCCGTCTCCTGTATCAGTCTGTAATAAAGCCGTCCAGACACAGTCCCGTCTCCTGTATCAGTCTGTAATATAACCGTCCAGACACAGTACCGTTTCCTGTATCAAAGCCTGTAATATAACCGTCCAGACACAGTCCCATCTCCTGTATCACAGCCTGTATTATAACCGTCCAGACACAGTCCCGTCTCCTGTATCAGCCTGTGATATAACCGTCCAGACACAGTCCCGTCTCCTGTATCACAGCCTGTAATATAACCGTCCAGACACAGTCCCGTCTCCTGCATCACAGCCTGTAATATAACCGTCCAGACACAGTCCCGTCTCCTGTATCACAGCCTGCAATATAACCGTCCAGACACAGTCCCGTCTCCTGTATCACAGCCTGTAATATAACCGTCCAGACACAGTCCCGTCTCCTGTATCACAGTCTGTTATATAACCGTCCAGACACAGTCCCGTCTGCTGAATCACAGCCTGTAATATAACCGTCCAGACACAGTCCCGTCTCCTGTATCACAGCCTGTAATATAACCGTCCAGACAGTCCCATCTCCTGTTTCACAGCCTGTAATATAACCGTCCAGACACAGTCCCGTCTCCTGTATCACAGCCTGTAATATAACCGTCCAGACACAGTCCCGTCTCCTGTATCACAGCCTGTAATATAACCGTCCAGACACAGTCCCGTCTCCTGTATCACAGCCTGTAATATAACCGTCCAGACACAGTCCCGTCTCCAGTATCACAGCCTGTAATATAACCGTCCAGACACAGTCCCGTCTCCTGTATCAGTCTGTAATATAACCGTCCAGATACAGTCCCGTCTCCTGTATCACAGCCTGTAATATAACCGTCCAGACACAGTCCCGTCTCCTGTATCAGTCTGCAATATCACTGCCCAGACACAGTCCCGTCTCCTGTATCAGTCTGTAATATAACCGTCCAGACACAGTCCCGTCTCCAGTATCACAGCCTGTAATATAACCGTCCAGACACAGTCCCGTCTCCTGTATCAGTCTGTAATATAACCGTCCAGATACAGTCCCGTCTCCAGTATCACAGCCTGTAATATAACCGTCCAGACACAGTCCCGTCTCCTGTATCAGTCTGTAATATAACCGTCCAGACACAGCCCCGTCTCCTGTATCAGAGCCTGTCATATAATCATCCAGACACAGTCCCGTCTCCTGTATCACAGCCTGTAATATAACCGTCCAGACACAGTCCCGTCTCCTGTATCAGTCTGTAATATAACCGTCCAGACAGTCCCGTCTCCTGTATCAGTCTGTAATATAACCGTCCAGACACAGTCCCGTCTCCTGTATCAGCCTGGAAAAAAACCGTCCAGACACAGTCCTGTCTCCTGTATCAGTCTGTAATATAACCGTCCAGACACAGTCCCGTCTCCTGTATCAGTCTGTAATATAACCGTCCAGACAGTCCCGTCTCCTGTATCAGTCTGGAACATAACCGTCCAGATGCAGTCCCGTCTCCTGTATCACAGACTGTAATATAACCGTCCAGACAGTCCCGTCTCCTGTATCACAGTCTGTAATATAACCGTCCAGACACAGTCCTGCCTCCTGTATCACAGCCTGTAATATACCCGTCGAGACAAAGTCCCGTCTCCTGTATCACAGCATGTAATATTACCGTCCAGACACAGTCCCGTCTCCTGTATCACAGCCTGTAATATAAAATTCCAGACACAGTCCCGTCTCCTGTGTCACAGCCTGTAATATAACCGTCCAGACACAGTCCCGTCTCCTGTATCACAGTCTGTAATATAACCGTCCAGACACAGTCCCGTCTCCTGTATCAGTCTGTAATAAAGCCGTCCAGACACAGTCCCGTCTCCTGTATCACAGCCTGTAATATAACCGTCCAGACACAGTCTCGTCTCCTGTATCACAGCCTGTAATATAACCGTCCAGACACAGTCCCGTCTCCTGTATCACAGCCTGTAATATAACCGTCCAGACACAGTCCCGTCTCCTGTATCGCAGCCTGTAATATAACCGTCCAGACACAGTCCCGTCTCCTGTATCACAGCCTGTAATATAACCGTCCAGACAGTCCCGTCTCCTGTATCACAGCCTGTAATATAACCGTCCAGACACAGTCCCGTCTCCTGTATCAGTCTGTAATATAACCGTCCAGACACAGTCCCGTCTCCTGTATCACAGCTTGTAATATAACCGTCCAGACACAGTCCCGTCTCCTGTATCAGTCTGTAATATTACCGTCCAGACGCAGTCCCGTCTCCTGTATCACAGCCTGTAATATAACCGTCCAGACACAGTCCCGTCTCCTGTATCACAGCCTGTAATATAACCGTCCAGACACAGTCCCGTCTCCTGTATCACAGTCTGTAATTATAACCGTCCAGACACAGTCCCGTCTCCTGTATCAGTCTGTAATATAACCGTCCAGACACAGTCCCGTCTCCTGTAACAGTCTGTAATAAAGCCGTCCAGACAGAGTCCCGTCTCCTGTATCAGTCTGTAATATAACCGTCCAGACACAGTCCCGTCTCCTGTATCAGTCTGTAATATAACCGTCCAGACACAGTCCCGTCTCCTGTATCACAGCCTGTAATATATCCGTCCAGACACAGTCCCATCTCCTGTATGACAGCCTGTAATATAACCGTCCAGACACAGTCCCGTCTCCTGTATCAGCCTGTGATATAACCGTCCAGACACAGTCCCGTCTCCTGTATCACAGCCTGTAATATAACCGTCCAGACACAGTCCCGTCTCCTGCATCACAGCCTGTAATATAACCGTCCAGACACAGTCCCGTCTCCTGTATCACAGCCTGCAATATAACCGTCCAGACACAGTCCCGTCTCCTGTATCACAGCCTGTAATATAACCGTCCAGACACAGTCCCGTCTCCTGTATCACAGTCTGTAATATAACCGTCCAGACACAGTCCCGTCTGCTGAATCACAGCCTGTAATATAACCGTCCAGACACAGTCCCGTCTCCTGTATCACAGCCTGTAATATAACCGTCCAGACAGTCCCATCTCCTGTATCACAGCCTGTAATATAACCGTCCAGACACAGTCCCGTCTCCTGTATCACAGCCTGTAATATAACCGTCCAGACACAGTCCTGTCTCCTGTATCACAGCCTGTAATATAACCGTCCAGACACAGTCCCGTCTCCTGTATCACAGCCTGTAAGAAAACCGTCCAGACACAGTCCCGTCTCCAGTATCACAGCCTGTAATATAACCGTCCAGACACAGTCCCGTCTCCTGTATCAGTCTGTAATATAACCGTCCAGACACAGTCCCGTCTCCTGTATCACAGCCTGTAATATAACCGTCCAGACACAGTCCCGTCTCCTGTATCAGTCTGCAATATAACTGCCCAGACACAGTCCCGTCTCCTGTATCAGTCTGCAATATAACTGTCCAGACACAGCCCCGTCTCCTGTATCAGAGCCTGTCATATAATCGTCCAGACACAGTCCCATCTCCTGTATCACAGCCTGTAATATAACCGTCCAGACACAGTCCCGTCTCCTGTATCAGTCTGTAATATAACCGTCCAGACGCAGTCCCATCTCCTGTATCACAGCCTGTAATATAACCGTCCAGTCACAGTCCCGTCTCCTGTATCACAGCCTGTAATATAACCGTCCAGACACAGTCCCGTCTCCTGTATGACAGCCTGTAATATAACCGTCCAGACACAGTCCAGTCTCCTGTATCACAGCCTGTAATATAACCATCCAGACACAGTGCCGTCTCCTGTATCAGTCTGTAATATACCCGTCCAGACACAGTCCCGTCTCCTGTATCAGTCTGCAATTTAACTGCCCAGACACAGTCCCGTCTCCTGTATCAGTCTGTAATATAACCGTCCAGACACAGTCGCGTCTCCTGTATCACAGCCTGTAATATAACCGTCCAGACACAGTCCCATCTCCTGTATGACAGCCTGTAATATAACCATCCAGACACAGTCCCGTCTCCTGTATCAGCCTGTGATATAACCGTCCAGACACAGTCCCGTCTCCTGTATCACAGCCTGTAATATAACCGTCCAGACACAGTCCCGTCTCCTGCATCACAGCCTGTAATATAACCGTCCAGACACAGTCCCGTCTCCTGTATCAGTCTGTAATATAACCGTCCAGACACAGTCCTGTCTCCTGTATCACAGCCTGTAATATAACCGTCCAGACACAGTCCCGTCTCCTGTATCAGCCTGTGATATAACCGTCCAGACACAGTCCCGTCTCCTGTATCACAGCCTGTAATATAACCGTCCAGACACAGTCCCGTCTCCTGCATCACAGCCTGTAATATAACCGTCCAGACACAGTCCCGTCTCCTGTATCACAGCCTGCAATATAACCGTCCAGACACAGTCCCGTCTCCTGTATCACAGCCTGTAATATAACCGTCCAGACACAGTCCCGTCTCCTGTATCACAGTCTGTAATATAACCGTCCAGACACAGTCCCGTCTGCTGAATCACAGCCTGTAATATAACCGTCCAGACACAGTCCCGTCTCCTGTATCACAGCCTGTAATATAACCGTCCAGACAGTCCCATCTCCTGTATCACAGCCTGTAATATAACCGTCCAGACACAGTCCCGTCTCCTGTATCACAGCCTGTAATATAACCGTCCAGACACAGTCCTGTCTCCTGTATCACAGCCTGTAATATAACCGTCCAGACACAGTCCCGTCTCCTGTATCACAGCCTGTAAGAAAACCGTCCAGACACAGTCCCGTCTCCAGTATCACAGCCTGTAATATAACCGTCCAGACACAGTCCCGTCTCCTGTATCAGTCTGTAATATAACCGTCCAGACACAGTCCCGTCTCCTGTATCACAGCCTGTAATATAACCGTCCAGACACAGTCCCGTCTCCTGTATCAGTCTGCAATATAACTGCCCAGACACAGTCCCGTCTCCTGTATCAGTCTGCAATATAACTGTCCAGACACAGCCCCGTCTCCTGTATCAGAGCCTGTCATATAATCGTCCAGACACAGTCCCATCTCCTGTATCACAGCCTGTAATATAACCGTCCAGACACAGTCCCGTCTCCTGTATCAGTCTGTAATATAACCGTCCAGACGCAGTCCCATCTCCTGTATCACAGCCTGTAATATAACCGTCCAGTCACAGTCCCGTCTCCTGTATCACAGCCTGTAATATAACCGTCCAGACACAGTCCCGTCTCCTGTATGACAGCCTGTAATATAACCGTCCAGACACAGTCCAGTCTCCTGTATCACAGCCTGTAATATAACCATCCAGACACAGTGCCGTCTCCTGTATCAGTCTGTAATATACCCGTCCAGACACAGTCCCGTCTCCTGTATCAGTCTGCAATTTAACTGCCCAGACACAGTCCCGTCTCCTGTATCAGTCTGTAATATAACCGTCCAGACACAGTCGCGTCTCCTGTATCACAGCCTGTAATATAACCGTCCAGACACAGTCCCATCTCCTGTATGACAGCCTGTAATATAACCATCCAGACACAGTCCCGTCTCCTGTATCAGCCTGTGATATAACCGTCCAGACACAGTCCCGTCTCCTGTATCACAGCCTGTAATATAACCGTCCAGACACAGTCCCGTCTCCTGCATCACAGCCTGTAATATAACCGTCCAGACACAGTCCCGTCTCCTGTATCAGTCTGTAATATAACCGTCCAGACGCAGTCCCGTCTCCTGTATCACAGCCTGTAATATAACCATCCAGACACAGTCCCGTCTCCTGTATCACAGCCTGTAATATAACCGTCCAGACACAGTCCCGTCTCCTGTATCACAGTCTGTAATTATAACCGTCCAGACACAGTCCCGTCTCCTGTATCAGTCTGTAATATAACCGTCCAGACACAGTCCCGTCTCCTGTATCAGTCTGTAATAAAGCCGTCCAGACAGAGTCCCGTCTCCTGTATCAGTCTGTAATATAACCGTCCAGACACAGTCCCGTCTCCTGTATCAGTCTGTAATATAACCGTCCAGACACAGTACCGTCTCCTGTATCAAAGCCTGTAATATAACCGTCCAGACACAGTCCCATCTCCTGTATCACAGCCTGTATTATAACCGTCCAGACACAGTCCCGTCTCCTGTATCAGCCTGTGATATAACCGTCCAGACACAGTCCCGTTTCCTGTATCACAGCCTGTAATATAACCGTCCAGACACAGTCCCGTCTCCTGCATCACAGCCTGTAATATAACCGTCCAGACACAGTCCCGTCTCCTGTATCACAGCCTGCAATATAACCGTCCAGACACAGTCCCGTCTCCTGTATCACAGCCTGTAATATAACCGTCCAGACACAGTCCCGTCTCCTGTATCACAGTCTGTTATATAACCGTCCAGACAGTCCCGTCTGCTGAATCACAGCCTGTAATATAACCGTCCAGACACAGTCCCGTCTCCTGTATCACAGCCTGTAATATAACCGTCCAGACAGTCCCATCTCCTGTTTCACAGCCTGTAATATAACCGTCCAGACACAGTCCCGTCTCCTGTATCACAGCCTGTAATATAACCGTCCAGACACAGTCCCGTCTCCTGTATCACAGCCTGTAATATAACCGTCCAGACACAGTCCCGTCTCCTGTATCACAGCCTGTAATATAACCGTCCAGACACAGTCCCGTCTCCAGTATCACAGCCTGTAATATAACCGTCCAGACACAGTCCCGTCTCCTGTATCAGTCTGTAATATAACCGTCCAGATACAGTCCCGTCTCCTGTATCACAGCCTGTAATATAACCATCCAGACACAGTCCCGTCTCCTGTATCAGTCTGCAATATAACTGCCCAGACACAGTCCCGTCTCCTGTATCAGTCTGTAATATAACCGTCCAGACACAGTCCCGTCTCCAGTATCACAGCCTGTAATATAACCGTCCAGACACAGTCCCGTCTCCTGTATCAGTCTGTAATATAACCGTCCAGATACAGTCCCGTCTCCAGTATCACAGCCTGTAATATAACCGTCCAGACACAGTCCCGTCTCCTGTATCAGTCTGTAATATAACCGTCCAGACACAGCCCCGTCTCCTGTATCAGAGCCTGTCATATAATCATCCAGACACAGTCCCGTCTCCTGTATCACAGCCTGTAATATAACCGTCCAGACACAGTCCCGTCTCCTGTATCAGTCTGTAATATAACCGTCCAGACAGTCCCGTCTCCTGTATCAGTCTGTAATATAACCGTCCAGACACAGTCCCGTCTCCTGTATCAGCCTGTAATAAAACCGTCCAGACACAGTCCTGTCTCCTGTATCAGTCTGTAATATAACCGTCCAGACACAGTCCCGTCTCCTGTATCAGTCTGTAAAAAAACCGTCCAGACAGTCCCGTCTCCTGTATCAGTCTGGAAAATAACCGTCCAGATGCAGTCCCGTCTCCTGTATCACAGACTGTAATATAACCGTCCAGACAGTCCCGTCTCCTCTATCAGTCTGGAACATAACCGTCCAGACGCAGTCCCGTCTCCTGTATCACAGTCTGTAATATAACCGTCCAGACACAGTCCTGCCTCCTGTATCACAGCCTGTAATATACCCGTCGAGACAAAGTCCCGTCTCCTGTATCACAGCATGTAATATTACCGTCCAGACACAGTCCCGTCTCCTGTATCACAGCCTGTAATATAAAATTCCAGACACAGTCCCGTCTCCTGTATCAGTCTGTAATAAAGCCGTCCAGACACAGTCCCGTCTCCTGTATCACAGCCTGTAATATAACCGTCCAGACACAGTCTCATCTCCTGTATCACAGCCTGTAATATAACCGTCCAGACACAGTCCCGTCTCCTGTATCACAGCCTGTAATATAACCGTCCAGACACAGTCCCGTCTCCTGTATCGCAGCCTGAAATATAACCGTCCAGACAAAGTCCCGTCTCCTGTATCACAGCCTGTAATATAACCGTCCAGACAGTCCCGTCTCCTGTATCACAGCCTGTAATATAACCGTCCAGACACAGTCCCGTCTCCTGTATCAGTCTGTAATATAACCGTCCAGACACAGTCCCGTCTCCTGTATCACAGCTTGTAATATAACCGTCCAGACACAGTCCCGTCTCCTGTATCAGTCTGTAATATTACCGTCCAGACGCAGTCCCGTCTCCTGTATCACAGCCTGTAATATAACCGTCCAGACACAGTCCCGTCTCCTGTATCACAGCCTGTAATATAACCGTCCAGACACAGTCCCGTCTCCTGTATCACAGTCTGTAATTATAACCGTCCAGACACAGTCCCGTCTCCTGTATCAGTCTGTAATATAACCGTCCAGACACAGTCCCGTCTCCTGTAACAGTCTGTAATAAAGCCGTCCAGACAGAGTCCCGTCTCCTGTATCAGTCTGTAATATAACCGTCCAGACACAGTCCCGTCTCCTGTATCAGTCTGTAATATAACCGTCCAGACACAGTCCCGTCTCCTGTATCACAGCCTGTAATATATCCGTCCAGACACAGTCCCATCTCCTGTATGACAGCCTGTAATATAACCGTCCAGACACAGTCCCGTCTCCTGTATCAGCCTGTGATATAACCGTCCAGACACAGTCCCGTCTCCTGTATCACAGCCTGTAATATAACCGTCCAGACACAGTCCCGTCTCCTGCATCACAGCCTGTAATATAACCGTCCAGACACAGTCCCGTCTCCTGTATCACAGCCTGCAAAATAACCGTCCAGACACAGTCCCGTCTCCTGTATCACAGCCTGTAATATAACCGTCCAGACACAGTCCCGTCTCCTGTATCACAGTCTGTAATATAACCGTCCAGACACAGTCCCGTCTGCTGAATCACAGCCTGTAATATAACCGTCCAGACACAGTCCCGTCTCCTGTATCACAGCCTGTAATATAACCGTCCAGACAGTCCCATCTCCTGTATCACAGCCTGTAATATAACCGTCCAGACACAGTCCCGTCTCCTGTATCACAGCCTGTAATATAACCGTCCAGACACAGTCCTGTCTCCTGTATCACAGCCTGTAATATAACCGTCCAGACACAGTCCCGTCTCCTGTATCACAGCCTGTAATATAACCGTCCAGACACAGTCCCGTCTCCTGTATCAGTCTGTAATATAACCGTCCAGACACAGTCCCGTCTCCTGTATCACAGCCTGTAATATAACCGTCCAGACACAGTCCCGTCTCCTGTATCAGTCTGCAATATAACTGCCCAGACACAGTCCCGTCTCCTGTATCAGTCTGCAATATAACTGTCCAGACACAGCGCCGTCTCCTGTATCAGAGCCTGTCATATAATCGTCCAGACACAGTCCCGTCTCCTGTATCACAGCCTGTAAGAAAACCGTCCAGACACAGTCCCGTCTCCAGTATCACAGCCTGTAATATAACCGTCCAGACACAGTCCCGTCTCCTGTATCAGTCTGTAATATAACCGTCCAGACACAGTCCCGTCTCCTGTATCACAGCCTGTAATATAACCGTCCAGACACAGTCCCGTCTCCTGTATCAGTCTGCAATATAACTGCCCAGACACAGTCCCGTCTCCTGTATCAGTCTGCAATATAACTGTCCAGACACAGCGCCGTCTCCTGTATCAGAGCCTGTCATATAATCGTCCAGACACAGTCCCATCTCCTGTATCACAGCCTGTAATATAACCGTCCAGACACAGTCCCGTCTCCTGTATCAGTCTGTAATATAACCGTCCAGACGCAGTCCCATCTCCTGTATCACAGCCTGTAATATAACCGTCCAGTCACAGTCCCGTCTCCTGTATCACAGCCTGTAATATAACCGTCCAGACACAGTCCCGTCTCCTGTATGACAGCCTGTAATATAACCGTCCAGACACAGTCCAGTCTCCTGTATCACAGCCTGTAATATAACCGTCCAGACACAGTCCCGTCTCCTGTATCAGTCTGTAATATAACCGTCCAGACAGTCCCGTCTCCTGTATCAGTCTGTAATATAACCGTCCAGACACAGTCCCGTCTCCTGTATCAGCCTGTAATAAAACCGTCCAGACACAGTCCTGTCTCCTGTATCAGTCTGTAATATAACCGTCCAGACACAGTCCCGTCTCCTGTATCAGTCTGTAAAAAAACCGTCCAGACAGTCCCGTCTCCTGTATCAGTCTGGAAAATAACCGTCCAGATGCAGTCCCGTCTCCTGTATCACAGACTGTAATATAACCGTCCAGACAGTCCCGTCTCCTCTATCAGTCTGGAACATAACCGTCCAGACGCAGTCCCGTCTCCTGTATCACAGTCTGTAATATAACCGTCCAGACACAGTCCTGCCTCCTGTATCACAGCCTGTAATATACCCGTCGAGACAAAGTCCCGTCTCCTGTATCACAGCATGTAATATTACCGTCCAGACACAGTCCCGTCTCCTGTATCACAGCCTGTAATATAAAATTCCAGACACAGTCCCGTCTCCTGTGTCACAGCCTGTAATATAACCGTCCAGACACAGTCCCGTCTCCTGTATCACAGTCTGTAATATAACCGTCCAGACACAGTCCCGTCTCCTGTATCAGTCTGTAATAAAGCCGTCCAGACACAGTCCCGTCTCCTGTATCACAGCCTGTAATATAACCGTCCAGACACAGTCTCATCTCCTGTATCACAGCCTGTAATATAACCGTCCAGACACAGTCCCGTCTCCTGTATCACAGCCTGTAATATAACCGTCCAGACACAGTCCCGTCTCCTGTATCGCAGCCTGAAATATAACCGTCCAGACAAAGTCCCGTCTCCTGTATCACAGCCTGTAATATAACCGTCCAGACAGTCCCGTCTCCTGTATCACAGCCTGTAATATAACCGTCCAGACACAGTCCCGTCTCCTGTATCAGTCTGTAATATAACCGTCCAGACACAGTCCCGTCTCCTGTATCACAGCTTGTAATATAACCGTCCAGACACAGTCCCGTCTCCTGTATCAGTCTGTAATATTACCGTCCAGACGCAGTCCCGTCTCCTGTATCACAGCCTGTAATATAACCGTCCAGACACAGTCCCGTCTCCTGTATCACAGCCTGTAATATAACCGTCCAGACACAGTCCCGTCTCCTGTATCACAGTCTGTAATTATAACCGTCCAGACACAGTCCCGTCTCCTGTATCAGTCTGTAATATAACCGTCCAGACACAGTCCCGTCTCCTGTAACAGTCTGTAATAAAGCCGTCCAGACAGAGTCCCGTCTCCTGTATCAGTCTGTAATATAACCGTCCAGACACAGTCCCGTCTCCTGTATCAGTCTGTAATATAACCGTCCAGACACAGTCCCGTCTCCTGTATCACAGCCTGTAATATATCCGTCCAGACACAGTCCCATCTCCTGTATGACAGCCTGTAATATAACCGTCCAGACACAGTCCCGTCTCCTGTATCAGCCTGTGATATAACCGTCCAGACACAGTCCCGTCTCCTGTATCACAGCCTGTAATATAACCGTCCAGACACAGTCCCGTCTCCTGCATCACAGCCTGTAATATAACCGTCCAGACACAGTCCCGTCTCCTGTATCACAGCCTGCAAAATAACCGTCCAGACACAGTCCCGTCTCCTGTATCACAGCCTGTAATATAACCGTCCAGACACAGTCCCGTCTCCTGTATCACAGTCTGTAATATAACCGTCCAGACACAGTCCCGTCTGCTGAATCACAGCCTGTAATATAACCGTCCAGACACAGTCCCGTCTCCTGTATCACAGCCTGTAATATAACCGTCCAGACAGTCCCATCTCCTGTATCACAGCCTGTAATATAACCGTCCAGACACAGTCCCGTCTCCTGTATCACAGCCTGTAATATAACCGTCCAGACACAGTCCTGTCTCCTGTATCACAGCCTGTAATATAACCGTCCAGACACAGTCCCGTCTCCTGTATCACAGCCTGTAATATAACCGTCCAGACACAGTCCCGTCTCCTGTATCAGTCTGTAATATAACCGTCCAGACACAGTCCCGTCTCCTGTATCACAGCCTGTAATATAACCGTCCAGACACAGTCCCGTCTCCTGTATCAGTCTGCAATATAACTGCCCAGACACAGTCCCGTCTCCTGTATCAGTCTGCAATATAACTGTCCAGACACAGCGCCGTCTCCTGTATCAGAGCCTGTCATATAATCGTCCAGACACAGTCCCGTCTCCTGTATCACAGCCTGTAAGAAAACCGTCCAGACACAGTCCCGTCTCCAGTATCACAGCCTGTAATATAACCGTCCAGACACAGTCCCGTCTCCTGTATCAGTCTGTAATATAACCGTCCAGACACAGTCCCGTCTCCTGTATCACAGCCTGTAATATAACCGTCCAGACACAGTCCCGTCTCCTGTATCAGTCTGCAATATAACTGCCCAGACACAGTCCCGTCTCCTGTATCAGTCTGCAATATAACTGTCCAGACACAGCGCCGTCTCCTGTATCAGAGCCTGTCATATAATCGTCCAGACACAGTCCCATCTCCTGTATCACAGCCTGTAATATAACCGTCCAGACACAGTCCCGTCTCCTGTATCAGTCTGTAATATAACCGTCCAGACGCAGTCCCATCTCCTGTATCACAGCCTGTAATATAACCGTCCAGTCACAGTCCCGTCTCCTGTATCACAGCCTGTAATATAACCGTCCAGACACAGTCCCGTCTCCTGTATGACAGCCTGTAATATAACCGTCCAGACACAGTCCAGTCTCCTGTATCACAGCCTGTAATATAACCATCCAGACACAGTGCCGTCTCCTGTATCAGTCTGTAATATACCCGTCCAGACACAGTCCCGTCTCCTGTATCAGTCTGTAATATAACTGCCCAGACACAGTCCCGTCTCCCGTATCAGTCTGTAATATAACCGTCCAGACACAGTCCCGTCTCCTGTATCACAGCCTGTAATATAACCGTCCAGACACAGTCCCATCTCCTGTATGACAGCCTGTAATATAACCATCCAGACACAGTCCCGTCTCCTGTATCAGCCTGTGATATAACCGTCCAGACACAGTCCCGTCTCCTGTATCACAGCCTGTAATATAACCGTCCAGACACAGTCCCGTCTCCTGCATCACAGCCTGTAATATAACCGTCCAGACACAGTCCCGTCTCCTGTATCACAGCCTGTAATATAACCGTCCAGACACAGTCCCGTCTCCTGTATCACAGCCTGTAATATAACCGTCCAGACACAGTCCCGTCTCCTGCATCACAGCCTGTAATATAACCGTCCAGACTGTCCGTCTCCTGTATCACAGTCTGTAATATAACCGTCCAGACACAGCCCCGTCTGCTGAATCACAGCCTGTAATATAAACGTCCAGACACAGTCCCGTCTCCTGTATCACAGCCTGTAATATAACCGTCCAGACACAGTCCCGTCTCCTGTATCACAGTCTGTAATTATAACCGTCCAGACACAGTCCCGTCTCCTGTATCAGTCTGTAATATAACCATCCAGACACAGTCCCGTCTCCTGTATCAGTCTGTAATAAAGCCGTCCAGACAGAGTCCCGTCTCCTGTAACACAGCCTGTAATATAACCGTCCAGACACAGTCCCATCTCCTGTATCACAGCCTGTAATATAACCGTCCAGACACAGTCCCGTCTCCTGTATCAGCCTGTGATATAACCGTCCAGACACAGTCCCGTCTCCTGTATCACAGCCTGTAATATAACCGTCCAGACACAGTCCCGTCTCCTGCATCACAGCCTGTAATATAACCGTCCAGACACAGTCCCGTCTCCTGTATCACAGCCTGCAATATAACCGTCCAGACACAGTCCCGTCTCCTGTATCACAGCCTGTAATATAACCGTCCAGACACAGTCCCGTCTCCTGTATCACAGTCTGTAATATAACCGTCCAGACACAGTCCCGTCTGCTGAATCACAGCCTGTAATATAACCGTCCAGACGCAGTCCCGTCTCCTGTATCACAGCCTGTAATATAACCGTCCAGACAGTCCCAACTCCTGTATCACAGCCTGTAATATAACCGTCCAGACACATTCCCGTCTCCTGTATCACAGCCTGTAATATAACCGTCCAGACACAGCCCCGTCTCCTGTATCAGAGCCTGTCATATAACCGTCCAGACACAGTCCCGTCTCCTGTATCAGTCTGTAATATAACCGTCCAGACGCAGTCCCATCTCCTGTATCACAGCCTGTAATATAACCGTCCAGACACAGTCCCGTCTCCTGTATCAGTCTGTAATATAACCGTCCAGACGCAGTCCCGTCTCCTGTATCACAGCCTGTAATATAACCGTCCAGACACAGTCCCGTCTCCTGTATCACAGCCTGCAATATAACCGTCCAGACACAGTCCCGTCTCCTGTATCACAGTCTGTAATTATAACCGTCCAGACACAGTCCCGTCTCCTGTATCAGTCTGTAATATAACCGTCCAGACACAGTCCCGTCTCCTGTATCAGTCTGTAATATAACTGCCCAGACACAGTCCCGTCTCCTGTATCAGTCTGTCATATAACCGTCCACAGTCCCGTTTCCTGTATTACAGTCTGTAATTATAACCGTCCAGAGAGAGTCCCGTCTCCTGTATCAGTCTGTAATATAACCGTCCAGACACAGTCCCGTCTCCTGTATCAGTCTGTAATATAACCGTCCAGACACAGTCCCGTCTCCTAGTCTGTAATATAACCGTCCAGACACAGTCCCGTCTCCTGTATCACAGCCTGTAATATAACCGTCCAGACACAGTCCCGTCTCCTGTATCACAGTCTGTAATATAACCGTCCAGACACAGTCCCGTCTCCTGTAGCACAGTCTGTAATATAACCGTCCAGACACAGTCCCGTCTCCTGTATCACAGTCTGTAATATAACCGTCCAGACACAGTCCCATCTCCTGTATCAGACTGCAATATAACCGTCCAGACACAGTCCCGTCTCCTGTCTCACAATCTGTAATATAACCGTCCAGACACAGTCCCGTCTCCTGTATCACAGCCTGTAATATAACCGTCCAGACACAGTCCCGTCTCCTGTATGACAGTCTGTAATATAACCGTCCACACACAGTCCCTTCTCCTGTATCACAGTCTGTAATATAACCGTCCAGACACAGTCCCGTCTCCTGTATCACAGCCTGTAATATAACCGTCCAGACACAGTCCCGTCTCCTGTATCAGTCTGTAATATAACCGTCCAGACACAGTCCCGTCTCCTAGTCTGTAATATAACCGTCCAGACACAGTCCCGTCTCCTGTATCACAGCCTGTAATATAACCGTCCAGACACAGTCCCGTCTCCTGTATCACAGTCTGTAATATAACCGTCCAGACACAGTCCCGTCTCCTGTAGCACAGTCTGTAATATAACCGTCCAGACACAGTCCCGTCTCCTGTATCACAGTCTGTAATATAACCGTCCAGACACAGTCCCATCTCCTGTATCAGACTGTAATATAACCGTCCAGACACAGTCCCGTCTCCTGTCTCACAATCTGTAATATAACCGTCCAGACACAGTCCCGTCTCCTGTATTACAGCCTGTAATATAACCGTCCAGACACAGTCCCGTCTCCTGTATGACAGTCTGTAATATAACCGTCCACACACAGTCCCGTCTCCTGTATCACAGTCTGTAATATAACCGTCCAGACACAGTCCCGTCTCCTGTATCACAGCCTGTAATATAACCGTCCAGACACAGTCCCGTCTCCTGTATCAGCCTGTAATATAACCGTCCAGACGCAGTCCCGTCTGCTGAATCACAGCCTGTAATATAACCGTCCAGACACAGTCCCGTCTCCTGTATCGCAGCCTGTAATATAACCGTCCAGACACAGTCCCGTCTCCTGTATCAGTCTGTAATATAACCGTCCAGACACAGTCCCGTCTCCTGTATCACAGCCTGTAATATAACCGTCCAGACACAGTCCCGTCTCCTGTATCACAGCCTGTAATATAACCATCCAGACAGTCCCGTCTCCTGTATCAGTCTGTGATATAACCGTCCAGACACAGTCCCGTCTCCTGTATCACAGTCTGTCATATAACCATCCAGACACAGTCCCATCTCCTGTATCACAGTCTGTAATATAACCGTCCAGACACAGTCCCGTCTCCTGTATCACAGCCTGTAATATAACTGTCCAGACACAGTCCCGTCTCCTGTATCACAGCCTGTCATATAATCGTCCAGACACAGGAACGTCTCCTGTATCACAGCCTGTAATATAACCGTCCAGACACAGTCCCGTCTCCTGTATCAGTCTGTAATATAACCGTCCAGACGCAGTCCCGTCTCCTGTATCACAGCCTGTAATATAACCGTCCAGACACAGTCCCGTCTCCTGTATCACAGCCTGCAATATAACCGTCCAGACACAGTCCCGTCTCCTGTATCACAGTCTGTAATTATAACCGTCCAGACACAGTCCCGTCTCCTGTATCAGTCTGTAATATAACCGTCCAGACACAGTCCCGTCTCCTGTATCAGTCTGTAATAAAGCCGTCCAGACAGAGTCCCGTCTCCTGTATCAGTCTGTAATATAACCGTACAGACACAGTCCCGTCTCCTGTATCAGCCTGTGATATAACCTTCCAGACACAGTCCCGTCTCCTGTATCACAGCCTGTAATATAACCGTCCAGACACAGTCCCGTCTCCTGTATCAGAGCCTGCAATATAACCGTCCAGACACAGTCCCGTCTCCTGTATCACAGCCTGTTATATAACCGTCCAGACACAGTCCCGTCTCCTGTATCACAGTCTGTAATATAACCGTCCAGACACAGTCCCGACTGCTGAATCACAGCCTGTAATATAACCGTCCAGACACAGTCCCGTCTCCTGTATCACAGCCTGTAATATAACCGTCCAGACAGTCCCATCTCCTGTTTCACAGCCTGTAATATAACCGTCCAGACACAGTCCCGTCTCCTGTATCACAGCCTGTAATATAACCGTCCAGACACAGTCCCGTCTCCTGTATCACAGCCTGTAATATAACCGTCCAGACACAGTCCCGTCTCCTGTATCACAGCCTGTAATATAACCGTCCAGACACAGTCCCGTCTCCAGTATCACAGCCTGTAATATAACCGTCCAGACACAGTCCCGTCTCCTGTATCAGTCTGTGATATAACCGTCCAGATACAGTCCCGTCTCCTGTATCACAGCCTGCAATATAACCGTCCAGACACAGTCCCGTCTCCTGTATCAGTCTGCAATATAACTGCCCAGACACAGTCCCGTCTCCTGTATCAGTCTGTAATATAACTGTCCAGACACAGCCCCGTCTCCTGTATCAGAGCCTGTCATATAATCATCCAGACACAGTCCCGTCTCCTGTATCACAGCCTGTAATATAACCGTCCAGACACAGTCCCGTCTCCTGTATCTGTCTGTAATATAACCGTCCAGACAGTCCCGTCTCCTGTATCAGTCTGTAATATAACCGTCCAGACACAGTCCCGTCTCCTGTATCAGCCTGTAATAAAACCGTCCAGACACAGTCCTGTCTCCTGTATCAGTCTGTAATATAACCGTCCAGACACAGTCCCGTCTCCTGTATCAGTCTGTAATATAACCGTCCAGACAGTCCTGTCTCCTGTATCAGTCTGGAACATAACCGTCCAGACGCAGTCCCGTCTCCTGTATCACAGACTGTAATATAACCGTCCAGACAGTCCCGTCTCCTGTATCAGTCTGGAACATAACCGTCCAGACGCAGTCCCGTCTCCTGTATCACAGTCTGTAATATAACCGTCCAGACACAGTCCTGCCTCCTGTATCACAGCCTGTAATATACCCGTCGAGACAAAGTCCCGTCTCCTGTATCACAGCATGTAATATTACCGTCCAGACACAGTCCCGTCTCCTGTATCACAGCCTGTAATATAAAATTCCAGACACAGTCCCATCTCCTGTGTCACAGCCTGTAATATAACCGTCCAGACACAGTCCCGTCTCCTGTATCACAGTCTGTAATATAACCGTCCAGACACAGTCCCGTCTCCTGTATCAGTCTGTAATAAAGCCGTCCAGACACAGTCCCGTCTCCTGTAGCACAGCCTGTAATATAACCGTCCAGACACAGTCCCGTCTCCTGTGTCACAGCCTGTAATATAACCGTCCAGACACAGTCCCGTCTCCTGTATCACAGTCTGTAATATAACCGTCCAGACACAGTCCCGTCTCCTGTATCAGTCTGTAATAAAGCCGTCCAGACACAGTCCCGTCTCCTGTATCACAGCCTGTAATATAACCGTCCAGACACAGTCCCGTCTCCTGTATCACAGCCTGGAATATAACCGTCCAGACACAGTCCCGTCTCCTGTATCACAGCCTGTAATATAACCGTCCAGACACAGTCCCGTCTCCTGTATCGCAGCCTGTAATATAACCGTCCAGACACAGTCCCGTCTCCTGTATCACAGCCTGTAATATAACCGTCCAGACAGTCCCGTCTCCTGTATCACAACCTGTAATATAACCGTCCAGACACAGTCCCGTCTCCTGTATCAGTCTGTAATATAACCGTCCAGACACAGTCCCGTCTCCTGTATCACAGCTTGTAATATAACCGTCCAGACACAGTCCCGTCTCCTGTATCAGTCTGTAATATAACCGTCCAGACGCAGTCCCGTCTCCTGTATCACAGCCTGTAATATAACCATCCAGACACAGTCCCGTCTCCTGTATCACAGCCTGTAATATAACCGTCCAGACACAGTCCCGTCTCCTGTATCACAGTCTGTAATTATAACCGTCCAGACACAGTCCCGTCTCCTGTATCAGTCTGTAATATAACCGTCCAGACACAGTCCCGTCTCCTGTAACAGTCTGTAATAAAGCCGTCCAGACAGAGTCCCGTCTCCTGTATCAGTCTGTAATATAACCGTCCAGACACAGTCCCGTCTCCTGTATCAGTCTGTAATATAACCGTCCAGACACAGTCCCGTCTCCTGTATCACAGCCTGTAATATATCCGTCCAGACACAGTCCCATCTCCTGTATGACAGCCTGTAATATAACCGTCCAGACACAGTCCCGTCTCCTGTATCAGCCTGTGATATAACCGTCCAGACACAGTCCCGTCTCCTGTATCACAGCCTGTAATATAACCGTCCAGACACAGTCCCGTCTCCTGCATCACAGCCTGTAATATAACCGTCCAGACACAGTCCCGTCTCCTGTATCACAGCCTGCAATATAACCGTCCAGACACAGTCCCGTCTCCTGTATCACAGCCTGTAATATAACCGTCCAGACACAGTCCCGTCTGCTGTATCACAGTCTGTAATATAACCGTCCAGACACAGTCCCGTCTGCTGAATCACAGCCTGTAATATAACCGTCCAGACACAGTCCCGTCTCCTGTATCACAGCCTGTAATATAACCGTCCAGACAGTCCCATCTCCTGTATCACAGCCTGTAATATAACCGTCCAGACACAGTCCCGTCTCCTGTATCACAGCCTGTAATATAACCGTCCAGACACAGTCCCGTCTCCTGTATCACAGCCTGTAATATAACCGTCCAGACACAGTCCCGTCTCCTGCATCACAGCCTGTAATATAACCGTCCAGACACAGTCCCGTCTCCAGTATCACAGCCTGTAATATAACCGTCCAGACACAGTCCCGTCTCCTGTATCAGTCTGTAATATAACCGTCCAGACACAGTCCCGTCTCCTGTATCACAGCCTGTAATATAACCGTCCAGACACAGTCCCGTCTCCTGTATCAGTCTGCAATATAACTGCCCAGACACAGTCCCGTCTCTTGTATCAGTCTGTAATATAACTGTCCAGACACAGCCCCGTCTCCTGTATCAGAGCCTGTCATATAATCGTCCAGACACAGTCCCGTCTCCTGTATCACAGCCTGTAATATAACCGTCCAGACACAGTCCCGTATCCTGTATCAGTCTGTAATATAACCGTCCAGACGCAGTCCCATCTCCTGTATCACAGCCTGTAATATAACCGTCCAGTCACAGTCCCGTCTCCTGTATGACAGCCTGTAATATAACCGTCCAGACACAGTCCAGTCTCCTGTATCACAGCCTGTAATATAACCATCCAGACACAGTGCCGTCTCCTGTATCAGTCTGTAATATACCCGTCCAGACACAGTCCCGTCTCCTGTATCAGTCTGTAATATAACTGCCCAGACACAGTCCCGTCTCCTGTATCAGTCTGTAATATAACCGTCCAGAAACAGTCCCGTCTCCTGTATCACAGCCTGTAATATAACCGTCCAGACACAGTCCCATCTCCTGTATGACAGCCTGTAATATAACCATCCAGACACAGTCCCGTCTCCTGTATCAGCCTGTGATATAACCGTCCAGACACAGTCCCGTCTCCTGTATCGCAGCCTGTAATATAACCGTCCAGACACAGTCCCGTCTCCTGTATCAGTCTGTAATATAACCGTCCAGACACAGTCCCGTCTCCTGTATCACAGCCTGTAATATAACCGTCCAGACACAGTCCCGTCTCCTGTATCACAGTCTGTAATATAACAATCCAGACAGTCCCGTCTCCTGTATCAGTCTGTGATATAACCGTCCAGACACAGTCCCGTCTCCTGTATCACAGTCTGTCATATAACCATCCAGACACAGTCCCGTCTCCTGTATCACAGTCTGTAATATAACCGTCCAGACACAGTCCCGTCTCCTGTATCACAGCCTGTAATATAACTGTCCAGACACAGTCCCGTCTCCTGTATCACAGCCTGTCATATAATCGTCCAGACACAGTCCCGTCTCCTGTATCACAGCCTGTAATATAACCGTCCAGACACAGTCCCGTCTCCTGTATCAGTCGGTAATATAACCGTCCAGACGCAGTCCCATCTCCTGTATCACAGCCTGTAATATAACCGTCCAGACACAGTCCCGTCTACTGTATCAGTCGGTAATATAACCGTCCAGACGCAGTCCCATCTGCTGTATCACAGCCTGTAATATAACCGTCCACAGTCCCGTCTCCTGTATTACAGTCTGTAATTATAACCGTCCAGAGAGAGTCCCGTCTCCTGTATCAGTCTGTAATATAACCGTCCAGACACAGTCCCGTCTCCTGTATCAGTCTGTAATATAACCGTCCAGACACAGTCCCGTCTCCTAGTCTGTAATATAACCGTCCAGACACAGTCCCATCTCCTGTATGACAGCCTGTAATATAACCATCCAGACACAGTCCCGTCTCCTGTATCGCAGCCTGTAATATAACCGTCCAGACACAGTCCCGTCTCCTGCATCACAGCCTGTAATATAACCGTCCAGACACAGTCCCGTCTCCTGTATCACAGCCTGTAATATAACCGTCCAGACACAGTCCCGTCTCCTGCATCACAGCCTGTAATATAACCGTCCAGACTGTCCGTCTCCTGTATCACAGTCTGGAATATAACCGTCCAGACACAGTCCCGTCTGCTGAATCACAGCCTGTAATATAACCGTCCGGACACAGTCCCGTCTCCTGTATCACAGCCTGTAATATAACCATCCAGACAGTCCCGTCTCCTGTACCAGTCTGTAAGATAACTGTCCAGACACAGTCCCATCTCCTGTATCAGTCTGTGATATAACCGTCCAGACACAGTCCCGTCTCCTGTATCACAGCCTGTAATATAACCGTCCAGACACAGTCCCGTCTCCTGTATCACAGACTGTAATATAACCGTCCAGACACAGTCCCGTCTCCTGTATCACAGTCTGTAATTATAACCGTCCAGACACAGTCCCGTCTCCTGTATCAGTCTGTAATATAACCGTCCAGACACAGTCCCGTCTCCTGTATCAGTCTGTAATAAAGCCGTCCAGACAGAGTCCCGTCTCCTGTAACACAGCCTGTAATATAACCGTCCAGACACAGTCCCATCTCCTGTATCACAGCCTGTAATATAACCGTCCAGACACAGTCCCGTCTCCTGTATCAGCCTGTGATATAACCGTCCAGACACAGTCCCGTCTCCTGTATCACAGCCTGTAATATAACCGTCCAGACACAGTCCCGTCTCCTGCATCACAGCCTGTAATATAACCGTCCAGACACAGTCCCGTCTCCTGTATCACAGCCTGCAATATAACCGTCCAGACACAGTCCCGTCTCCTGTATCACAGCCTGTAATATAACCGTCCAGACACAGTCCCGTCTCCTGTATCACAGTCTGTAATATAACCGTCCAGACACAGTCCCGTCTGCTGAATCACAGCCTGTAATATAACCGTCCAGACGCAGTCCCGTCTCCTGTATCACAGCCTGTAATATAACCGTCCAGACAGTCCCAACTCCTGTATCACAGCCTGTAATATAACCGTCCAGACACATTCCCGTCTCCTGTATCACAGCCTGTAATATAACCGTCCAGACACAGCCCCGTCTCCTGTATCAGAGCCTGTCATATCACCGTCCAGACACAGTCCCGTCTCCTGTATCAGTCTGTAATATAACCGTCCAGACGCAGTCCCATCTCCTGTATCACAGCCTGTAATATAACCGTGCAGACACAGTCCCGTCTCCTGTATCAGTCTGTAATATAACCGTCCAGACACAGTCCCGTCTCCTGTATCACAGCCTGTAATATAACCGTCCAGACACAGTCCCGTCTCCTGTATCAGTCTGCAATATAACTGTCCAGACACAGCCCCGTCTCCTGTATCAGAGCCTGTCATATAATCGTCCAGACACAGTCCCGTCTCCTGTATCACAGCCTGTAATATAACCGTCCAGACACAGTCCCGTCTCCTGTATCAGTCTGTAATATAACCGTCCAGACGCAGTCCCATCTCCTGTATCACAGCCTGTAATATAACCGTCCAGTCACAGTCCCGTCTCCTGTATGACAGCCTGTAATATAACCGTCCAGACACAGTCCAGTCTCCTGTATCACAGCCTGTAATATAACCATCCAGACACAGTGCCGTCTCCTGTATCAGTCTGTAATATAACCGTCCAGAAACAGTCCCGTCTCCTGTATCACAGCCTGTAATATAACCGTCCAGACACAGTCCCATCTCCTGTATGACAGCCTGTAATATAACCATCCAGACACAGTCCCGTCTCCTGTATCAGCCTGTGATATAACCGTCCAGACACAGTCCCGTCTCCTGTATCGCAGCCTGTAATATAACCGTCCAGACACAGTCCCGTCTCCTGTATCAGTCTGTAATATAACCGTCCAGACACAGTCCCGTCTCCTGTATCACAGCCTGTAATATAACCGTCCAGACACAGTCCCGTCTCCTGTATTACAGTCTGTAATTATAACCGTCCAGAGAGAGTCCCGTCTCCTGTATCAGTCTGTAATATAACCGTCCAGACACAGTCCCGTCTCCTGTATCAGTCTGTAATATAACCGTCCAGACACAGTCCCGTCTCCTAGTCTGTAATATAACCGTCCAGACACAGTCCCATCTCCTGTATGACAGCCTGTAATATAACCATCCAGAGACAGTCCCGTCTCCTGTATCAGCCTGTGATATAACCGTCCAGACACAGTCCCGTTTCCTGTATCACAGCCTGTAATATAACCGTCCAGACACAGTCCCGTCTCCTGCATCACAGCCTGTAATATAACCGTCCAGACACAGTCCCGTCTCCTGTATCACAGCCTGTAATATAACCGTCCAGACACAGTCCCGTCTCCTGCATCACAGCCTGTAATATAACCGTCCAGACTGTCCGTCTCCTGTATCACAGTCTGGAATATAACCGTCCAGACACAGTCCCGTCTGCTGAATCACAGCCTGTAATATAACCGTCCGGACACAGTCCCGTCTCCTGTATCACAGCCTGTAATATAACCATCCAGACAGTCCCGTCTCCTGTACCAGTCTGTAAGATAACTGTCCAGACACAGTCCCATCTCCTGTATCAGTCTGTGATATAACCGTCCAGACACAGTCCCGTCTCCTGTATCACAGCCTGTAATATAACCGTCCAGACACAGTCCCGTCTCCTGTATCACAGCCTGTAATATAACCGTCCAGACACAGTCCCGTCTCCTGTATCACAGTCTGTAATTATAACCGTCCAGACACAGTCCCGTCTCCTGTATCAGTCTGTAATATAACCGTCCAGACACAGTCCCGTCTCCTGTATCAGTCTGTAATAAAGCCGTCCAGACAGAGTCCCGTCTCCTGTAACACAGCCTGTAATATAACCGTCCAGACACAGTCCCATCTCCTGTATCACAGCCTGTAATATAACCGTCCAGACACAGTCCCGTCTCCTGTATCAGCCTGTGATATAACCGTCCAGACACAGTCCCGTCTCCTGTATCACAGCCTGTAATATAACCGTCCAGACACAGTCCCGTCTCCTGAATCACAGCCTGTAATATAACCGTCCAGACACAGTCCCGTCTCCTGTATCACAGCCTGTAATATAACCGTCCAGACACAGTCCCGTCTCCTGTGTCACAGCCTGTGATATAACCGTCCAGACACAGTCCCGTCTCCTGTATCACAGCCTGTAATATAACCGTCCAGACACAGTCCCGTCTCCTGAATCACAGCCTGTAATATAACCGTCCAGACACAGTCCCGTCTCCTGTATCACAGCCTGTAATATAACCGTCCAGACACAGTCCCGTCTCCTGTGTCACAGCCTGTAATATAACCGTCCAGACACAGTCCCGTCTCCTGTATCACAGTCTGTAATATAACCGTCCAGACACAGTCCCGTCTCCTGTATCAGTCTGTAATAAAGCCGTCCAGACACAGTCCCGTCTCCTGTATCACAGCCTGTAATATAACCGTCCAGACACAGTCCCGTCTCCTGTATCACAGCCTGGAATATAACCGTCCAGACACAGTCCCGTCTCCTGTATCACAGCCTGTAATATAACCGTCCAGACACAGTCCCGTCTCCTGTATCGCAGCCTGTAATATAACCGTCCAGACACAGTCCCGTCTCCTGTATCACAGCCTGTAATATAACCGTCCAGACAGTCCCGTCTCCTGTATCACAGCCTGTAATATAACCGTCCAGACACAGTCCCGTCTCCTGTATCAGTCTGTAATATAACCGTCCAGACACAGTCCCGTCTCCTGTATCACAGCTTGTAATATAACCGTCCAGACACAGTCCCGTCTCCTGTATCAGTCTGTAATATAACCGTCCAGACGCAGTCCCGTCTCCTGTATCACAGCCTGTAATATAACCGTCCAGACACAGTCCCGTCTCCTGTATCACAGCCTGTAATACAACCGTCCAGACACAGTCCCGTCTCCTGTATCACAGTCTGTAATTATAACCGTCCAGACACAGTCCCGTCTCCTGTATCAGTCTGTAATATAACCGTCCAGACACAGTCCCGTCTCCTGTAACAGTCTGTAATAAAGCCGTCCAGACAGAGTCCCGTCTCCTGTATCAGTCTGTAATATAACCGTCCAGACACAGTCCCGTCTCCTGTATCAGTCTGTAATATAACCGTCCAGACAGAGTCCCGTCTCCTGTATCACAGCCTGTAATATATCCGTCCAGACACAGTCCCATCTCCTGTATGACAGCCTGTAATATAACCGTCCAGACACAGTCCCGTCTCCTGTATCAGCCTGTGATATAACCGTCCAGACACAGTCCCGTCTCCTGTATCACAGCCTGTAATATAACCGTCCAGACACAGTCCCGTCTCCTGCATCACAGCCTGTAATATAACCGTCCAGACACAGTCCCGTCTCCTGTATCACAGCCTGCAATATAACCGTCCAGACACAGTCCCGTCTCCTGTATCACAGCCTGTAATATAACCGTCCAGACACAGTCCCGTCTCCTGTATCACAGTCTGTAATATAACCGTCCAGACACAGTCCCGTCTGCTGAATCACAGCCTGTAATATAACCGTCCAGACACAGTCCCGTCTCCTGTATCACAGCCTGTAATATAACCGTCCAGACAGTCCCATCTCCTGTATCACAGCCTGTAATATAACCGTCCAGACACAGTCCCGTCTCCTGTATCACAGCCTGTAATATAACCGTCCAGACACAGTCCCGTCTCCTGTATCACAGCCTGTAATATAACCGTCCAGACACAGTCCCGTCTCCTGCATCACAGCCTGTAATATAACCGTCCAGACACAGTCCCGTCTCCAGTATCACAGCCTGTAATATAACCGTCCAGACACAGTCCCGTCTCCTGTATCAGTCTGTAATATAACCGTCCAGACACAGTCCCGTCTCCTGTATCACAGCCTGTAATATAACCGTCCAGACACAGTCCCGTCTCCTGTATCAGTCTGCAATATAACTGCCCAGACACAGTCCCGTCTCTTGTATCAGTCTGTAATATAACTGTCCAGACACAGCCCCGTCTCCTGTATCAGAGCCTGTCATATAATCGTCCAGACACAGTCCCGTCTCCTGTATCACAGCCTGTAATATAACCGTCCAGACACAGTCCCGTCTCCTGTATCAGTCTGTAATATAACCGTCCAGACGCAGTCCCATCTCCTGTATCACAGCCTGTAATATAACCGTCCAGTCACAGTCCCGTCTCCTGTATGACAGCCTGTAATATAACCGTCCAGACACAGTCCAGTCTCCTGTATCACAGCCTGTAATATAACCATCCAGACACAGTGCCGTCTCCTGTATCAGTCTGTAATATACCCGTCCAGACACAGTCCCGTCTCCTGTATCAGTCTGTAATATAACTGCCCAGACACAGACCCGTCTCCTGTATCAGTCTGTAATATAACCGTCCAGAAACAGTCCCGTCTCCTGTATCACAGCCTGTAATATAACCGTCCAGACACAGTCCCATCTCCTGTATGACAGCCTGTAATATAACCATCCAGACACAGTCCCGTCTCCTGTATCAGCCTGTGATATAACCGTCCAGACACAGTCCCGTCTCCTGTATCGCAGCCTGTAATATAACCGTCCAGACACAGTCCCGTCTCCTGTATCAGTCTGTAATATAACCGTCCAGACACAGTCCCGTCTCCTGTATCACAGCCTGTAATATAACCGTCCAGACACAGTCCCGTCTCCTGTATCACAGTCTGTAATATAACAATCCAGACAGTCCCGTCTCCTGTATCAGTCTGTGATATAACCGTCCAGACACAGTCCCGTCTCCTGTATCACAGTCTGTCATATAACCATCCAGACACAGTCCCGTCTCCTGTATCACAGTCTGTAATATAACCGTCCAGACACAGTCCCGTCTCCTGTATCACAGCCTGTAATATAACTGTCCAGACACAGTCCCGTCTCCTGTATCACAGCCTGTCATATAATCGTCCAGACACAGTCCCGTCTCCTGTATCACAGCCTGTAATATAACCGTCCAGACACAGTCCCGTCTCCTGTATCAGTCGGTAATATAACCGTCCAGACGCAGTCCCATCTCCTGTATCACAGCCTGTAATATAACCGTCCAGACACAGTCCCGTCTACTGTATCAGTCGGTAATATAACCGTCCAGACGCAGTCCCATCTGCTGTATCACAGCCTGTAATATAACCGTCCACAGTCCCGTCTCCTGTATTACAGTCTGTAATTATAACCGTCCAGAGAGAGTCCCGTCTCCTGTATCAGTCTGTAATATAACCGTCCAGACACAGTCCCGTCTCCTGTATCAGTCTGTAATATAACCGTCCAGACACAGTCCCGTCTCCTAGTCTGTAATATAACCGTCCAGACACAGTCCCATCTCCTGTATGACAGCCTGTAATATAACCATCCAGACACAGTCCCGTCTCCTGTATCAGCCTGTGATATAACCGTCCAGACACAGTCCCGTCTCCTGTATCACAGCCTGTAATATAACCGTCCAGACACAGTCCCGTCTCCTGCATCACAGCCTGTAATATAACCGTCCAGACACAGTCCCGTCTCCTGTATCACAGCCTGTAATATAACCGTCCAGACACAGTCCCGTCTCCTGCATCACAGCCTGTAATATAACCGTCCAGACTGTCCGTCTCCTGTATCACAGTCTGGAATATAACCGTCCAGACACAGTCCCGTCTGCTGAATCACAGCCTGTAATATAACCGTCCGGACACAGTCCCGTCTCCTGTATCACAGCCTGTAATATAACCATCCAGACAGTCCCGTCTCCTGTACCAGTCTGTAAGATAACTGTCCAGACACAGTCCCATCTCCTGTATCAGCCTGTGATATAACCGTCCAGACACAGTCCCGTCTCCTGTATCACAGCCTGTAATATAACCGTCCAGACACAGTCCCGTCTCCTGTATCACAGCCTGTAATATAACCGTCCAGACACAGTCCCGTCTCCTGTATCACAGTCTGTAATTATAACCGTCCAGACACAGTCCCGTCTCCTGTATCAGTCTGTAATATAACCGTCCAGACACAGTCCCGTCTCCTGTATCAGTCTGTAATAAAGCCGTCCAGACAGAGTCCCGTCTCCTGTAACACAGCCTGTAATATAACCGTCCAGACACAGTCCCATCTCCTGTATCACAGCCTGTAATATAACCGTCCAGACACAGTCCCGTCTCCTGTATCAGCCTGTGATATAACCGTCCAGACACAGTCCCGTCTCCTGTATCACAGCCTGTAATATAACCGTCCAGACACAGTCCCGTCTCCTGCATCACAGCCTGTAATATAACCGTCCAGACACAGTCCCGTCTCCTGTATCACAGCCTGCAATATAACCGTCCAGACACAGTCCCGTCTCCTGTATCACAGCCTGTAATATAACCGTCCAGACACAGTCCCGTCTCCTGTATCACAGTCTGTAATATAACCGTCCAGACACAGTCCCGTCTGCTGAATCACAGCCTGTAATATAACCGTCCAGACGCAGTCCCGTCTCCTGTATCACAGCCTGTAATATAACCGTCCAGACAGTCCCAACTCCTGTATCACAGCCTGTAATATAACCGTCCAGACACATTCCCGTCTCCTGTATCACAGCCTGTAATATAACCGTCCAGACACAGCCCCGTCTCCTGTATCAGAGCCTGTCATATAACCGTCCAGACACAGTCCCGTCTCCTGTATCAGTCTGTAATATAACCGTCCAGACGCAGTCCCATCTCCTGTATCACAGCCTGTAATATAACCGTGCAGACACAGTCCCGTCTCCTGTATCAGTCTGTAATATAACCGTCCAGACACAGTCCCGTCTCCTGTATCACAGCCTGTAATATAACCGTCCAGACACAGTCCCGTCTCCTGTATCAGTCTGCAATATAACTGCCCAGACACAGTCCCGTCTCTTGTATCAGTCTGTAATATAACTGTCCAGACACAGCCCCGTCTCCTGTATCAGAGCCTGTCATATAATCGTCCAGACACAGTCCCGTCTCCTGTATCACAGCCTGTAATATAACCGTCCAGACACAGTCCCGTCTCCTGTATCAGTCTGTAATATAACCGTCCAGACGCAGTCCCATCTCCTGTATCACAGCCTGTAATATAACCGTCCAGTCACAGTCCCGTCTCCTGTATGACAGCCTGTAATATAACCGTCCAGACACAGTCCAGTCTCCTGTATCACAGCCTGTAATATAACCATCCAGACACAGTGCCGTCTCCTGTATCAGTCTGTAATATACCCGTCCAGACACAGTCCCGTCTCCTGTATCAGTCTGTAATATAACTGCCCAGACACAGTCCCGTCTCCTGTATCAGTCTGTAATATAACCGTCCAGAAACAGTCCCGTCTCCTGTATCACAGCCTGTAATATAACCGTCCAGACACAGTCCCATCTCCTGTATGACAGCCTGTAATATAACCATCCAGACACAGTCCCGTCTCCTGTATCAGCCTGTGATATAACCGTCCAGACACAGTCCCGTCTCCTGTATCGCAGCCTGTAATATAACCGTCCAGACACAGTCCCGTCTCCTGTATCAGTCTGTAATATAACCGTCCAGACACAGTCCCGTCTCCTGTATCACAGCCTGTAATATAACCGTCCAGACACAGTCCCGTCTCCTGTATCACAGTCTGTAATATAACAATCCAGACAGTCCCGTCTCCTGTATCAGTCTGTGATATAACCGTCCAGACACAGTCCCGTCTCCTGTATCACAGTCTGTCATATAACCATCCAGACACAGTCCCGTCTCCTGTATCACAGTCTGTAATATAACCGTCCAGACACAGTCCCGTCTCCTGTATCACAGCCTGTAATATAACTGTCCAGACACAGTCCCGTCTCCTGTATCACAGCCTGTCATATAATCGTCCAGACACAGTCCCGTCTCCTGTATCACAGCCTGTAATATAACCGTCCAGACACAGTCCCGTCTCCTGTATCAGTCGGTAATATAACCGTCCAGACGCAGTCCCATCTCCTGTATCACAGCCTGTAATATAACCGTCCAGACACAGTCCCGTCTACTGTATCAGTCGGTAATATAACCGTCCAGACGCAGTCCCATCTGCTGTATCACAGCCTGTAATATAACCGTCCACAGTCCCGTCTCCTGTATTACAGTCTGTAATTATAACCGTCCAGAGAGAGTCCCGTCTCCTGTATCAGTCTGTAATATAACCGTCCAGACACAGTCCCGTCTCCTGTATCAGTCTGTAATATAACCGTCCAGACACAGTCCCGTCTCCTGCATCACAGCCTGTAATATAACCGTCCAGACACAGTCCCGTCTCCTGTATCACAGCCTGTAATATAACCGTCCAGACACAGTCCCGTCTCCTGCATCACAGCCTGTAATATAACCGTCCAGACTGTCCGTCTCCTGTATCACAGTCTGGAATATAACCGTCCAGACACAGTCCCGTCTGCTGAATCACAGCCTGTAATATAACCGTCCGGACACAGTCCCGTCTCCTGTATCACAGCCTGTAATATAACCATCCAGACAGTCCCGTCTCCTGTACCAGTCTGTAAGATAACTGTCCAGACACAGTCCCATCTCCTGTATCAGTCTGTGATATAACTGTCCAGACACAGTCCCGTCTCCTGTATCACAGCCTGTAATATAACCGTCCAGACACAGTCCCGTCTCCTGTATCACAGCCTGTAATATAACCGTCCAGACACAGTCCCGTCTCCTGTATCACAGTCTGTAATTATAACCGTCCAGACACAGTCCCGTCTCCTGTATCAGTCTGTAATATAACCGTCCAGACACAGTCCCGTCTCCTGTATCAGTCTGTAATAAAGCCGTCCAGACAGAGTCCCGTCTCCTGTAACACAGCCTGTAATATAACCGTCCAGACACAGTCCCATCTCCTGTATCACAGCCTGTAATATAACCGTCCAGACACAGTCCCGTCTCCTGTATCAGCCTGTGATATAACCGTCCAGACACAGTCCCGTCTCCTGTATCACAGCCTGTAATATAACCGTCCAGACACAGTCCCGTCTCCTGAATCACAGCCTGTAATATAACCGTCCAGACACAGTCCCGTCTCCTGTATCACAGCCTGCAATATAACCGTCCAGACACAGTCCCGTCTCCTGTATCACAGCCTGTAATATAACCGTCCAGACACAGTCCCGTCTCCTGTATCACAGTCTGTAATATAACCGTCCAGACACAGTCCCGTCTGCTGAATCACAGCCTGTAATATAACCGTCCAGACAGTCCCAACTCCTGTATCACAGCCTGTAATATAACCGTCCAGACACATTCCCGTCTCCTGTATCACAGCCTGTAATATAACCGTCCAGACACAGCCCCGTCTCCTGTATCAGAGCCTGTCATATAACCGTCCAGACACAGTCCCGTCTCCTGTATCAGCCTGTCATATAACCGTCCAGACACAGTCCCGTCTCCTGTATCACAGCCTGTAATATAACCGTCCAGTCACAGTCCCGTCTCCTGTATCACAGCCTGTAATATAACCGTCCAGACACAGTCCCGTCTCCTGTATGACAGCCTGTAATATAACCGTCCAGACACAGTCCAGTCTCCTGTATCACAGCCTGTAATATAACCGTCCAGACACAGTCCCGTCTCCTGTATCAGTCTGTAATATACCCGTCCAGACACAGTCCCGTCTCCTGTATCAGTCTGTAATATAACTGCCCAGACACAGTCCCGTCTCCTGTATCAGTCTGTCATATAACCGTCCAGGCACAGTCCCGTCTCCTGTATCACAGTCTGTCATATAACCATCCAGACACAGTCCCGCCTCCTGTATCACAGTCTGTAATATAACCGTCCAGACACAGTCCCGTCTCCTGTATCACAGCCTGTAATATAACCGTCCAGACACAGTCCCGTCTCCTGTATCAGCCTGTAATATAACCGTCCAGACGCAGTCCCGTCTGCTGAATCACAGCCTGTAATATAACCGTCCAGACACAGTCCCGTCTCCTGTATCGCAGCCTGTAATATAACCGTCCAGACACAGTCCCGTCTCCTGTATCTGTCTGTAATATAACCGTCCAGACACAGTCCCGTCTCCTGTATCACAGCCTGTTATATAACCGTCCAGACACAGTCCCGTCTCCTGTATCACAGTCTGTAATATAACCATCCAGACAGTCCCGTCTCCTGTATCAGTCTGTGATATAACCGTCCAGACACAGTCCCGTCTCCTGTATCACAGTCTGTCATATAACCATCCAGACACAGTCCCGTCTCCTGTATCACAGTCTGTAATATAACCGTCCAGACACAGTCCCGTCTCCTGTATCACAGCCTGTAATATAACTGTCCAGACACAGTCCCGTCTCCTGTATCACAGCCTGTCATATAATCGTCCAGACACAGTCCCGTCTCCTGTATCACAGCCTGTAATATAACCGTCCAGACACAGTCCCGTCTCCTGTATCAGTCGGTAATATAACCGTCCAGACGCAGTCCCATCTCCTGTATCACAGCCTGTAATATAACCGTCCAGACACAGTCCCGTCTCCTGTATCAGTCGGTAATATAACCGTCCAGACGCAGTCACATCTGCTGTATCACAGCCTGTAATATAACCGTCCACAGTCCCGTCTCCTGTATTACAGTCTGTAATTATAACCGTCCAGAGAGAGTCCCGTCTCCTGTATCAGTCTGTAATATAACCGTCCAGACACAGTCCCGTCTCCTGTATCAGTCTGTAATATAACCGTCCAGACACAGTCCCGTCTCCTAGTCTGTAATATAACCGTCCAGACACAGTCCCGTCTCCTGTATCACAGCCTGTAATATAACCGTCCAGACACAGTCCCGTCTCCTGTATCACAGTCTGTAATATAACCGTCCAGACACAGTCCCGTCTCCTGTAGCACAGTCTGTAATATAACCGTCCAGACACAGTCCCGTCTCCTGTATCACAGTCTGTAATATAACCGTCCAGACACAGTCCCATCTCCTGTATCAGACTGTAATATAACCGTCCAGACACAGTCCCGTCTCCTGTCTCACAATCTGTAATATAACCGTCCAGACACAGTCCCGTCTCCTGTATCACAGCCTGTAATATAACCGTCCAGACACAGTCCCGTCTCCTGTATGACAGTCTGTAATATAACCGTCCACACACAGTCCCGTCTCCTGTATCACAGTCTGTAATATAACCGTCCAGACACAGTCCCGTCTCCTGTATCAGTCTGTAATATAACCGTCCAGATACAGTCCCGTCTCCTGTATCACAGCCTGCAATATAGCCATCCAGACACAGTCCTGTCTCCTGTATCACAGTCTGTAATAAAACCGTCTAGACAGTCCCGTCTCCTATATCACAGTCTGTAATATAACCGTCCAGACACAGTCCCGTCTCCTGTATCACAGCCTGTAATATAACCGTCCAGACACAATCCCGTCTCCTGTATCACAGCCTGTAACATAACCGTCTAGACACAGTCCTGTCTCCTGTATCAGTCTGTAATATAACCGTCCAGACACAGTCCCGTCTCCTGTATCAGCCTGTAACATAACCGTCCAGACACAGTCCCGTCTCCTGTATCACAGTCTGTAATGTAACCGTCCAGACACAGTCCCGTCTCCTGTATCACAGCCTGTACTTTAACCGTCCAGACAGTCCCGTCTCCTGTATCACAGCCTGTAATATAACCGTCCAGACACAGTCCCGTCTCCTGTATCACAGTCTGTAATTATAACCGTCCAGACACAGTCCCGTCTCCTGTATCAGTCTGTAATATAACCGTCCAGACACAGTCCCGTCTCCTGTATCACAGCCTGTAATATAACCGTCCAGACACAGTCCCATCTCCTGTATCACAGCCTGTAATATAACCGTCCAGACACAGTCCCGTCTCCTGTATCAGCCTGTAATATAACCGTCCAGACACAGTCCCGTCTCCTGTATCACAGTCTGTAATTATAACCGTCCAGACACAGTCCCGTCTCCTGTATCAGTCTGTAATATAACCGTCCAGACACAGTCCCGTCTCCTGTATCAGTCTGTAATAAAGCCGTCCAGACAGAGTCCCGTCTCCTGTAACACAGCCTGTAATATAACCGTCCAGACACAGTCCCATCTCCTGTATCACAGCCTGTAATATAACCGTCCAGACACAGTCCCGTCTCCTGTATCAGCCTGTGATATAACCGTCCAGACACAGTCCCGTCTCCTGTATCACAGCCTGCAATATAACCGTCCAGACACAGTCCCGTCTCCTGTATCACAGCCTGTAATATAACCGTCCAGACACAGTCCCGTCTCCTGTATCACAGTCTGTAATATAACCGTCCAGACACAGTCCCGTCTGCTGAATCACAGCCTGTAATATAACCGTCCAGACGCAGTCCCGTCTCCTGTATCACAGCCTGTAATATAACCGTCCAGACAGTCCCAACTCCTGTATCACAGCCTGTAATATAACCGTCCAGACACATTCCCGTCTCCTGTATCACAGCCTGTAATATAACCGTCCAGACACAGCCCCGTCTCCTGTATCAGAGCCTGTCATATAACCGTCCAGACACAGTCCCGTCCCCTGTATCAGTCTGTAATATAACCGTCCAAACGCAGTCCCATCTCCTGTATCACAGCCTGTAATATAACCGTCCAGACACAGTCCCGTCTCCTGTATCACAGCCTGTAATATAACCGTCCAGTCACAGTCCCGTCTCCTGTATCACAGCCTGTAATATAACTGTCCAGACACAGTCCCGTCTCCTGTATGACAGCCTGTAATATAACCGTCCAGACACAGTCCAGTCTCCTGTATCACAGCCTGTAATATAACCGTCCAGACACAGTCCCGTCTCCTGTATCAGTCTGTAATATACCCGTCCAGACACAGTCCCGTCTCCTGTATCAGTCTGTAATATAACTGCCCAGACACAGTCCCGTCTCCTGTATCAGTCTGTCATATAACCGTCCAGGCACAGTCCCGTCTCCTGTATCACAGTCTGTCATATAACCATCCAGACACAGTCCCGTCTCCTGTATCACAGTCTGTAATATAACCGTCCAGACACAGTCCCGTCTCCTGTATCACAGCCTGTAATATAACCGTCCAGACACAGTCCCGTCTCCTGTATCAGCCTGTAATATAACCGTCCAGACGCAGTCCCGTCTGCTGAATCACAGCCTGTAATATAACCGTCCAGACACAGTCCCGTCTCCTGTATCGCAGCCTGTAATATAACCGTCCAGACACAGTCCCGTCTCCTGTATCAGTCTGTAATATAACCGTCCAGACACAGTCCCGTCTCCTGTATCACAGCCTGTAATATAACCGTCCAGACACAGTCCCGTCTCCTGTGTCACAGTCTGTAATATAACCATCCAGACAGTCCCGTCTCCTGTATCAGTCTGTGATATAACCGTCCAGACACAGTCCCATCTCCTGTATCACAGTCTGTCATATAACCATCCAGACACAGTCCCGTCTCCTGTATCACAGTCTGTAATATAACCGTCCAGACACAGTCCCGTCTCCTGTATCACAGCCTGTAATATAACTGTCCAGACACAGTCCCGTCTCCTGTATCACAGCCTGTCATATAATCGTCCAGACACAGTCCCGTCTCCTGTATCACAGCCTGTAATATAACCGTCCAGACACAGTCCCGTCTCCTGTATCAGTCGGTAATATAACCGTCCAGACGCAGTCCCATCTCCTGTATCATAGCCTGTAATATAACCGTCCAGACACAGTCCCGTCTCCTGTATTACAGTCTGTAATTATAACCGTCCAGAGAGAGTCCCGTCTCCTGTATCAGTCTGTAATATAACCGTCCAGACACAGTCCCGTCTCCTGTATCAGTCTGTAATATAACCGTCCAGACACAGTCCCGTCTCCTAGTCTGTAATATAACCGTCCAGACACAGTCCCGTCTCCTGTATCACAGCCTGTAATATAACCGTCCAGACACAGTCCCGTCTCCTGTATCACAGTCTGTAATATAACCGTCCAGACACAGTCCCGTCTCCTGTAGCACAGTCTGTAATATAACCGTCCAGACACAGTCCCGTCTCCTGTATCACAGTCTGTAATATAACCGTCCAGACACAGTCCCATCTCCTGTATCAGACTGTAATATAACCGTCCAGACACAGTCCCGTCTCCTGTCTCACAATCTGTAATATAACCGTCCAGACACAGTCCCGTCTCCTGTATCACAGCCTGTAATATAACCGTCCAGACACAGTCCCGTCTCCTGTATGACAGTCTGTAATATAACCGTCCAGACACAGTCCCGTCTCCTGTATCAGTCTGTAATATAACCGTCCAGATACAGTCCCGTCTCCTGTATCACAGCCTGCAATATAGCCATCCAGACACAGTCCTGTCTCCTGTATCACAGTCTGTAATAAAACCGTCTAGACAGTCCCGTCTCCTATATCACAGTCTGTAATATAACCGTCCAGACACAGTCCCGTCTCCTGTATCACAGCCTGTAATATAACCGTCCAGACACAATCCCGTCTCCTGTATCACAGCCTGTAACATAACCGTCTAGACACAGTCCTGTCTCCTGTATCAGTCTGTAATATAACCGTCCAGACACAGTCCCGTCTCCTGTATCAGCCTGTAACATAACCGTCCAGACACAGTCCCGTCTCCTGTATCACAGTCTGTAATGTAACCGTCCAGACACAGTCCCGTCTCCTGTATCACAGCCTGTACTTTAACCGTCCAGACAGTCCCGTCTCCTGTATCACAGCCTGTAATATAACCGTCCAGACACAGTCCCGTCTCCTGTATCACAGTCTGTAATTATAACCGTCCAGACACAGTCCCGTCTCCTGTATCAGTCTGTAATATAACCGTCCAGACACAGTCCCGTCTCCTGTATCACAGCCTGTAATATAACCGTCCAGACACAGTCCCATCTCCTGTATCACAGCCTGTAATATAACCGTCCAGACACAGTCCCGTCTCCTGTATCAGCCTGTAATATAACCGTCCAGACACAGTCCCGTCTGCTGAATCACAGCCTGTAATATAACCATCCAGACACAGTCCCGTCTCCTGTATCACAGCCTGTAATATAACCGTCCAGGCACAGTCCCGTCTCCTGTATCGCAGCCTGTAATATAACCGTCCAGACACAGTCCCGTCTCCTGTATCACAGCCTGTAATATAACCGTCCAGACACAGTCCCGTCTCCTGTATCACAGCTTGTAATATAACCATCCAGACAGTCCCGTCTCCTGTATCAGTCTGTAAGATAACTGTCCAGACACAGTCCCGTCTCCTGTATCAGTCTGTGATATAACCGTCCAGACACAGTCCCGTCTCCTGTATCACAGCCTGTAATATAACCGTCCAGACACAGTCCCGTCTCCTGTATCACAGCCTGTAATATAACCGTCCAGACACAGTCCTGTCTCCTGTATCACAGCCTGTAATATAACCGTCCAGACACAGTCCCGTCTCCTGTATCAGTCTGTAATATAACCGTCCAGACACAGTCCCATCTCCTGTATAACAGCCTGTACTTTAACCGTCCAGACAGTCCCGTCTCCTGTATCACAGCCTGTAATATAACCGTCCAGACACAGTCCCGTCTCCTGTATCACAGTCTGTAATTATAACCGTCCAGACACAGTCCCGGCTCCTGTATCAGTCTGTAATATAACCGTCCAGACACAGTCCCGTCGCCTGTATCAGTCTGTAATAAAGCCGTCCAGACACAGTTCCGTCTCCTGTATCAGTCTGTAATATAACCGTCCAGACACAGTCCCGTCTCCTGTATCAGTCTGTAATATAACCGTCCAGACACAGTCCCGTCTCCTGTATCACAGCCTGTAATATAACCGTCCAGACACAGTCCCATCTCCTGTATGACAGCCTGTAATATAACCGTCCAGACACAGTCCCGTCTCCTGTATCAGTCTGTAATATAACCGTCCAGACATAGTCCCGTCTCCTGTATCAGTCTGTAATATAACCGTCTGATATACCTATCAATTCGTCCAATAAAAAGCGACGAGTTAGGAACGTAACTAAAGGTTTTTATTGACTAAATAACAGAGCCCACCCTCGTGGGTGATCGGGTCCAACAAGGAGGAATACCAGCCAGTCGACTACCTTTATGCCTGGGCAGGTAGGTGGAGCCATGGGCGGAGTCGGAGGTGGTCAGCCCAGGTATAACAGCGCGACAAGAGGCGACCTCGTATTGTGATACAACAGTGAGAACAGTGAGAACAATACAACAGTGATAACTATAGTGTAACGATAGTGAACGATAAAAGTGGTTTACCACATTCATCCCTTGTTTAGATTTGAGTCCGGCGGGGTGAAGTGTACTACCAGTTCTGGTATGTCAGTCTGTCCGGAGGCCTCGTAAGCCTCTCCGATCGTCGCAGCGGCGGTGCTGCATTATCCGGTGTTAATGCTGGTGTCTGCGTGGTCGGCGAAGGCTCGTGGGGGTCCGGCATGCCGTCTACCTGGGCTGGAATTGGGGGGGTGGTGGGGGGGGGTGGTAAAGGTGGTGTCTCCGGAGTGCCCGAGGGTGCGAGGTCTCGTAAGGAGACAGTGTCCTCCCGCCCGTCTGGGTAAGCCACGTAGGCGTACTGGGGGTTGGCGTGCAGGAGGTTCACCCTCTCGACCAGGGGGTCCGTTTTATGGGCCCTCACGTGCTTTCGCAGCAAGACGGGCCCCGGAGAGGTCAGCCAGGTTGGTAGAGTGGTTCCCGTAGTCGACTTCCTGGGGAAAACAAACATTCGTTCATGGGGGGTGGCGTTAACGGCAGTGCAAAGTAGTGACCGGATGGAGTGCAGCGCTGTCGGGAGGACTTCCTGCCAGCGGGAGGTTGGGAGGCCCTTAGACTTTAAGGCGAAGAGGACGGCCTTCCATACCGTCGCGTTCTCTCTTTCCACCTGGCCGTTCCCTCGGGGGTTGTAGCTGGTGGTCCTACTTGCTGCAATACCTCTCGCTAGTCGGAACTAACGGAGTTCCTCGCTCATGAAGGAGGAGCCCCGGTCACTATGTATATAGTTCGGGAACCCGAACAAGGCGAAGAGGTCGTTCAGGCACTTGATGACCATGGTACTGGTCATGTCTGGGCAGGGGAAGGCAAAAGGGAAACGGGAGTACTCATCAATGATGTTGAGGAAGTACACATTGCGGTCAGATGACGGTAGAGGCCCCTTAAAGTCGATGCTCAGGCGCTCGAAGGGGCGGGTGGCCTTGATCAGGCTTGCTCTGTCCGGCCTATAGAAGTGCGGTTTGCACTCGGCGCAGGTCTGGCAGTTCCTGGTCATGGTCCTGACCTCCTCGATGGAGTAGGTCAGGTTGCGGGCCTTAATGAAATGGTAAAGTCTGGTGACCCCGGGGTGGCAGAGGTCGTTGTGGAGGGTCTGAAGTCTATCAATATGCGCGCTGGCGCATGTAATTCGTGAAAGAGCATCAGGGGGTTCGTTCAGCTTACCTGGCCGGTACAAGATATCATAATCGTAGGTGGATAGCTCGATTCTCCACCTCAAGATCTTGTCATTCTTGATTTTGCCCCTCAGCTTGTTATTAAACATGAAAGCAACCGAACGTTGGTCGGTGAGGAGGGTAAATCGTTTGCCTGCCAGGCAATGCCTCCAGCGCCGTACCGCCTCCACAATTGCCTGGGCTTCCTTCTCGACCGACGAGTGTCGGATCTCGGGGCCCTGTAGGGTCCTTGAGAAGAAGGCCACCGGCCTCCCCTCCTGGTTAAGGGTAGCGGCTAGGGCGAAGTCGGATGCATCGCTCTCCACTTGGAAGGGGATGGACTCATCCACTGCGTGCATTGTGGCCTTGGCTATGTCTCCCTTGATGAGGGAGAAGGCCACGCACGCCTCCTCCGTGAGGGGGAAGGATGTGGACTTCATGAGGGGTCTGGCTTTGTCCGCATAATTGGGCACCCATTGGGCATAGTAGGCGAAGAGCCCCAGGGTTCTCTTAAGTGCCTTAGGGCAGTAGGGGAGGGGTAGCTCCATGAGGGGGCGCATTCTTTCGGGGTCGGGGCCGATGAGTCCGTTCTCTACTACACAGCCAAGGATGGCAAGGCGCGAGGTGTTAAACACACATTTCTCCTTATTGTAGGTGAGGTTCAGCCGTTGGGCCGTACGGAGGAATTTCTCGAGATTCACGTCATGGTCCTGCCAGTCGCGGCCGCAGATGGTGACGTTATCTAGATAGGGGAATGTGGCCTGCAGTCCGTTCTGGTCAACCATCCGGTCCATCTCCCTTTGGAAGACCGAGACCCTGTTGGTGACACCGAAGGGGACCCTAAGGAAGTGGTATAGGCGCCCATTCGCCTCGAAGGCGGTGTACTGGCGGTCCTCGGGGTGGATAGGGAGTTGGTGGTAGGCCGACTTAAGGTCGATTGTCGAGAATACGCGGTATTGTGCAATCTGATTGACCATGTCAGATATGCGGGGAAGGGGGTATGCGTCCAGCTGGGTGTATCTGTTTATGGTCTGGCTGTAGTCGATGACCAGGCGATTTTTATCGCCGGTCTTAACGACCACGACCTGGGCACGCCAGGGGCTGTTGCTCCCCTCGATAATGCCCTCTTTCAGGAGGCGCCGCACCTCAGAGCTAATGAAGGCTCTGTCCCCAGCGCTGTACCGCCTGCTCTTGGTAGCGACGGGTTTGCAGTCGGGGGTGAGGTTAGCGAACAGGGAAGGTGGCGGCACCTTGAGGGTGGATAGGCTGCAGGTGTTACGCGGTGGGCGGTTTAACATTCGCTGGTTGTCGACTGTGAGTGGGGGGAGGGGTCCACCGTATGCTAGGGTTACACTTTGGAGGTGGGATTGGAAGTCCAGCCCTAGTAGGACGGCAGCGCAGAGCTGGGGGAGGACGAGGAGTTTAAAATTTTTATACTCCGTACCCTTAACCGACAAGGTCACAACACAGTAGCCGCTAATGTCCGTGGCGTGGGACCTCGATGCCATCGAGATTCGGTTGCGCGTTGGCAGGACAGGGAGGGAGTAGTGGCTCACCGTGTCTGGGTGGATGAAGCTCTCCGTGCTTCCGCTGTCGAACAGGCAGGTCGTGGCGTGGCCGTTTACTTTGATGTCCATCATCGACTTGGACAGGTGGTGTGGGCGGGCTTGATCCAGAGTGACGGAGGCTAGTGTGTAGGTAAGCGAGTCGTTGTCGTCTGCGGGCGAGGCGGTCGTCGGGTCCGGAGGCCCGGTGGCAGTCGGGCGTGGTGGGTAAAATGGCGTCTCCCACGAGGTAGGACAAAATGGCGGAGAAGATGGCTGCTCCCATAACTCACATGAGGCACTATTGGGGTCGGTTGCCTTGATCAAAGATGGCCGCCCCCATGACTCACGTGTGGGGATGCTGGCCTCAGTTGCCTTGAAAGAAGATGGCCGCCCCCACAGTTCGCATGAGGCACTGCTGGCCTCTGAAGATCCGCTCCTGCAGGCCTTAGAGAAGTGGCCTTTCTTCCTGCAGGTTGAGCAGGTAGAGTTCCTGGCTGGGCAGCGCGACCTCGGGTGCTTCTCCTGGCCGCAAAAGAAGCAGCCGGCGGCCCGATCGCGGGTGCCCGATGTCGGAGCCGGTACCAGGGGTGGCGGTCCCGGTCGGGTCCGGGACACCGACGCTGAGGTAGGTCCCGGGGGCGGCGCTGCGAAGGGTATTGCGGTAGGGGTCGGGCCCGAGTCCCAGGGTCGCGAGCAGTACCTGGAAAACGCCTCCTGGTCCTGATGGGCCACCTCTAGGGAGAGAGCGAGGGCTTCAGCTTTGTCCAGGTCGAGGTCTTTAGCTTCAAGCAGTCTTTGCCGTGAGTAGTCGGACCGTAGGCTTTTCACAAAGGCATCGCGGATATTATCTTCCGTATTTTCAACAGCCGTCACCGCTTTAAAGTCACAGTTCCTGCCGAGTGCTCTTAGCGCCCGTAAAAATTCAGCTACAGACTCTCCTGGCTGTTGCGGGCGGGATCTTAGGAGGTGCCTGGTGTACATGTAATTTACCGGGCTCCGGTACTGCTGTTTCAGTAGGTTGATAGCGGCCTCGTATGTAGTCGTGTCCTGGATGAGTGCGTATACTCTCGGGCTCGCTTGGGCGTTCAGAGCTCTTAGTTTGGATCTCTGAGGGACGCCGGATTCTTCCAGGTAGGATTCGAAGCAGCCCAGCCAGTGTTTGAAGTCGAGGGCTGAGTTTGCTGCCTGTGGGTTTAGATCCAGGTACGGTGGTTTGAGGGCTTGTAGCCAAGCCGGCTGGTGTGGCTGGTGTAGCCCGGTGTCTGAAAGCTGCTGTGGCTGTGCTTCTGGGAGGGCTTCTGGCTGGCCAGTAGTAGACATCTTTAAAATTTAGTCAATAAAATTGATATACCTATCAATTCGTCCAATAAAAAGCGACGAGTTAGGAACGTAACTAAAGGTTTTTATTGACTAAATAACAGAGCCCACCCTCGTGGGTGATCGGGTCCAACAAGGAGGAATACCAGCCAGTCGACTACCTTTATACCTGGGCAGGTAGGTGGAGCCATGGGCGGAGTCGGAGGTGGTCAGCCCAGGTATAACAGCGCGACAAGAGGCGACCTCGTATAGTGATACAACAGTGAGAACAGTGAGAACAATACAACAGTGATAACTATAGTGTAACGATAGTGAACGATAAAAGTGGTTTACCACACCGTCCAGACGCAGTCCCATCTCCTGTATCACAGCCTGTAATATAACCGTCCAGTCACAGTCCCGTCTCCTGTATCACAGCCTGTAATATAACCGTCCAGACACAGTCCCGTCTCCTGTATCACAGTCTGTAATTATAACCGTCCAGACACAGTCCCGTCTCCTGTATCAGTCTGTAATTATAACCGTCCATACACAGTCCCGTCTCCTGTATCAGTCTGTAATATAACCGTCCAGACACAGTCCCGTCTCCTGTATCAGTCTGTAATATAACCGTCCAGACACAGTCCCGTCTCCTGTATCAGTCTGTAATATAACCGTCCAGACACAGTCCCGTCTCCTGTATCACAGCCTGTAATATAACCTGATGTAAGAAAAAGGAGGCTTACCATCAAGTAACTTTAAAGTAAGCTTTAAGTAACTTATAAACACACTATATACAAGAGAGGTCTTTACCATGCCGCTGGTAGAAGCCTCTTACAATACTGAACAGACCAGTATTTATACCAGTCCAACAGGAAGTGACATATGACAGGAAGTGAGGTATGTACAGAGTTCACAGTTCACAGGAAGTGATGACATAACTTCCCGGAAGTTATTATTTTTTATCACATAACCGTCCAGACACAGTCCCGTCTCCTGTATCACAGCCTGTAATATAACCGTCCAGACGCAGTCCCGTCTCCTGTATCACAGCCTGTAATATAACTGTCCAGACACAGTCCCGTCTCCTGTATCAGTCTGTAATTATAACCGTCCAGACACAGTCCCGTCTCCTGTATCAGTCTGTAATATAACCGTCCAGACACAGTCCCGTCTCCTGTATCAGTCTGTAATATAACCGTCCAGACACAGTCCCGTCTCCTGTATCACAGCCTGTAATATAACCGTCCAGACACAGTCCTGTCTCCTGTATCACAGTCTGTAATTATAACCGTCCAGACACAGTCCCGTCTCCTGTATCAGTCTGTAATATAACCGTCCAGACACAGTCCCGTCTCCTGTATCAGTCTGTAATATAACCGTCCAGACACAGTCCCGTCTCCTGTATCACAGCCTGTAATATAACCGTCCAGACACAGTCCTGTCTCCTGTATCACAGCCTGTAATATAACCGTCCAGACACAGTCCCGTCTCCTGTATCACAGCCTGTAATATAACCGTCCAGACACAGTCCCGTCTCCTGTATCACAGCCTGTAATAAAACCGTCCAGACACAGTCCCGTCTCCTGTATCACAGCCTGTAATATAACCGTCCAGACACAGTCCCGTCTCCTGTATCACAGCCTGTAATATAGCCGTCCAGGCACAGTCCCGTTTCCTGTATCACAGCCTGTAATATAACCGTCCAGACACAGTCCCGTCTCCTGTATCACAGTCTGTAATATAACCGTCCAGACACAGTCCCGTCTCCTGTATCACAGCCTGTAATATAACCGTCCAGACACAGTCCCGTCTCCTGTATCACAGCCTGTAATAAAACCGTCCAGACACAGTCCCGTCTCCTGTATCACAGCCTGTAATATAACCGTCCAGACACAGTCCCGTCTCCTGTATCATTCATGGGAATGGTAGTATAATGGTTATGTTACTGGACTAGTAATCCAGAGGCCTGAACTGATGATCCGGAGACGTGGGTTCCAATCCCACCACGGACCACCGGCTACGGACACGACAACAGCACATCCAGTCCAGTCGACCCTGCAAAGTCCTCCTCACGAACATCTGGGGACTTGTGCCAAAATTGGGGGAGCTGTCCCACAGACTAGTCAAGCAACAGCCTGACATAGTCATACTCACAGAATCATACCTTTCAGCCAATGTCCCAAACTCCTCCATCACCATCCCTGGGTATGTCCTGTCCCACCGGCAGGACAGACCCACCAGAGATGGTGGTACAGTGGTATACAGTCAGGAAGTGGCCCTAGGAATCCTCAACATTGACTCCAGACCACATGAAGTCTCATGGCTTCTGGTCAACCATGGGCAAGGAAACCTCCTGCTGATTACCACCCACTGCTCTCCCTCAGCTGTTGAATCAGTACTCCTCCATGTTGAACACCACTTGGAAGAAGCACTGAGAGTAGCAAGGGCACAGAATGTACTCTGGGTGGGGGATTTCAATGTCCATCCCCAAGAGTGGCTCGGTAGCACCACTGCTGACTGAGCTGGTCGAGTCATAAAGGACATAGTTGCCAGTCTGGGCCTGCGGCAGGTGGTGAGAGAACCAACACGAGGGAAAAACCTACTTGACCTCATCCTCACCAATCTACCTGTCACAGTTGCATCTGTCTATGACAGCATTGGTAGCAGTGACTACCGCACAGTCGTTGTGGAGACAAAGTCTCGTCTTCACACTGAGGACACACTCCATCGTGTTGTGCGGCACTACCACCGTGCTAAATGTGATAGATTCAGAACAGATTTCGCAGCTCAAAACTGGGCAACTGTGGGCCATCAGCAGAAGCAGAATTGTATTGCACCATAATCTATAATCTCATGGCCTGGCATATCCCCATTCTACCATTACCAAGCCAGGGATCTAACCCTGGTTCAATGAGGAGTGTAGAAGAGCATGCCAGGAGCAGCACCGGCGTACCTAAAAATGCGGTGCCAACCTGGGGAAGCTGCAACACAGGACTACATGCATGCTAAACAGTAGAAGCAGCATGCTATAGACACAGCTAAGCGATCCCACAATCAACGGATCAGATCAAAGCTCCGCAGTCCTGCCACATCCAGTTGTGAATGGTGGTGGACCATTAAACAACTAACGGGAGGAGAAGGCTCCATGAATATCCCCATCCTCAATGATGGTGGAGCCCAGCACACGAGTGCAAAAGACAAGGCTGAAGTGTTTGCAACCATCTTCAGCCAGAAGTGCTGAGTGGATGATCCATATTAGCCTCCTCCATCACAGAAGCCAGTCTTCAGCCCATTCGATTCACTCCACGTGATATCAAGAAATGGCTGAGCGCACTGGATACAGAAAAGGCTATGGGCCCCGACAACATCCTGGCTGTCGTGCTGAAGACTTGTGCCCCAGAACTAGCTGCGCCTCTAGCCAAGCTGTTCCAGTACAGCTACAACACTGGCATCTACCCGACAGTGTGGAAAACTGCCCAGCTGTGTCCTGTCCACAAAGAAGCAGGACAACTCCAATCTGGCCAATTACTGCCCCATCAGTCTAATCTCAATCATCAGCAAAGTGATGGAAGGTGTCGTCGACAGTGCTATCAAGCGGCACTTACTCTCCAATAACCTGATCACCGATGCTCAGTTTAAGTTCCGCCAGGACCACTCGTCTCCAGACCTCATTACAGCCTGGATCCAAACATGGACAAAAGAGCTTAATTCCAGAGGTGAGGTGAGAGTGACTGCCCGAGCATTTGACCGAGTGTGACATCAAGGAGCCCTAGTAAAAATGAAGTCAACGGAAATCAGGGGGGAAAATCTCCACTGGCTGGAGTCATACCTAGCACAAAGGAAGATGGTTGTGGTTGTTGGAGGTCAATCATCTCAGCCCCAGGACATCACTGCAGGAGTTCCTCAGGGCATTGTCCTAGGCCCAATCATCTTCAGCTGCTTCATCAATGACCTTCCCTCCATCATAAGGTCAGAAGTGGGGATATTTGCTGTTGATTGCACGGTGTTCAGTTCCATTCGCAACGCCTCAGATAATGAAGCAATCCATGCCCACATGCAACAAGACCTGGACAACATTCAGGCTTGGGCTGATAAGTGGCAGATAGCATTCGCGCCACGCAAGTGCCAGGCAATGACTATCTTCAACAAGCAAGAGTCTAACCACCGCCCCTTGACATTAAACGGCATTACTATTGCCGAATCCCCCACCATCAACATCCTGGGGGTAACCTTTGACCAGAAACTTAACTGGACCAGCCACATAAATACTGTGGCAACAAGAGTAGGTCAGAGGCTGGGTATTCTGCGGTGAGTGTCTCACCTCCTTACTCCCCAACACCTTTCCACCATCTGCAAGGCACAAGTCAGGATTGTGATGGAATATTCTCCATTTGCCTGGATGAGTGCAGCTCCAACAACACTCAAGAAGCTCAACATCATCCAGGACAAAGCAACCCACTTGATCGGCATCTCATCCTCCAACTTAAACATTCACTCTCTCCACCACTTGCGCACCGTGGCTGCAGTGTGTACCATCTACAAGATGCACTGCAGCAACTTGCCAAGGCTTCTTCGGCAGCACCTCCCAAACCCGCGACCTCTACCACCTGGAAGGACAAGGGCAGCAGACGCATGGGAACACCATCACCTGCAAGTTCTTCAAGTTACATATCATCCTGACTTGGTGTCGCCGTTCCTTCATTGTCGCTGGGTCAAAATCCTGGAACTCCCTACCTAACAGCACTGTGGGAGTACCTTCACATGGACTGCAGCGGTTCAAGAAGGCAGCTCACCACCACCTTCTCAAGGGCAATTAGGGATGGGCAATTAATGCTGGCCTTGCCAGCGACGCCCACATCCCATGAATGAATTAAAAAAAACCTCTTCCTGGTAAGAAGCAGAAACAGGCAGATGGCTAAAATAATAATGAATCCTGATGAGCTATGATGAACCAATCTGTGCGCAAACCTGTCCCGTGCATCCATTCCAATACTTTGTTCATTTTTCCTCACTCCCCCTCTTCCTCACTGTGTGAATCAAAACAATTGGACAAAATGAATAAATTAGTCGTGAAGTTGCCAGAATTACAGGCATTCCAGACCTGTGCCAGTAATGCAGGGACCAACGATCATGGTTCACTTCACTCGACAGGTCCAAACAGCCACTCTTCCCATTGTAATTTAACTTTGGGCTCTATATATTCTCTTTCGTATTCTCCATTTATAACCAGGACATCTCTATCCTAATCTTTGCCATGCCTCCGTAACTTGTGTTTCCATGTCCAATCCCGCAGCTGCATTTTGGGTGCCACAACGGACCCGAGTCCATTACTTCTAGCTCCCTTTTCTCTCTCTACTCTTCACCCGTCTTGGGCTTCTTCTGTCCTGTCTCCTCGCCCTCCTGTTACCCAGTCATGCCTCCTTTCATTTCTTCCCCTTGGGTACTTTGCCCCACTCCAACCCATATCCCAACACTTCAGCGCTCCTCGACCTCCCTACTCTCCAGCCACTGTCCCAGGCTTGACTCCCTCTTGGATAAGCCTACAGCTTCCCTCTGTGCCTCTTTCAAAATTCCCCATCGAGGCACTCGATGCTGCCTCCTTATGAGCAGCAACACCAACAGCCCCATCCTACCCTCTCACCGACCTTCCTGCCCAGCACGCCCACTGGGGGCTAATCTTGCCACCCTTCTTCCTGTCTCATTCAACCTTCGCAGCGCTGACCCTGCGGAGCGGGGAGAGTGGCTTACCCTTGGGCGGGGGGGGAGAGGGTTACTCCAGGGAAAGGGAGCCACCCCAGTGAGAGTGGGTTACTCCTGTATCACAGTCTGTAATATAACCACCCAGACAGTTCAGTCTCCTGTATCAGTCTGTCATATAACCGTCCAGACCCATCTCCTGTATCAGTCTGTAATGTAACCGTCCAGACACAGTCTGTAATAAAACCGTCCAGACACAGCCCCGTCTCCTGTATCACAGTCTGTAATGTAACCGTCCAGACACAGTCTGTAATAAAACCGTCCAGACACAGCCCCGTCTCCTGTATCACTGTCTGTAATGTAACCGTCCAGACACAGTCTGTAATAAAACTATCCAGACACAGCCCCGTCTCCTGTGTCACAGTCTGTAATGTAACCGTCCAGACACAGCCCCGTCTCCTGTATCAGTCTGTCATATAACCGTCCAGACACAGCCCCGTCTCCTGTATCAGTCTGTAATGTAACCGTCCAGACACAGCCCCGTCTCCTGTATCACTCTCCCTGTTAAGAAACAGAAACATTGCAGGCAGGCAGCTAAAATAATAACGTATCCTAATGAGCTATGATGAACCAATCTGTGTGCAAACACAGCTCCGTCTGTCCTGTGCATCCATTCCAATACTTTGTTCATTTTTCTTCACTCCCCCTATGAACTGTGTGAATCAAAACAATTGGACAAAATCAATAAGTTATTCGGGGAGTTGTCAGAGTTGCTGAATTTGCATTCCAGACCTGTGCAAGCAATGCAGGGGCCAAAGGTCATGGTTCACTTCACTCGACAGGTCCAAACAGCCACTCTTCCCATTGTAATTTAACTTTGGACTCTCTCTTATATTCTCTTTCGTATTCTCCATTTACAACCAGGACATCTCAATCCTAATCTTTGCCATGCAGGGGAGAGGGGGTTACCCTGGGGCAAGCGGGTTATCCCGGGGACAGCGGCTTATACCGGGGAAAAGGGGCGTACCCTGAGGAAAGGGGGGTTACCCAGGGGAGAGTGGGGGTTACCCCGGGGAGAGGGGGGATTACCACAGGGAATGGGGGTACCCCGGTTAGAGGGGGGTTACCCAGGGGAGAGCGGGTTACCCTGGGGAGAGGGGGGTTACCCAGGGGAGAGCGGGTTACCCTGGGGAGAAGGGGGGTTACCCAGGGGAGAGGAGGGTTACCCTGGGGAGAGGGGGGTTACCCGGGAAAAGCAGGGTTACCCTGGGAAAAAGGGGGTTACCCCAGGGAGAGGGGGGTTACATGCGAAAAGGAGGGTTACCCCAGGGAGAGCATGTTACCACGGGAAAAGCGGGGTCACCCCGGGGAGAAGGGTGTTACCCCGGTAGAAGGGGAGTTACCCGGGAAAAGGAGGGTTGCCCCGGGGAGAAGGGGGTTACCCGAGAAAAGGGGGTTACCCCGGGGAGAGCGGGCTTACTGTGGGGAGAGGGAGGGGTACCCCGGGAAAGTTGGGGGGGTTACCCTGGGGAGAGAGGGGATTACCCCAGGGAATGCGGGGTTACCCTGGAGAGAGGGGGGATTACTCCGGAGAATGGGGGGTTACCCTGGGGCGAGGATGATTACCCCGGGGAATGGGGGGTTACCCAGGGACGAGGGAGCGGTTACCCTGGAGAATGGGTGGTTACCCAGGTGAGAGTGGGGTTACCCTGGGGAGAGGGAGGTTAACGTGGGGAGAGGGGGATACCCCGGGAAAGGTGGGGGGCTTACCCTGGGGAGAGAGGGGATTACCCCAGGGAATGAGGGGTTACCCTGGAGAGAGGGGGGATTACCCCGGAGAATGGGGGTTACCCAGGGGAGAGTGGGGTTACCCTGGGGAGAGGGGGGTTACCCGGAAAAGGGGGGTTACCCCGGAGAGAGGGGGGTTACATGGGAAAAGGAGGGTTACCCCGGGGAGAGCGGGATACCCTGGGAAAAGGGGGGTTACCCGGGAAAAGGAGGGTTACCCTGGGGAGAAGGGGGTTACTCGGGAAAAGGGGGCTTAACCCGGGGTTACCATGGGGTGAGGAGGGTACCCCAGAAAAGTTGTGGGATTACCCTGGGGAGAGGAGGTATTACCCCGGGGAATGCGGGTTACCCTGGGGAGAGGGGGGATTACCCCAGGAATGGGGGGTTACCCTGGGGAGAGGGGGTTACCCCAGAGAATGGGGGGGGGTGGTTACACTGAGGAGAGGGGGTTATCCCGGAGAATGGGGGGGTTACACTGGGGAGAGGGGGTTACCCCAGAGAATGGGGGGTTTAATCCGGGGAGAGGGGGGTTTACCCCAGAGAATGGGGGGGTTTATCCGGGGAGAGGGGTGTTACCCCAGGGTAGGGGATACAGAGACCAAAAGGACTGACTGATTACCCGAGCCCGGGCTCCGCACTCTGTCGCCTTGCTTACGGGCCCGATTCCCGGTGCAGGCCCGAGGCCCCGGAGTAGGCCCCGGAGTGGGCCCCGCCTCTGTCCTCTCCCTCGGCAACTGACGCGAGACTGACTCCCCGCCCCTAATCCGGCAGGTGCACAGAGCGGAGAAAAATCCGGGCCGGAGCGGAGGTGAGTGTGTGTGTGAGAGAGGGACAGAGAGAGAGAGAGAGAAAGGGGGACAGAGAGAGAGAGGGAGAGAGAAAGGGGGACAGAGAGAGAGAGAGAGAGAAAGGGGGACAGAGAGAGAGAGAGAAAGGGGGACAGAGAGAGAGAGAGAAAAAGGGGGAGAGAGAAAGGGGGACAGAGAGAGAGAGAGAGAGAAAGGGGGACAGAGAGAGAGAGAGAGAGAGAGAAAGAGGGAGAGAGAGAGAGAAAGGGGGACAGAGAGAGAGAGCGAGAGAGAGAGAGAGAGAAAGGGGGACAGAGAGAGAGAGAGAGAGAAAGGGGGACAGAGAGAGAGAGAGAGAGAAAGGGGGACAGAGAGAGAGAGAGAGAGAAAGGGGGGACAGAGAGAGAGAGAGAGAGAAAGGGGGACAGAGAGAGAGAGAGAGAGAAAGGGGGACAGAGAGAGAGAGAGAGAGAGAAAGGGGGACAGAGAGAGAGAGAGAGAGAGAAAGGGGGACAGAGAGAGAGAGCGCGTCGTACGAGAGTGAGAGAGAAAGGGGGACAGAGAGAGAGAGAGAGAGAAAGGGGGACAGAGAGAGAAAGGGGGAGAGAGAGAGAGAGAGACAGAAAGGGGGACAGAGAGAGAGAGAGAGAGAAAGGGGGACAGAGAGAGAGAGAGAGAGAGAGAAAGGGGGACAGAGAGAGAGAGAGAGAGAAAGGGGGACAGAGAGAGAGAGAGAGAGAGAAAGGGGGACAGAGAAGACTCGAGAGAGAGAGAGAAAGGGGGACAGAGAGAGAGAGAGAGAGAGAAAGGGGGACAGAGAGAGAGAGAGAGAAAGGGGGACAGAGAGAGAGAGAGAGAGAGAAAGGGGGACAGAGAGAGAGAGAGAGAGAGAGAGAGAAAGGGGGACAGAGAGAGAGAGAGAGAGAGAGAGAGAAAGGGGGACAGAGAGAGAGAGAGAGAGAGAAAGGGGGACAGAGAGAGAGAGAGAGAGAGAAAGGGGGACAGAGAGAGAGAGAGAGAGAGAGAGAGAGAAAGGGGGACAGAGAGAGAGAGAGAGAGAGAAAGGGGGACAGAGAGAGAGAGAAAGGGGGACAGAGAGAGAGAGAGAGAGAGAGAGAAAGGGGGAGAGAGAGAGAGAGAGAGAGAAAGGGGGACAGAGAGAGAGAGAGCCTTTGACTCTATATGGCACGAAGGGCTCTATTATAAACTTCTTCAGTGTGGAATAGGGGGCAAAGTCTATGACCTTATTAAATCAATGTATCTGAAAAACAAATGCGGGGTCAAAATTGGAGACAAACGCACCGATTTCTTCACCCAGAGAAGAGGCGTCCGGCAGGGCTGCAATTTGAGCCCGACCCTGTTCAACATATACATAAATGAATTAGCAGACATGCTGGAGCAAAGCGAGTCACCAGGTCTCCGTCTCCTGGATGGAGAAGTGAAATCCCTGTTCTATGCGGACGACCTGGTTCTGCTGTCTCCCACAGAACAGGGATTACAGCAACAACTAGACCTACTCGACAAATACTGCCAAAATTGGGCTCTAACAGTAAATCTAAAAAAACCAACATCATGATTTTTCAAAAAAGGCCCAGATGTCAGGAAAACAAATACCAGTTTACCCTCAGTGATACCACTATAGGACACACTATGAGCTACACCTACCTTGGTCTAACTATTACAGCATCAGGGAGCTTCAGCATAGCAGTGAATGCACTAAAAGAAAAAGCCCGAAGAGCCCTATATGCAATAAAAAGAAAATTCTACAACATCCAAATCCCAATCAAAATCTGGCTCAAAATATTTGACAGCATAATCCTGCCCATTGCACTGTACGGTAGTGAAGTATGGGACCCGCTAAATCACCAAAGCTACACTAAATGGGAAAAACACACAATAGAAGCCCTACATGCAGAATTCTGCCGAAGCATCCTTCGCATCCAAAGAAAAACGCCAACAAATGCATGCAGAGCCGAACTAGCAGATACCCACTGATAATAAACATCCAAAACGAGCACTAAACTTCCTAAATCACCTCAAATCTAGCTCCCCAGACACCCTTCATTTCAAAGCCTTTCAGACCCAAGAGCTAAACCCAGAAAGAGTCCCCTGAGTCAGCTGCTACTGAAACTAAGTACTCAGCCGGACCCTGACCAGCCCCAAACCAACACAGCCGTCCAAACACCAATCCGAGTGAACCAAATCATTAAACAATGCAAAGAAACCTACCTGGAACATTGGAACAAAATAACCGAAAGCCAAAGCAGATTAGAATGTTACCGGGCCCTAAAAAGAGAATATAAACTGGCAGACTACCTCACGACCATCAGAGACACAAAACAGAGACAGACCCTCACCAGGTACAGACTAAGAGACCACCAACTGGAAATTGAAAAAGGCAGATACAAGAAATCCTGGCAGCCTAGAGAGAATAGAATATGCGATCAATGTCTGGCCGGCGAGGTTGAAACAGAAATGCATTTCCTCCTAAAATGCGAAAAATTCAACACATCAAGAAACATATTATTCTACAAGCTAAGCCAAACAACCCCAGATTTCAAGG